>NC_092370.1:117095873-117439623 GCF_030028105.1 Mobula birostris | reverse complement strand
CGGTGTGATCATTGCTTCTGGATATTCTGCAGCTTGTACAGATTCTTACCCCAGAATCGGACCCCTACCTCAGATCTGACTAAATCCGTGCTGCAATGCTCCACTCCTACCCGCTACCAATGTCCAGAAAACTTTGTTGCGGGAAGAATTGTGCATTGGTACTTTCATTTGTTGCATTTTTAAATAACAGTTTATTAACATAAGAGTATTAGATCCATAAACAGAACAAAACTTTAAACCATATAAGACATGCAATGGCAGTATAACTTACCAAGGGCACATTGGTATAACATGGAAGAAGATAAATAGCAGTATTTTTCATCTCATAGACATAATGTTGCACACATATTTATCCTAAACTAATTATAGGCAGGTTTAAGTGGTTACACAGCTTTGTCACATTCAATGAAATAGGTGACACAAGAATGCATTGCTATAGGTTAGGAAGCATCCAGAGGATCCCAAGCCTATTTCCATTGTAAACCAGCCCTTTGGGTTTATAATGGCTGTGGAACAAGTCTAAATGATAATTATATAGAACAGTAATACATTATGGAATCTGTATATATTTATGTAAATATTTTTATTATTCTATACATGCATACAGTTTCATAGAAAAGTAAATGTCAAAATGTTATGCTTACACAGACCATGTAGCGGATTGAACGTTTGCTGGTTCCTAGAGAAGTATTGCCATTTGTCCCACTTCCTCCCTCATTTCCCTGTTTCCCTGCAACTAATTCTCTCTTAAGTGTCCAATAACTCCCTTTTTGGCACTTAACTACACCAAAGGGCAATTGCAGTCATCAGAAATTGTCTTTGGGGATGTGGAAGAAATCTGGAGCACCCAGAGGAAACCATGTGATCATGGAAGGAATGTGTATTCTGTAAGTAGATAGAATACAAGATCAAGTTTGAACCCATGTCATGAGACATGAGGTGCTAGTTGCACAACCATGATACTAAGTGAAGGATAACAGCAACATTGTGGTAACATCTCTGGATTATTTATCCAGAGCTATGAGTTCAAATCCCACTGACAGTTAAGGAGTTTAAATAAATCTGAATATGCATTAATAAAATCTAGTCTCAGTAATGGCAACTATAAAACTAGTGTTCTCTCATTGAAAATACATAGAATCCCCATCATGGAAAGAAATCTACTGTCCTTGTCTGGTCTCAACAAAATGTGTCTTCAGGCCTGCCAATGTGCATGACTTTCATCTACATTTTAGGGGTAGTTATAAATTCCAGCAGCACCACTATTATCCACATCCAGTGAATGAGCAAACAAAATAATGAATCTTCTAAGTCCTTGTACACTTGTGTGTACGTAGACTTAGGAAAGTGTTACATACGTATTTTCTTTTAAGCTTGCAAAGACGTGCCCAACAGACTAGAAAATTTGCAACTCTTTATTAATGTACTCAGGATCCATTCTCAAGAACTTGCAAAATGAATATTTGAACAGCTATTTTGTTTTTTTCCCCTTTTAAAATGCTATCTATATTTCTGAGGTGGGAATAGAAGTGGTGTAGTGATGAGATGGTATATGTGTTATAGTGAACAAATGCTGCATCAGAGAAGGTAGGTCATTTAAGTGAGACTGCATAATCTGCAGAGACCTGCTACATGATTCCCATTCTTCCTAGTGTGCAACTGTAAATATCAGACCTCGGCAAACAACAGCAACAACCTGCAGCCCAGCCTTTGGAGGGTGCCTGTATGGCCTTGCATTTACAGAGGCATTAGAAACATCAGTTTATAAAGAAAATTGCCTTTTTATTGATGGCCTTTAACAGCTTGCTTGTGAGGACCACCTATGATTCGGCCAATGACAGTGGTGAGGCATCAGCATCTGGGAGGGAGATTGAAAATCTGGTTGAGTGGTACCACAACAATAACATCTCATTCAATGTCAGCAAGACCAAGGAGATAATTATTGACTTCAGGAGGAGGAAATTGGAGATCACTGGGCCAGTCCTCATCAGGAAAGCAGATGTGGAGAGGGTCAGCAACTTTAAATTACCTGACAAACTTAAGTATGGCATTGGAGTTGTGCTTAGCCTCACAGTCATAAATATAAAATGAGTAGAGCAGGGTTCTAAGCAAACAGGCATGTGGTACACCTGTGCTGAGGGAGATTGTGGAGGAGATATTGTTGCAAATCCAAACTGACTGGGGTCTGTAAGTGAGGAAATCGAGGATCCAGTTGCACAAGGAGGTATTGAAGCCTGGGTCTTGAAGCTTATTGATTAGGTTTGAGGAGATTATAGTGTTGAATGTCAAGCAGTGGTCAATGAAGAGCATCTTGATGTATGCATCTTTGCTGTCCGTATGTTCCAGGAGTGAGTGTGGAGACAATGAAATGGCATCTGCTGTGATGGTAGGAAAATTGGAGTGAATCTAAGTCACGTCTCAGGCAGTAGTTGATATGTTTCATAACCAGCCTCTCAAAGCACTTCATCACAGTGAATGTAAGTGCTACTGGATGATAATCATTGAGGCAGGTTATCATGTTCTTCACACCAGAATTATTGAAGCCTCCTTGAAGCATGTGAGTACCTCAAACTGCCAAAGTGAGAGATTAAAGATATCAGTGAACATTCCAGCTAGTTGATCAGCACAGGTAATTAGTACTCAGCCTGGTACCCCATCTGGACCGGATACTTTCTGTGGGTTCACCCTCCTGAGGGATGTTCTCGTGTTGGCCTCAGAGACTGAAATCACGGGGTCAATGGGGGCTGTGGGAACTTGTGAAGGTGTCCCCATGTTTTGACGGTCATAGCAAGCATAAAAGGCATTGAGCTCATCTAGAAGCAAAGCCTTGCTGTCACCTATGTTGCTTAATTTCACCATGTAGGGGGTGATAACATTCACATATTAAAATCCTTAAAGAGATGCCTTTTAAAAAGGATAGATGGAAAAGTTTAAATAGTCCTTTAAAAAGAGAAATCTTAAAGTGAAGTTCTTTAAAAGGGATAAATGGAAAGGTTTAGACAGGGAATTTCCCATCTTAGAATCCAGTTAGTTGCTGAGCAGAAACAAGATTATATAGGTATGTGTTTTTACCATTCAAGCGAGTTGAATTCAGAAAATATTGTACATACTTGCCTTGTCAAACAACCTTACAACTCTTCCCAAATAAGCCATTATTGCAGTTCCCTGGCAAACTATTATACATATTTTCAGCCTTGCTTTCATCTGTACATGCAGATTTCACTCTTTTCCACAGCAGCAGGAGAATTGGAATCTATAGCTTATACAGATTTGCATTGTTTGGCTAAAGAACCAGAGGTGTCTTGAGAGTTGTGATCTGAAATCCACTGTCTGAAAGAGCAGTGGAAGCAGATCAGTAAGAGCTTCCAAAGGGAATTGCACAGCCCCTGTTGACAGTGCAATGAGAAAAGAGCAGGAGAGTGGGATTAATTGGTAGCTCTGCCAAAGATTCAGCACTGGTACAATGGGTCCAAGTTACATTCTGTCTTAGAGCATTGGATGTTCACCTTGAATATGTACTATTTGAGTGCATAAAGCATGCTTAATGAAGATTTCCTCAGAGTATTCCAAACTGCAGCCTACATTCTTTGTAAACTTTCCTCATTTTATTTTACACGTAAGACAGACGAAACCTTCCATTCATTATCACTGTGTCCTTGAACAGCTTAGCAAGATCTTGTTTTTTCCCCGCTAGGGTTTTGAGTTTTCCACATTACTATTCTTGCTGTAGCTTTTGCTAAGCCAAGTCAAGGGATGCAGTTAGTTGAGCCTTGATCATGTTCCTGGAAAGGGCCAACAAAAGCCAAAGTTGGATTTGAGACCTCATATTTCTAAAATGGCGAATTACTGAAGCTATTCACTTATCATACCAGTTTTAAATTTTAGTAATGATCCTTAAGATAGGTTTTAGAAGGGATATTAAATAAGACAATTGGGCTTCACTCAGCGAGAAGGTAGAAAGAAGGAGCAGAGAAGGATAACTCCTCATTGCTTTAGCTCCACACAAAAAAAAATTCTTATTTATAACAATTGCAGGATTAGTGCAGATTTCTGAGCCCAGATCATTGTGGGAATATCAGCTTTTAAAGGAGTTCTTCATTAACTCAAGCATTGTCATGTTTTAGTGGCCTGAAGCCTATATTTAGGGATCCTTTGTTTATTGGTTGGCTGGGGCACAGGCTATTCCACTGCTAAATTGCATAGTACTTGCTAATATCTTCACTGAATTAAATCCAACATTGTAAAATAACCAGAATTATAGATAGTGTGATAGATTGGTACTCTGTATAAATTCATTACCACTTCTTAATCTCCACGCTTCACCCTCCTTTGACAATCTCCCCAAGAAACTGCAACATTGACAACCCATTGGTCAAAGAGAACGTCAGGTTATAATGAGAAATTCCAGGATGACTGACCTTTTCAAATGTCTGTATTCTTGAGATGATGCTAATTTTTAAACAATTATGGGATTGCCTGTGCATTGTTGAATATGTTCATTCCTTTGCAAATCTGCTTCAATTTTGAAATTCAACGTAAGATTTTCAGGTATTACCAAGATTTTTATTAATCCTGGTTTTAAAAGAATCACAAGGTAATTCGGAGACCAATTCAGAAAGACATGGGCAGCCTTAGGGAGGGAGATCCAGAGCCTGGACAAATGAAAGTGAGACCAACCATGGTGGCCCTGAATGTGGAGAGTGATAAGAGAAAAAGCAAACAGTGGGAGAATACTGCACTCGATCATTCTGGATGACATTTGGTAGAGGAAAGTGGCACGTGAAATCATTTAGTTGGACTAACAGAAATGGCAGTCAGTGTCAGATACCCTCACATTAGCAGCTCTCCAGATCTGAGGGATTATAGGTAGCTCATCCTGGTAGCTTTACCAGGATTAGGAGTGTAATGGTTTCAAGTAAGAGGGGTGAGGTAGCTGACTAGCAATTACATGCATGCTGTGGAAAAAGAAAACCCAAAGATTGACCAGTTGGGAGCTTGAAATTAAAGAAATGGAAAGGAGCATCTTCCCCAATAGATGCGGGATTGGTACACGTGTTTGATCAGGGAGTAAGTGATGTGGTAGGAAAGGTCTGGCATTCAGACCATTCCCAAATTTGCATTACCTATCCTGAATGGAGGATGGGTTCCATACTTGAATTTGTGGATTAATATTCAAATTCATTGGTCAAATCAGCATCAGCAAACAGAAGTCTGAAATCGTTCTGACGGATTTCCAGTAAGGGATTTCGTTTCTGAATTTTGAACAATGCAATTGCACCCATGCATTTGGTTGGAAGCTGTGTAATATGTCAAGCTGTCCCATCAGAACAATATAGAACACAATCCATTCAAAGGGAAAGTCAGATTGTTTCTCAGTATCTTTAACACATGCATTTATTGATCTGAATTGACATATCAGCCTGAAAATTCATCTTAATGACAATTTTCTCTTTTATTTTTATAAATAAATTTAAATTATTTCATAAGTGCTTTTCCCTTTTCACTTTCCCTATTTGAATGTCAATAAAAACTCAAGATCTGAGGATGCTCTGCATTACTGAAGTCAACACATGTCACACTAGTGAATAAAAACTCTTAACTGTGAAAGACTGATAATGACTACTCATCTGCCTCTCAGCTCCTCTGGAAATAGAAACATTTCTGGCAAAGAGTGCAATCAATACAATTTTTGTTGGATAAGGATACAAAGGAAAAGGATCAAAGAAAGGCAATTAAGGTGCAGATCTGCAATAATCTGATTGGCAGAGCAAACTCTAGGGGCTTAATACCATTTTATATATTTATTTGTTCTAATTTTAAATGTTAATCTGTAGAGATGCTGACTGTAGTTTGATTGTTATTTGTTGTATATTGCTTTAGATGATTTCCAATATTTGGATTTTTTTTTCCTTTATTATTTCCATTGTTATCTAAATTTGTTATTTCCAAACATATTCATGTTTGGCATAAAAGAGACTGCTTGTTCAATTGAGATCTAGTGACTCCCAATGACTGTATTTTGTGCATGACAGAGAAGAGATTGACACATTACAACTATGTTTTAACCATGAGATTTAAGTCAGTCAGTGCATCTTTAAATAGAGCATCAATGAGATATAAACCAACAAGATGTTTACTGATGTCTGGTACTAATACAGCATACATCATTCACACTTGCATTGGACGAGTGTTGTGTTTCCTTTGTTTCAGAAGGGCAACAGAGACAAATGAGGAAATTACAGGGGTGAGTCTAACATCAGTGGTAGGGAATAAATGGAGAAGATCCTTAGGACAAATTCTACTCACATTTGGAAAAGCATAGACTTACTGGAAAAGCAGAGACGGTATGGCTTTGTGTGACGGAAAGCTTGTGACATAAATTAGACTGAGTCTTTTTGAGGAAGTGATGAAGGTGATTGATGAGGATAGGGCAGTAGATGTTGTTTACATGAACCTTAATAAAACTTTTGAGAAGGTCTCCTCATGGTAAGCTGGCCCAGAAAATTAAGTCACATGGGATTCACATTGAGATGGTAAATTGTGTTCAAAATCGGCTTGGTAATAGAAAACAAAGTGTAGTGGTAAAGGGCTGTTTCTCCTGACTGGAGGTCAGTGACCAGCGGTTTTCTGCAAGGACCGGTGCGGGGTTTGTTTTCTTAATATACACTGATCAGAATGAAAGTGGTTGATGGCCTCACTAGTAAGTTTGCAAATAACCAACAATGTTGGAGGTGTGCGTAGTGACCAAGATTGTGAAAGGATACAGCAGAATAAAGCTTAGTTAAAAATTTGGGGGAGAAATGACAGAGTGAATTTAACCTGGAGAAGTACTGGGCAATGCATTTTGTGACATCAAATACAAGAGGAAATTATACAGCAAACAGCAGGATTTTTTGAAGCATTGATATACAGAGGGATCTTGGAATGCAAGTCCATAGCTCCCTGAAAGTGACAGTACAGGTGGATTGGATGATAAAGAAGGTATACAGCATACTTCCTTTACTGGTTGGGGCAGTGAGTATACAAGTTGGGAAGTCATACTGTAGCTGGTTAAAAGTTTTAGAAGGGCATTTGACAAGGTTCGGCATGGCAAGCTCATTCAGAAAGTCGGGAGGTGTGGGATCCATGCAAACCTGGCTGTGTGGATACAAAATTGGGTAGGAATAAAAAAAGCTTGTCTGTAGAAGGCAGAGGGTGGTAGTAGATGGAGTGTATTCTATTTGGAGGTTGGCGACCAGTGGTGTTCAGAGGAATCTTTTCTGGGACCCCTGCTCTTTGTGATTTTTATAAATGACTTGGATGAGGAAGTGGAATGGTGGGTTAGTAAGTTTTCGGAAGACAAAAAGGTTGATGGAATTGTGGATAATGTAGAAGGTTGGTGTACATTACAACAGGTCATTGACAGGATGGAGAGCTGGGTTGAAAAGTGGCAGATGGAATTCAATCTGGAGAAGTGTGAAGTGATTCACTTTGGAAGGTTAAACGATGCAAGATACAAAGATAATGACAGAATTCTTAGCAGTGTGGATCTTGGGGTCCATGTCGATAGATCCTTCAAAGTTGTTGCACAGGTTGTTAGGGTGGTTAATAAGGTGTTGGCCTTCATTAGCCGAGGGATTGAGTTCAAGAGATGCAAGGTGATGTGTAGTTCTTTAAAATTCTATTTAGACCACACTTGTGTTCAGTTTTGCTTGCTTCATTATAGGAAGGATGTGCAAGCTTTAGAGGGGGTGCAGAGGAGATTTACCAGGATGCTGTCTGAGTTAGAGAACATGTTTTATGAGGAAAGGTTGAGCAAGCTAGGGTTTTTTGCCTTTGCAGTGAAGGAGGATGAGAAAAGACTTGATAGGGGTGTATACAATGGTAAGAGGCATGATATAGTGGACAGCCAGCACCTTTTCCCAAGGTCTCAATGGTTAATATGAGAGGACATATTTTTAAGGTGATTAGAGAAAAAGATAAGATGGGGTGTTAGAGGTAGGTTTTTACAGAGAGTATTAAGTGCATGAAATGCACATGCAGGGTTGGTGTTAGAGACATTAGTGACATTTAAGAGACTTTTAGACGGGCATGTGAATGAAGAAAAGGAGGACTATGTAGAAGGGAAGGGTTAGATTGATCATCTTGGAGTAGGTTAAAATGTCAGCACAACATCATGGACCAAAGGACCTGTATTGTGCTGTACTGTTCTATGTTCTGAAACTTCGGTTAGGCCACACAGAGTATTGTGTGTGCAGCTCTGCTCTCTGTCAGAAGAAAGAGATTTTGTTCAAGATTTTATCAGGATCAGTGTATATTAGCTGTAAGGGTGGACAAACATGGATCGTTTTCTCTTGAGTGTTAGAGGGGCAACCTGACAAAAAATATAAAATTATGAGAAGCATAAGTAGTTGTTTTTCTCCACAATGGAAATGTCAAATACTAGAGAGCATAGGAAGAAAAGTTGGAAAAGATTCCTGGGGCAAGTCTTATCTCTATAAAGAGCGGTATGTACCTGGAATGTGCTGAATGGGGAGATAACAGAAGCAGATATGATAACAAAGTTTCAGAAACATGTAAATAGGCAGGGAACAGAGGGATATGTTTAGGTAGGTTTCCAGGTTGCCATGGATGTGCTGGGCCAGAAGGTGTTCTATTCCTCCAACATACAATTGTGCTAACCATCCACCAGTACCAGCTGTGGTGCAATATGCAGCACTGTGCTCTGTAGCAGGCTACAGGAGTCACACAAGGCATTAATAACAACACAATACTGTACGTTGGAAATATGTAGCAGATTGGGCAGCATCTGTGGAAAGAGAAACTTAACATTTCAATTTCATTCATCAGAACTGGGAGAGCAAGGAAAAATAAATTTGTTCTTTGGTAATGGAGTTGGTGGGTGGATAGAACAACAGATGACTTAATATGGCAGTTAAGTAACAGTTAAAACCAGATTAAGCATCTCTATATATGTAATGCAGTGCTAATGTTTTAAGCCACACTTATTCAATAATGACCTAATCAGCACTGCCCTATTTACTAGAGCAGATGTCTCGAGAACTCAACACAAACTTGGACCAAAAAGCTGACATCTAGAGTGAAGTGGAAGTGGCTGCCCTTGACCTCAAGGTAACGTTTGAACAGTTCCTGTTAAAGCAGGTCAATGGGAATCGAAGCCAATAGCTGACTGGCGCAAAGGAAGTTGTTCTTAACTACCACCCACGAACGTCTGCATTCAACACATTATCTTCCGCAACTTCTGCCATCTCCAAAGGGATCCTACCACATCTTTACCTCCCTCCTACCGCTGCTTTCTGCAGGGATTGCTTCTTCCATGATTCCCTTGTCTACTCATCCCTCCTGGCACTCATCCCTGTAAGTGGCCAAAGTGCTGCACCTGCCCATCTGCCCCCTCCCTCACCTCCAGTCAGGGCCCCAAACAGCCTTGGGTGAAGCAACACTTCACCTGTGAGTCTGCTGAGGCCATCTATTGTGTCTGGTGTTCCTGATGCAGCCTCCTCTACATTGATGAGACCCATTGTAAATTGGGGACCGCTTTGTTGAGCATGTCCACTCCATTTGCCAAAAGTGGAGCTTCCCAGTCGCCAAACATTTTAATTCCCATTCCCGTTCTGACATCTTGTGCCAGGATGAGGCCACCCTCAGGGTGAGGATGCAACACCTTGTATTCTGTCTGGGTGGCCTCCAACCTAATGACATGAATATCAATTTCTCCATCTGATTAAACAAGGTTTTCCCTCCCCTGCAACACACAAAATGCTGGAGGAGCTCAGCAGGTCAGGCAATATCTACGGAAATGAATAGATAGTCGATGTTTCGGGCTGAGACCCTTCATCAGGACTAAGAAGGAAGGGGACAGATGCCAGAATAATAAGGTGGGGTGAGGGGAAGGAGGCTAGCTGGAAGGTGATAGGTGAAACCAGGTGGGTGGGGAAAGGTCAAGGGCGGGAGAAGACAGAATCTGAGAGGAGACCATAGGAGAAAGGGAAGGAGGTGGGGACCCAGGGAGAAGTAATGGGCTGGGAAGAAGAGGCAAGAGGTCAGAATGGGGAATGAGGAGGTGGTGGAATTTATCTACTGGAAGGAGAAATTGATATTCATGGATGGAGGCGGCCCAGAACCCTCCCATTTCCCTCTTCTTCTACTCCCCACTCTGTCCCTTACCTCTTCTTATCTGCCTATCACCTCCCCCTGGGCCCTCTCCTTCACTTTCTCCTGAGGTCCACTCTCCTCTCCTATCAGATTCCTTCCTCTCCAGCCCTTGACCTTTCCTACCCACCTGGCTTCAGCTATCACTTTCCAGTCTCTTTCCCCACCCCCAACCTTTTTGTTCTGGAGTCTTCCACCTCCCTTTCCAGTCCTGACGAAGGGTCTCGGCCTGAACTATTGGCTGCTTATCCATTTCCATTGATGCTGCCTGACCTGCTGAGTTCCTCCAGCATTTTGTTTGTGTTGCAAAGGTTGTAGTTGTTAGAGGTCAATCTTACAAGCTCTGGGACATCACTGCAGGACAGTTTGTCAGGGCAGTGTATGACGCCCAAACATCTTCAGCTGTTTATTAATGATCTTCCTTCCATCATAAGATTAGAAGTGGGGATGTTTGTTGATGATTGCAGAGTGCTCAATTCTATTTTCAGCTCCTGAACAAATGAACCTCCTATGCCTGTATTCAACATTCAGGCTGTGAAAGTGCCAGGCATCAGCCATCTCCAACAGAGAAACTCTGACCACTTACAATTGATATTCAGTACATTACGATTACTGAATGCCAATTATCAGTATCCTGTAGGTCACCAGTGATCAGAAACTCAGTAGGATCCACCGCATAAACACCGCTGGTGCAAGAGAAGTTGAGTGTCTGGATACATGCAGTCACTTCCTTACACCCAAGGTCATTCTAACTATCTCCGAGCACAAATCCAGAACATGATGGAATACTCACTATTTGCCTGGATGTGTGCAATGCCAACAGCTCTCAAGACGGTGGGCACCATCCAGGATTGCAGAATTAAGTGATGCAATTACTTGAATGTACTCCATAAACTACATAGATCATCCCATCCTCCACTACCAGTGCAGATTAACTGTAGTATGTACCATCTACAAAATGACCTGCAGTTACTTGCCCAGACTATTCCAACAGCACCTCCCAAGTCTGTAAGAACAGGCACAGCAGACATATAGAAAGAATGCTGGCTTGCTTCAAATTGCTCACCATCCTAACGGGTAAATTTATTGGTGGTCTTTCATCTGCTGGGTCTAAATCTGGAAATGCCTCTCTAGCACCACAAGAGCACCTTCAAGAGAAGGGCTGTTGTGATGCAAGAAGGCAGTTCACCATCACCTTCAGAGGGAAAGTGTGTTTAGACAATACATGGCATTTTGCCAGTGATACCCAGATCCTGAAAATGAGCATAATGGCTGTCTCTGTCTCTCCCCTGCAGCAAACTATCAGTCCAATTAAAGCTTTTGTTTTAAAAGGGAAGTTTCTGAATCTGCGCTGAAGCCAAACTACCATTTGACCTGGTGCCAGGTTCCAAGGTTTGTTTAATGCAGGGCAACAAAAAGCATTTGGTTTGCTGTGCCAAGTCTAAATGTTTGAGTCAGAGCATTGCCATTTATGGAAATGCATCCAATAACTTGGAAGTA
The DNA here is from genome assembly GCF_030028105.1 of Mobula birostris. Taxonomy (NCBI): domain Eukaryota; kingdom Metazoa; phylum Chordata; class Chondrichthyes; order Myliobatiformes; family Myliobatidae; genus Mobula; species Mobula birostris. The sequence goes on along the minus strand of NC_092370.1, from coordinate 117,427,971 downwards.
GCAAAAATATTATTCTGAGAAAAATTATAATTCACGGACACATTGTAGTATCCTACAAAATGAAAGATAATATCAGTTTTAGATTTACTTTTAATATAGTAATGAATTCAATATGATGGAGATTACAATGTATTTCTGAACACTTCACTGGTTAAAAGAGTCATAGCGAGCCACTTAAATCTTAGTTGAAAAGTTTTGGTTCAAATGGTGAACTCATCACTTTAGTTACTTATGTTAGTTACTGAGACAATAATGCTGTCGGGGTAATTCCCCCTGGAAAACTGATTTCCTACAATAAAGATTGCAGCTTTTACAATGAAAACCTCATGGACTTGGCGTCACTTTTTATTCTCATTCCACCAGATCAAATTGAAATGTTGCTCTTGAGCTCCCACTATTCTTTTGCCCTATTTCATTTAATTCACTCACAGATTTTTGTTCCTTTCACCAGTCTCTTTCTGTTCCTCAGTTGTATTTAATTTTTTTGGAATTGTAAAGGGTACACATTTAGAGTTGGCTGATAGAATAAACAGGGATTGAGGATGCTAATGACTGTGTTCTGTGCTAGTTTCCAAGTGTCTCAGCAATATTCATTTACCTGAGTGTTCCACTGGAGGACTTGCAAATCCAGCCAACTTCAGCCTCGCCAACACAGCATTCTTCTTACTCTCCCTTCTCCCCCTGTTCAAAACAAGGTAGCCAAGGCCTCAAATTTGGAATAACTCATTAATCTGCTGGACACTCAATGGGTGCCACAGTAGCATAGTGGTTAGTGTGATGCTTTTACAGCTCGGGCCGTTTCAGAGTTCAGTTTCAGCGCCACTTGTAAGGAGTCTGTTAATTCTCCCTGTAGAATGTTTGGGATCTTTTTTCCCTGGGTCTTTGGTTTCCTCCCACAGTCCAAAGAGTTGGAAATTTCATTGCTTTGCTCTCTCTCAGAATGCTCACTTGACCAAACCGATAGGCTGCTTTTTTAAAAGGGGAACTGATCATCTTTAGAGATCACATGCTGTTCTATGCTCATTCTACCCAGTCCCATAGACAATGGGTCTGAAGCTCCACTGACTTGGTGCCCGACGGGTCAGGGAATATTGTTAAATTGCCATGTTGTGTTTCAAACATGCAGTCAATCACTCATTGTTTGAGTCTGCTCCTGAGCACCTTACACAGTGGAAAAGAGTACTTTGCATTCAGTCATTCTGGTAGGGAATATGCAACTGGCTTTGAATTAGTTATTAAATTTGGCAAACAGAAGACAGGTATTTATTATAGTTACTCAAACTTCAATTCCACTATGGGATTTAATCTGGTACATATAGGAGTCAAAGTATTCTGACCACTTCTTTCAATAAATCCAAGAGGACCACAACCTAGTCACAGTTTGGAGGTTTGCATGCCTCGATGACCCAGAGAGCTGTATTGGCTGGAGTCAGGGCTTTGTGCTTTGGCTCCTGGTAGGGTCACCATTCCAAACAGGTCAAAGGGTAGAGGATAGACTACGAGTGGTCCACCAGTCCTTCAGGTTTGGGAGTTCAGCTCAGGGCTAACAAGCCTGACTGGTCAAACAAAACTGTTACGGAAACAGCGATGAAGAATCTTTCTACAGCTTAGAGCGACAGTACCCCTGAGTCTCCACCCGGGACTTGCATGACTGACAGTCGTGAAAACCAAGAAGAAGCTACTGGCAAGATGAAGGAAGCCCTGAACACCCCCAGCGATGGACGACCTTCATCGCTGCCCCAAACGCTAGCAGGGTACTAGGTTACTACCTACACACTGATGTTACCTCTAGTTCCACGAAAAGCCTTTCACCTCTGAGTTGCATGTTTTAGGCTTAGATTCAATATTGAACAATTAAGATTCCAGGTTGTTTAATCTAATTTCCTGTACACAAGTGTCAGGAGAATGAAATAATTGTTACTGTGGATCCAATGCAGCTCAAAATCCCTCAAAAGATAAAGAACAAATAATAATAAGAAAAAAACACAATAAATATAAATAAAAAAGATAGGTCGTATATAGATTTTTTTCTCATAAAGAAACACCAGGTTGAACATAAGGTGACTAAGTGACACGGTGGTGACAAGAAAACAACCTCTCCCTCAATGTCGCAAGAACAAAAGAGCTGATTACAGGAGGAATGGAGACGGGCTAACCCCTGTTGACATCAATGGATCTGGGGTTGAGAGGGGGAACAGTCAAGTTCGTCGGCATACACATCACCAAGGACCTCACGTGGTCTGTACAAACCAGCTGTGTGGTGAAAAAGGCACAACAGCAATGCTTTCGCCTCAGACGATTAAAATTTGGTATGGGCCCCCAAATCCTAAGAATTTCCTACAGGAGCACAATTAAGAGCATCCTGACTGGCTGCATCACTGCCTGGTATGGGAACTTTGCAGAACTCTGCAGAGAGTGGTGTGGACAGCCCAGCACATCCGTAGGTGTGAACTTCCCACCATTCAGGACATTTACAAAGACGGGTGTGTATAAAGGGCCCAAAGGATCACTGGGGACCCAAACCATCCCAACCACAATCTATTCCAGCTGCTACCATCCGGGAAACGGTACCACAGCATAAAAGCCAGGACCAACAGGCTCCAGGACAGCTTATTCCACCAGGCCGTCAGACTGATTAATTCATGCTGACACAACTGTATTTCTCTGTTATATTGACTGTCCTGTTGTACATACTATTTATTACAAATTACTATAAATTGCACATTTAGACAGAGATAACGTAAAAGATTTTTACTCTTCATGTATATGAAGGAGGTAAGTAATAAAGTCAATTCAATTCAATAAAAGGAAATTATGAAGTAATGGTGGAGGTGTTGATCAGACTTTCCGCTTGGGGAAAGTAACTGTTTTTGAGTCTGGTGGTCCTGGTGTGGATGTTATGTAGCCTCCTCCCTGATGTGAGTGGGGAACAGTCCATTAGCAGGGTGGGTGGGATCCTTCATGATGTCATTGACCCTTCTCCAGCACTTTTCGGTATGATGGTGGGTAGGTTTGATGACCCCTTATAGAGCCTTCCCATCTGCCGCAGCGCAATTTCCTTACCAAGTAGTAATGCAGCTTGCTAAGATGGCCGGGGCTAGGTCGAAGGCGCTCGGCAGAGGATGGCACTCGGGAGGCTGTATCGGAGGGGCTGGTCAGAGGCTCGAAGTTTTCGGATGGATGGACTCGGTGTTGGCTGTGGACGGGTGCTTCCAATGCATTGGCACGTTGTCGGTGCCTTGGAGGTTTATGGCAGGGAGTTTCTCCCTTTTGCTGCCTGCTATCGGGGACCCGGGAGTCGATCGGGACTTGAGACTTTTTTTTTACCATGCCCATGGTCTGTTCTTTATCAAATCATAGTATTGCTTTGCACTGCTGTAACTATATGTTATAATTATGTGGTTCTGTCAGTGTTAGCCTTTGGTTTGTCTTGTCTTTCTGTGATATCACTCTGGAGGAACATTGTATCATTTCTTAATGCATGTATGCATTTCTAAATGACAATAAAGGAGGACTGAGTGTTCTCATAATCTAATCTAAGATGCTCTCTACCACACATCTGTAGAATGATGTGAGTAGGGATGTGCAAAGTCCAGCTCTCTTCAGCCTCGTCAGAAAGTAGAGGCATTGGTGAGCTTTCTTGATCGTGTACAACGTGTTTGTTGTGGGACCACAAGAGGTTGTGTGTGATGTGCACCCCCAAGAGTTTGAAACTGCTTGCAGTTTCCCACTGCTGTGCCACTGGTGTGAGAGGGTTGTGAGTGGTGCAAGTTCTCCTAAAGTCAATAACCATCTCTTTTGTCTTGTTGACATTAAGGAAGAGGTTATTTCCCTGGCACCAGGCCTTGAGCTCTTTCACCTTCTCAGTGTACCTCATCTCATTGTTGTTGGTGCTGAGCCCCAGCACTGTCATGTCATCGGCAAGCTCATTCCTGAGACCTGAGCCCAAATTGACTGACACCAATTGGTTAATGTGGTGCAGAAGGGTAGCCCACACCATCAGGAGGTGCCCTTTCACAGACAGGAGGTGAAGGGAATCTCCTTATTCTCATGTGGGCTTTCCTTTGGTGTCCTATTCCTCAAACAGCACTGAAACAGATGATTAACATATTACAACAGCTGTGTACGTGGGAGCTTGCTACGCACAAAAATAGCTACCAGATTTCCCACGTCACCACAGTGACGACACTTTAAAAAGTACATCACCAGTTGCAGTTAAGTTGTGATATGTGCAACCACTGTTTTGTTATCATGTGTGTTTCCTTCCAACACTGATAAGTGGCTCTGGAATTGCCTGCTGTCCATTGGTTATATTCAAAATGCACTCCAGAGCACCCTTCCAGTTCCAAGATAATCCTTCATGTAAATGACAGGCTGTGAGGTTGTCTGGGGATATCTAGTGCTCAGGAACATTGCTGAAAATCAATCAGACATCTGCAACTAATGCAGCTGAGTGTCTCCTCAGGAAGTATTAGGTTATTAGCCTCTGTTTTGCCAGGGAAGTTAAGATATCATTTATTATTGGTTCAATGTACAAAGGTTGCCGCCTGACAGGAATAGCAGAAATCAGGCTATCTGATGGCAGTAAGTAACCATTTAAGGTTCATTTTAAGGAACTCTGGACTACAAACAGGAGGGAATTCAGCCCCTCAAGGCAGCTCCAAAAGTTTGGGCGTTGGAAGAGCTAGAGGAACTGAAAGCTTTCCATCACATTCTCCACCTTTCTGCCAATAACTATATGCTTTCAAACATCCAGTGATCTTAATCTTGGATACACTTGATGCTGAGATACATCCTAGGATACGCTGGGATGCATCATCAGTGTTATCACCTGGGGACTTCAGGTGTTTCAGGACTTTCAACATCAGACACCCTCGCCCAGGCGGCCCGGCTTGTGTCCCAGCAGCACTGGTCCATAGGTCACACCCCTTGATCGATGGCCACTTGGAGGCTCACTTAGCAGCCTCTGTGACGGTCCTGAAGGTTCCTTTCTTTGCAGCCATAATGCCCAGGAGAGAGTAGGTTCTGCACAGTAAGCAGACAGCAAACCTTTGACACCCCACCTCTATAGGCTTGCAATGAAGCTCTTTTGGCATTAGGAAACAACCTTGTTCCAAACACCGGGCATCTCCAGCAGTGCATTACGCCCTCAGTACTGCTGCACTGCCATCCTGGAATACATACTAAAATAAACTTGCAGCCTTCGACTTTGGAGGAAAGAAATTCATCAAGCTGAGCCATAGATGACATTTAATACCAGAGACATCTCATAACTACACCCTGGTAAATTAGAAGCTGCAACTCCTGAATTCTATGACAAAAAAAAGTGAAAAATATTCCTTGCCATCCTTACCATGCTGCACCCAGATATAATTCAGTGAAATGCAAGATACAATCAAAAATACAAACAATAGCCAGCTCTCTAATGACAACGTTGTGGTAAAGAGTGGAAATTAACAGTTACTGCACACTGCAACGATGCAGAGTGTTCGATACTTTCCAGTTACTATAAATTATTTATATCTCACGTCGATTTGGGTTGATGGAACACGAGCGGCATGGTGGGCACACAGGCATTCAGCTTTAGTTGGTTTACCACCAGCTGTGAGATCAAAGAAACCCAGTCAGGTATGGGTCAGGGAAATTTGGCAAGACGGCTAATATTAAAGGGTTGCTGCTTACTACTGATGATGAGAAGTATCAATGTAGCTGAAATTTTCTTTCCGTTGCATTATGTAGAAGTTGCTAGTTGCGGGTTTTGAGATGTTTATGTCAAGATGAGGTACACTACAGTGAACAGCACAAGTTTACAAGGTTATAAAGAATATAAAATTATTCTGATTCTGATTCTAATGTGTTGTGCAATAACTATTATGCAGAAAATAACATTTCTTAAACCACATATGGATTACTGTGACAATTCAGGTCTCCATGAAGTAGAAATATTTTACCAGGACTGAGAGAATAGTGGAATATAAATGTAGAGGGAATAGAGATAATTCAAAAAAGTTCCCAGAATCTGACAGGATTGTTCTATTTTTCAAAGTTAGGAGGAATAGAAGTTCTTCTACACTTTATACCCCCTGGACCTCTCAGTTCCACATTCTATATTGTGCTTTATCCAGTTTCTAGGGACCTCAAACACAAGCCAGTTCAAGACATGAAGTGTGGGAAATTCCATTAAGAACAGCACTGTGCTAAAAATTAAAGACATATCTTACTTGGTTTATTCAACCTGATTTGGGAGTCTCTTAGGTGGAATACATATTGCGCCAAAGTCTTAGGCACATGTAAAAAAATCTGTAAAGCGAAGAAGCTTTCAAACAATGAAATTAAAAGTTTCTAAATATCAAAATATTTACTATAAAGAGCAGTAAACAGTAAAAAACTAAATCAAATTGGTATCTGGTGTGACCACCCTTTGCCTTTAAAACTGCATCAGTTCTCTTAAGTACGCTGTCAAGCAGTTTCACAAGAAAATCGGCTAGCACCTTGAAGAACCTGCCTCAGTTGCTCTGCAGAACTTGGCTGTCTCTCTTGCCTGTGTCTCACCAGGTGATCCCAGAAAGCTTCGATGATGTTGAGATCAAGGCTCTGTGGAGGCCGTACCATCCGAAACCATATAAAAAATCTAGAGTGCTTCAGACTTTTGCACAGTACTGTAAATTGCAAGATAAAATCATTAAGTGCAGCAGATGGAAACTACTTAGTAGGCGGACATCCTTCTAAAAGATCCCATCATTAAATGTACTATATAATTATCAATTGCTGCTGGTTCCTAGGGGTTATAGGCATTTTTTGTAATTACACTGGATTTTCTGTGGAAACCAAATTTACCATGAGTAGAAAAAGCCAATTGTGGTGACATAGGACTAGAAAGGGTAAAAGATGACTTATTTCATATACTAACCATAAAAGAAGCATCATGTAAAGGCCAGAAAGTCTTTTCTTTTTATAAATTAGTTGAAAAATTCATGATGGGCCAAAGCACAAGGAATAACTCTCTTACTGCTCAATGATGGAATATATTTTTAACACCTTGAGTGCAACTTCAATTCACAACTTTCTGACTCTGAAGCAAACATCCTACCCACCGAACCTAAGGCTGGCACAACAGAGAAATGAATCAAAGTGAAAGTGAAATACAATTGGAAAAAGTGAAGTGTATTGTCCTGCAGAAATAACAAGAGGCAGATTTGTCATCAATGTAATAGGCTTAAAAAAGATATAGATATTGTAAATGTTATGTTTTGTAACTCCAAAACATAAAAACTAATTGAAAGGAAAACAAGGGAGGCAGGAATACAAGTCTAACTTCGCTTTTACTTTAAGTAAGGCACGTAAATAAAGATTAAGTAAGATTGACATATGCCAATTGACATACGTTAAGTAAGATTGACATATGCCAATCACGTATGATTACCGACATTCTACAGATTTTTAAACAAAGAATGCTTAATCATATTACTTACAATAATACTCAAACTTCACTGAAATATCGAATATACAATATTCTTCCCTGCTGAGCTATAAACTCCAATCAATATAGAATGCATCTCACTGTTTTCTATATACTGTATATATACATCAATATATATGGAGTATGCTATATAATATAACTACAATCCACAGCATAGTAAATTTTGATTTGTCCCATTCGGGCCTAAAGATTTAATTACTGTGGAGGCTATCTTATTCTTGTAGGATAACATCTTTCCTGACAAAGGGTTCACTCAGCTTGGTGGGTGAGACTTGTTCCTGTGGGGCCTCCTCTGTGTTGGTTATAGAATTGACTTTCAGGCTGCAAGAAGTGGTTCTGACAGCTCTGGATACCTTTCTTCTGGACTTATTGCCATCCCGAACAGTGCATGGCAAGGTTCACTGGGTGATGTGGATCATAATGTGTGAGTACAGTGTCTGATGTCACCATTTCCTTTACATTTTGGAAAGCCACCTCACACTGCTTCGTCCATTGCCGTTTCTTCCCAATCGGTAGTAATGAGTTCAAGTAGTGAGCAGAGTAACCAGGTTTGGTAGGAATCTGTTATAGCAATTGACAAATCTTAAAAAGAACCGCAACTTCCTTTGGCCTTGGGGCATCCACCACTGTTGGCTTTTCTCAGCACACTTGTACAATCCTTGTGTGTCAAATGTGTGGCCACAGTAAGCGATGCTTGGTTTAAAAAAATTCACACTTGTTGCATCGAGCACTGTGCCCATGATCTTCTAGTCTTTTTAACACTTTCTTGAGATCTTGGAGATGTTCCTTGTCATCCTCACCAGTAACAATGATGTCATCCAGCTAACACTGAGTGCCTGGGCAGCCTTGCAGCACCTGGTCCATAGGTTTCTGCCAGAGTGCAGTGCACATGCTACTCCAAAAAATAAGCTTATTATATTGATAAGGCTCTGGTGGGAAACACTTTGGATTCTTCTTCCATCTCCATCTGCAAGTAGGCCTTTGCTAAGTCCACTTTGCTGAAGTATTTTCCTCCAGGAAGGTTTGCAAAGATATCTTCTATCTTGGTCAGGGGGTATTGATCTACTTTCAGTACTGGATTAATGGTGATCTTAAAATCACCACAGATCCTGACAGACCCATTCTTCTTGGCTACTGGAACCACTGGTGTTGCCTATGGGCTCCACTCAGCCTTGGAAAGAACTTCTTCAGCCTCCATGTGATCTAGCTCACTGACTACTTTATCATGGATGGTTTAAGGAACCAGACAGGATTTGCAAAGCTTGCTTCTGCCATTTTCATTTAATGCTATTTTACCCTTGGTATGTTTGAGTTTTCCAATACCATCCTTGAACACTGGTGATAGCATCTAGTATCTTTCTTAATTTGCTTTCAGTTGACTCTGTTACTTGGGATGTGGCATGCAAATAGTGGATGGATTTCCCATTAAGTTGTAGTTGTCTCAGCCAATCACATCCCCACAATGCTGGCCCTGCTGTTTTTACCGTTTATAAGCCCAATGTAGCTTGTTGGTTGTTGCATTTCACTGTTACAAATGTCCTTCCCACAGGAGTTATCTTTTCTCCAGTATAATTTCTCAGTTGGATATCTGCAGGCTTCCATTCAGTATCTTTGAAATGCCATTCAAACTCATTTTGTGGAATGGCTGAAACAGCCGAGGCAGTGTCCAATTCCATTTTAATTAATTTTCTGTTCACTTCTGATGTAGGCCACATTGCTTGTCTATTTCTAGTTTTCACATTGTAAACCTCAATGCTACTGACAATGCTGTGTCAGTCTCGTCATTATCAGGTTTTTTATCAACAGCATGCAAATTAGTGCTCTTTTTGAAAATGCAACTTGACTTTTTATCTTTTTCTCTTCCCTATTGCTGTCAATTTACTTTTGTTTGCCTGACATACTCTTTGTATGTGTCTTGCATTGTTATATTTTCTTCAAGTTTCGCCTTTAAACCTGCATTGGTCTGGTGTATGTGAAGCCCTGTCACAACGGTAACATATATTTTTTGGCTAAACAGGTTTCTGTTTATATGTTGCAATTTTATTTATGCATGCTCAATTGTGTCTCTGTCTGCTGTATCCATTGATACAGCTATTTCAACTGCTCTTTTAAATATGACTTGTGCTTCAGTTAGAAACTGTTTTTGAATGCTTTCTTGTAAGATTCCACAAATTAAATGATCCCTCAGTGCGTCATTAAGCCTATCATTGATTTGACAATACTCAAACAACTTCTTCAATTCAGTCAAACATGCTGAAATGGGATCCTCTTCCTTTTGATTCCACTTATGAAATCTAAAGTGCCCTGCAATCAATAATAGTTTCATTTCAAAATGTTTTTGCATTACTTTCACAATATCAGCAAAGCTCATTTTAACTGTTTTGGTGGGAGCAGTCAAACATCTAAGCAAACTGTATGCCTTCAAATCTAATGCACTCAACAAAACTGGCACTTGCTTCTCGCAACACACATAAAAGTTGCTGGTGAATGCGACAGGCCAGGCAGCATCTCTAGGACTTGCTTCTCATTGGTTATTTCATTTGCTTCAAAATACAGTTCAATTCACTCAGTATAAATATTCCAGTTATCTGTTGTGCAATTGAACACGTCTATTTTTCCAATGTAGCCAGCCATTTCTGCTTTTTAAAAAAATTTATGATTATAATCACCCAGTACTCACTGTTTATGAACCCATGCATTCGTCCATTTTCTGCCTTTTTTTTATTTAACTTGAATGCCTTTCTCCTCTTGTGAGGAAAAACAGTGCTATGATACCTTTTTACACAACCATTTTTCATTGTGCTGCTTTTGATTACACGAACATCTCACTGCTTCAACAGGTAGGTAGTCATCTCAGGTTTGCTTAAAACTTATTTATCACCACTGTTATGTTTTGTAATTCCAAATCATGAAAACTAATTAAAAGGAAACCAAAGGAGCCAGGAATGTGAGCCTAACTTCATTTTCACTTTAAGCGAGGTGTGCACATATGACGTGGCAGCGTGATGATGTATATCATTCACATACTATTACCTAAAACGTTTAATGAATTATTTAAACAAATCAAACAATATATTTACAATATTGCTCAAATATTACAGAAATATTAAAGACACACCAAAAAGCTGGAGGAATGGGGAGATGGAAGATGGAATTTAACACTGTGGAACATGATGTGTTATATTTTGGTAGGAAGACTGAGAAGGGGCAATACAAGGCAGAGGACAATTCTAAGGGGATTCAAGAAAAAAAGAGATTTGGAGCTATAAGTGCATAGTTTGTTGAAAATGGCAGGCTGAGAAAATGTTTCAAAATATGTTTGGGATCCTGGGCTTTATAATTAGAAGCACAGAATGCAAGAGCAAAAGGTCACAATAAACTGTCATAAACAATGTGTCAGCCGCAAATGTAGCTTCAGACTTGATCTGGTGCTGCACTGCAACAAAGGCCTAAAGGCATTAGTGAGGATACAAAAAAGATTTATCAAAATGGATGAACTGAAGAAAGAATGGGTTTGGAGACCTGATAAAGGAATTTAAAAACAGAATAAAGAGAGAGAAACAGCTCCTACCAGCAGAAAAGCCAAGGTTGGGGAGGCACGGTAGCGTGATGGTCAGCACAACGCTTTACAGTACGGACGGCCCCGGTTCAATTCTTGTCACCGTCTGTGAGGAGTTTGTACATTCCCCCCGTGACCGCGTGGGTTTCCTCCGGGTGCTCCGGTTTCCTCCCACAGTCCGGGTTAGTAAGTTAATTGGTCATTGTAAATTGTTCCGTGATCGGGCTCGGATTAAATTATGGGAATGCTGGGTGGCGTGACTTGGAGGGCCGGAAGTGCCTATTCTGCACTGTGTCTGAATAAAATAAAGTCAGGAACCAGCAGACATAGTGGTTCCTGAATGGAGAATGGAGAGTGACAAATGAACTAAAAGTGTCATGTGGGAAATAAATGGAAACGTGTTGGTGTAGAATGCACTGCCAAGTGCAGGATCGGAGGCCGGTTCAATTGTAAGGTTCTGAAGGAAAGGATTGGCAGGGCTGAGATGCCAGAGGAGGGTGACTAGCTGGATCGTTCTTTCATAGAGAAGGTAGAATGACAATGGATCAAGTGGCCTCCTCCTGTGCTGTAATCATTGTGTGGTTCATAAGACCACACTGGAATTTGACTGACTAATGCATGTCGTTCTTTCATCACTAATATCTTGACATGGCAAGTGAAAGCGGCCCATGAATGTTTTTAAGTAGTGTTGCATCAGTATGATGTCACCTTCATAAAAGTGTCAGATTAATAAAACCAGACACTTGACTGAAGTGTCAGACTTCCTACAGGTCTAGAAACAGAATGAAAATGCTCAGGAAATCAGAGATTTATCTGTCATCGTTCAATGTGACTGGAGACCCTCTCAAAGATTTTCTTTTTAAGTCTCTGCTGAACTTGTTCTCAGTTTTGGGTCACAGGCACATTGAGAATAGTGAGAATTGACCTGATTTTCACTTAAACAGTTAGAGAATAGAACATATCATGCACTATCATTAAGGGCATGCCAAGGCCAAATATACCACAAACGTGTTACCTACACAGCACAAGGGTTAATTAATATTATGCTGACAAATCCTGCAAGTTAGTATGAGACAGATTGTAAAAGTATAAGGGATTAGAGGAGTAGGTCATATAGGCCATAAAAACTACTCTGAGAATCGGGTTAATTTCATCCATCTCTCAACCAACACCACCAAATTATCCAGTCATTTCCACACTGCGATTTTGGATCTCACAGTTATTCCTGTGCTGCACCAATAATTCAAAAGGCACCTTATTGGCTGTAAACTGCTTTGGGCTCCAGAGTCATGAAAGTTGGAACAGGAACAATTTTTTGTTGTTGTTGTTTCTGAGTAAGACAATAATTAACTCTCAACCACAAGGCCATTTTACAGCCATTTTTCTATACAGGTGTCCCCCGCTTTTCGAACGTTCGCTTTATGAAACCTCACTGTTATGAAAGACCTACATTAGTACCCTATTTTCACTTTCAGAAGGTGTTTTCACTGTTACGAAACAATAATTCAGCGTGTGATAAAAAATCAGCGCTCGATAAAAGGCAGCGGCCCCGAGCAGCCGTTCTCCCCCGGATTCGGAACTGCTTTGCTTTAACACGTGCCTGTGAGCAGCCGTTTGCAAGGTGAGTTCTATGGTATCGGAAAAGCCTGAAAGAGCTCGTAAAGGTGTTACACTTACGGTAAAACTAGACATAATTAAGCGTTTCGATCGTGGTGAATGAAGTAAGGACAACGTGAGTTTGGCTTGTGGAAGCTGACGAACGTGATGTTGAAGAGGCTTTGGCATCCCATCACCAAGAACTGACAGATGAAGAGCTGATGCATTTGGAAGAAAAAAGGATAACAATCGAAACTGAATGAGTAATGATAAAGTACGACTTTAATTTTGAAAGGGTACGTCGGTTTAGGGGATATTTGCAGGATAGTTTGAGTCCTTATTAAAGAACTGTGTGATAGAAAAATGCCGGAGGCTCGGCGGTCAAGCAAGCCTTCCACATCAGCCACAGCAGACGATGAACCACGACCTTCGACATCGAGGCGGGCAGAGATAGAAGAAGATAAGCTGCCTGCTCTAATGGAAACAGGTGACAAGATGACACCCCAGTGTCCCACCACCCCAACCCCCAGGCCACGGACAGATACCAATTCGCGGAGAATGCAAAGGTAGCCAGGAGGCACACAGCACATCCTTAAGAAAAAAGCCGAAATAAACATGCTAATTAATTAGGTGCTGCCGACACGTAATTGTCGGCCCAGATCAGAGACGATGCAATCGGATATCGGCACTGATCTGGGCTGACAATTACGGGTGGCACCTAATTAATTAGCATGTTTGTTTCGGCTTTTTTCTTAAAGATGTGCTGTGTGCCTCCCAGCTACCGCTGGACCCCTGCGTTCTTCGTGGCAATGTATCGCTCAGCGGCCTGGAGGGTGGGGGCCACTGCACCACCCCAGCCTGTGATGACTCAGTCTAACACACCATCATCAGTGTTCTCTGCGCTGTCCCGATTCCCGTAAGTGATACTACACTGTACATACATTATTTCTACTTTATATAGGCTGTGTATTTTTATGTGTTATTTGGTATGATTTGGCAGCTTCATAGTTTAAAGATTACTGGAGAGCGCTTGCACCGTGTTTTTGCCAACAGTGCTTGCGTGAGATTTTCGCTACGGAGATCTGTGCCGGCAATGATTGTGGAAAAGTATTTCTACTTTATATAAGCTGTGTATTTATCATATCATTCCTGCTTTTACTATATGTTACTGTTATTTTAGGTTTTATGTGTTATTTAGCATGATTTGGTAGGTTATTTTTGGGTCTGCGAATGCTCACAAAATTTTCCCATATAAATAAATGGTAATTGCTTCTTCGCTTTACGACATTTCGGCTTACGAACTGTTTCATAGGAACGCTCTCCCTTCGGATGGTGGGGGAAACCTGTATTCTTTGATTATCTTGCTGGGCAATAATCTATTTATCTTAACCTTGAACGCGCCCGGTGACTGAGCATCCAAGGCCCTGAGGTTGAGGATTTCAAGTTTTATAATTCTCTGAGAGAAGAATGTCCTCATCTCAGTCAAAAAGCTGATCACCAATGTTGTGATAGTGATCTAAACCAAGGTAAGTTGCAACTCAGAATTTGCCCATATAACGTCCTCTCAGAATTTTATATATGTGTAACTTAACTGAATATCAGCCCATCCTACTAAGAGTTAATCACAGGAATATATTTGGTGAATATTCTTGGTGATTCCCCCCCCCCCACCCCGTGTTATGTTCTGGTGGGTTTGGGGTGTCAGCGGTGGGAAGATGCATTCCTAGAAAATGGTCTGTAATGCAAAGCTGCATCATTTGCAAGTGTCAAGGAACACGAGTTGAAAAAATATTGAGTGGTTAAGAGCAAATTTTTACTTGTATCCCAGATTTTTTGGTAGTGATTTGTGAATTCTGTAAAGGTGAATTTCCATTACCCAGACTGCAATAACCCAGATTTCACCTGTATATCCTTCCTGGGTAAGTGGAAAATTAAATATACACTTTATGTTATCTAAACTGTAATTGCAGCAAGACTTACTTATTCTTGAACCTTGACGCCTTTGTCTTAAGACTAACATGTCCTTCCTAATTATTTGTTGGAATTAAAATGTTGTAGGGGAAAGAAGATGCAAGATTTGTGGTAAATTCCATCTGGCAAGAATATCAAGCACATATTATTAGAGCTATTGAAGACTGGTGCATGGAGGTCTGATTAGTTGACCTTTGTCTAATGACTCTGTTAGGCTGAGTAGCTCATTGTCAGACAAACTCCTTTCTCCTGGTTAGCCATTTGTCCTTGGCTTGTTCATTGTTTCCATTTTCCTCGTGCCCGGATGATGGTTATCACATTTTCCACACAAATACCTGAATCACCCATGTGTAGAAAACTATGGACCTAAAACCCAAAGTGGTAAATGAGATTAGTGTAGCAAGCTACAACAGTGTAATTGGCCACGGCTGCGGGATTAAGAAGTATTAGTTTACCTCCTGCTATTCTCCTCGGCATCTGAAACTCAGTAAAATGAAGAATTGCTCACTTATTATTACTCAGAAGACCATTCAGCCCATCGAGTTTATGCCACCTCCTTCAATCCCATTTCCATGTATCCCTGGTACACAGTCCCCAGTCCAGAGCTAAAGCATTAACCATCCATTTTCCTCCACAAATCCACTGAGAGCCTTGAAATCATTTTCTTTTTTGCTCAGCTATTCTCTCTCCCATGCCCATTACCTCCACTTTGATTCTTTATTGCCAATTAGCTAAAGGGTGAGTTCCAACAACCAGTTAACTGACCTGCACAATTTTGGGATGCTGGAGGAAATTGTAGCACCTGGGGAAAACAGAAGACAACATGACAGCTCCTGAAAGACAGTACCCGTGGTTGGGGTTGACCTGGGTCACAGGAGATGAAGCTGTAGCACTACCCATGCATCCTTTATTTGGGTAAAAAAAAAGTTATTCCTAAATACTGACCGAATACATTATAGTCTTATTGATATTTATGATCCTTAGTTTGTTAATTCTGGACTCTTCACAAGCAAGTGAATCTTTCTGTGACCAACGTTAACCACATTCATTATCTCAAAAGTCTCTATCGGGTCACTTGTTGTCTGCCTCTTTTTTAGAGAGTGAAGAGCAAATCAAGTTTACACTTGCCCGGCAAACATGTCCCGTACTAGGGTATCGTCTCATAAATCTTTTACAAAATTGAAGACTGAATATTTTGACAGGTTTGTGCCCCATATTTTAGGTTTAATCTCACTTCCTGCCACACCTCTCTCTTTTCAACAGTTTTCTCTGTTGATCAGCAAATGATCTCGACATTAAGATGGAGAAGAAAGCCTGGTACCTGAATCTGAATGCTCATCATGGAGGACACTGAAAGGAAAGCTCACTCCTCGTGTAGCATGCAGGCTTGATGGTGGAGCCTGTTTGCAGATCCATTATGCTCCATGCTTATGGAGACACGTCTTGGCCCAAAACATAGACTCTTCATTTCGTTCCATAGATGCTGCCTGACCTGCTGAGTTCCTCTGTACTTTGAGCATGCTGCACTGTTCTTATGGGTCATTGTGTGTGTACTCACTGGATGAATGCTTGGAAAAATCTAGAATTCTTTCAGCTTGGGTCCAAGGGAAGAATTACTGATTCATTTGCAAGTTCCTTCCACATCACTGTAGCCCTCCTTCAGACAAATTCAGTTGTACGGTGTTAGGGAGAAGTATCACCCTTTCATTTGCACATAAGGATAGTGTTCCAGGCCTTAGCTGCTCTTTTCAAGATAGCTCTCATACTGTGACTCTTCACTGAAAAGTCACAGGTTTAACAGCCACAACAAAGAAGGTGACTGTTTCTTTTGATATGATTGCCCTGCGGCAGTCAAGGGGGTGTTCAATGTCCTCATGAAGAAATGCAGCACCATCACATACTCTGGCCCATGACTTGTCAAGCTGGAGAAGGAGTAGTTCAGATATCACGGGAAAAATAGTAGCGGAAGAAAGCCACCTGGTCCCTCCAGCCTGCCGCACCATTCAATATGTTCATGATTGATCTGCTGTGGGCTTCAGCTCCTCTTCTCCATTGCCCTCAATTCCCCGATATTTCCAGAATCTGCTTACCTTCTCTTTAACAACATCAATGATCTGGTCCTCATAATCCCCTTCGGTGGAAAATTACAGAGGTTCACCAACACTTGTAAGAAGAAATGATCATGAACTTCAGTTTTAAATGACTGCCTTCACCCCCTTTTCCATTAGTGAAAACATTTCCTCATCTACCCCGTCATACCTGTCTAACGCTTCAATAGATTCCCTCTCATTTTTCTAAACTCCAAATACAGATCCTGTTTCTTTAGCCATTCCCAGCAGGGCAACTCTCTCATCCCATGAATTCTCCAAGTGAATCACTTCTGGACTGCTTCCAATGCTAGTATATCCTTTCTTCATTATGGGGGCCAGAACAATGCACAGTACTCTGGATGTGCTCCACGACCTGGTTTAGAAAGTATGCATTATGATCAGAGATTAAGGGAGCTAGGGCTTTACTCTTTGGAGAGGAGGAGGATGAGCGGAGACATGATAGAGGTATACAAGATATTAAGAGGAATAGATAGAGTGGATAGCCAGCACCTCTTCCCCAGAGCACCACTGCTCAATACAAGAGGATATGGCTTTAAGGTAAGGGGTGGGAAGTTCAAGGGGGACATTAGAGGAAGGTTTTTTTACTCAGAGAGTGGCTGGTGCGTAGAATGCACTGCCTGAGTCAGTGGTGGAGGCAGATACACTAGTGGAATTTAAGAGACTACTAGACAGGTATATGGAGGAATTTAAGGTGGGGGGTTATATAGGAGGCAGGGTTTGAGGGTCGGCACAACATTGTGGGCCAAAGGGCCTGTACTGTGCTGTACTATTCTATGTTCTATGTTCAACAAGTTGACATCGTGTGGAGGCTTGCATGCTTCAAGGACTCTATCAGGCGATGTCAATTCAAGGCCACCCACGTTGGGACAGCTTTGGACGAGATCCCAGACACAGATTGATCCAAACCTGGCTCCAGAACGGACTGACTTGGGTCTGCCCCTCCTGGGCCATGCCATACAAAACAACAACAACAACAGTACTCCAGGTGGGATCTCACCAGCATCCCGTGCTTTTGTAACAATGGTTTCCTAGCTCTCTACTCCAACCCCTAAGCAATAAAAGCCAATATGTATTTTCCTTCAAACTATTCACTGTGCACACTGCTAGCTTTTTGCTATTCATGCACAAGAACATCTTGATCTGTCTATACTCCACTCATTTGCAACTTTCCTCCATTTGGATAAGTCTGCCCTCCCAAAGGGATGACACGGTGAACCTTGAGGTCGTACATGTGAAGGAAAATGCCCCGTTTAAGTGGAAGAAGGTATAGACCTCCTCACAATCTACCCCAACTACCCACCCTATTAGTCACCATCTGCCCATCAAGGGTCTAATGCTGCTACGTTATCCACCACAAACCAGAAATGAATCATCTTTCATCCCAAAAAATTGCCCAGAAAATCTTGTCAAACAGAGACGCAAGATTCTGCAGATGCTGTTGGTGATGTTCAGTCTGGGGAACTGGAGCACTTAACCTCAGCATTGGTGATGTAGGCAGGAGCACGTGAACTTGTAATGAATTTTTGAAGCAATGCTGTGCATAGCTCAGCCACTTTGATATACACTCAGTGCCCACTTTATTAGGTACACCTACACCTGATTGTTAATGCAGATATTTAATCAGCCAATCATGTGCCAGCAACTTAATGCTTAAAAGCACACAGACCTGGTCAAGAGGTTCGGTTGTTGTTCGCACCAAACATCAGAATTGGGAAGAAATGTGATCTAACAGACTTTGACCATGGAATGACTGTTGGTGCCAAACAGGGTCGTTTGAGTATCACAAAACTGCTGATCTCCTGGGATCTTCACACACAACTGTCTCTAGCATTTAGAGAACTGTATGAAAAACAAAAAAAAATCAGTGAGTGGCAGCTCTGTGGGTAAAAACACCTTGTTAATGAGAGAGGTCAGAGGAGAATGGCCAGAATGGTTCAAGCTGGCAGGAAGGCAACAGTAACTCAGATAACCTCACATTACAATAGTGCCGAAGAGCATCTCTGAATGCACAAAACTTTGAACCTTGAAGTGGATGAGGTATGGCAGCAGGAGACCACAAACCTACAGAAAGACACTCAGTAGCTACTTTATTAGGCACAGGAATTAGCTATAAAGTGGCCACTGAACGTATAATACTTAAGTATTTTTTTATTTAAAAGGAAGGTGGCAGATTAGGCCTTGTATTCTGAGTTTTTATTTCTCTCTTACGGGGTTAGAGAAATGGCTACTGAATTAAGGCCAAATGGACTCCAGCCACTTTAAAGCTGCTATTCACATTTTGTTCTGAAGGTTCAGGTAGGACAACTTCACGGTGAATTTCAAGTAAAGCAAAATATGAGTTCTGCTGGATCATTTTCTACCCCATTTTATGGCTGAAATCTTCTGTTGATTGACATCAAAGTCCAAAGTGAATAGAGTGTGTTAGTATACTTCAGTTCTGGCCTCTTGCAGACTCAAGATAGGTATGACTTGCCTTACTGTTAAAACTGTATCATGGGACCACCTGTGGGAGGAACAGTCTGGGTTTAACATCTCACCTGAAGGATGGCACTTTTGGTAGAGTAACGCTATCTCAGAATTGGAATGTCAGCCTAGATTTTTGTGTTCAAGAATCTAACTAGGGCGGTCTTTTCGCTCATGACAAGTCAGACAAGCAACAAAAACCTGACAGGTTTCAGGAAGGAAATCTGCCATCTGAATTCTGATGAGGCCTGCGTGTGAGAGAACCTTTAACAGATGTACCAGAATGTCAGTTACCCAATCTGTCATCCAATTTCCTAAAAGTAAAATAGCTCTGACAGGGAACTGTGGTTACAGAAGCAAGGTGTGATTGGTTCCTGTCAGCTTCTGTGGAAATGACTGTCAAGGGGGCAGACAGAAGACGTGGATACTTTGGCATCTACAGTAAAAATCCGAAGATGACCATATGCGTGGCCAGAGACCATTACCCTAATGAGTGTGTATTGTGCACACGGCACACCAGATGAAGGCTTGTTGGTGCCAGCTTTGGTAGCAACCTCGGGGTAAGGTCACCCAGAATTAAGCTCAAGGAAAGGCATAGACATAGAGTGGGTTGGTGGTGGTTGTCTCAATAGGTGCCTCTAGTCAGCTTGGGCTGGTGGTGAAGTAAGCAGATGGAATGTTGGATGGGTAACCAGGATTAGAATCTGGGTTTGGCTCATCTTTACTGTCACTTCAGTGGCTGAGGGAAGTTGTTGGAAATGGAGTTCTCCATCAGGGATTTACCGGATTGAGGTTTCCAGGGATGCGGGGGGTGGTGGCTGTGGGGGTCGGAGCCTGAGCCCTACAATTTGAGGGTTGGGCCTGAGCTAATTAAATTCACCTGCGGTGATTGGTGGGACAGGATTGCTACTATTAAGAGCTACTTAAAGAATAACAGGTAAATATGCAACTTAACTGAAAAGCAAAAAAACATTTTCAATCACGCAGTTATGAACCAAATAGAGTAACACAATTGAATTGCTGTGTTTAAATGTGCCTTCCCATTTTGCAGAGACAGGAAAAAAGAAGCTGGATGAAGATTACACTTCAACTCTTAATGGAAATGGATAATTGTCTGTATGCAGGAGTCGTAGTCGAGACCTTGAGTGCATAAACATTTGATTGAAAGATAATAATGAGGGAACATTTTGGTCCTTGGTTCAAATATTCCACTTCTCAAAGGGTTGGGTGTGGAAACTGACCTGGTGCTCAGACAGGAGTTCACCCAGTAACTAATAAGCTTTGTTCATCATGGGGGCTTCCTTTTCTGTGGATCAAGGAACTGGATCTTCTGCTGATCAAAAACAAATGATAATGCCTCAATGGAAAAGTCCTTAAATCTGAGGGCTGAGTCTTGATGAAACCTCAAGCTTGTACATCACAGAGATCGATATGATTACAAACGGAGAGAAGCTGCAGCTGTCCGTTTGGTTTTCAGCAAATCCTGAAGCTTAGGAGCTGATCTATTCAACCCCTTGGGTCTTTTTTCCTGTCATTCAATGAGATCATGGGATGATTGTGTGCATGCAGATGCCTTGGTTTTATGTCCTCACAAGCTTTACTCAACAAAATCTACCTACCTTCGTTTTGAAAATTGTAATTGAGCCTCAATCACAGCATTCTTCAGGGAAGAGATCCAGATTTTCACTCCTTTTGGGTGAAAAATTGCTCCTTGACATCACTCCTGGATGACCATGGTCTAATTTTAATGTCTGGTCCCCACCCGAGGAAAGAGCTCCTCTCTGTCCCTTGTTGAATTATTTAATCATCTTAAGCACTTTAATCAGGTCATCCCTTAATCTTCTGCACATGAGGGAATATCAACCTATTCTGTGCAAACTGTGCTCAGAATTTAACCCTCTTCGTGTATTTCTTTCAGTAAAATGTTTATTTGCTAGTTTTTGTAGCTAGTAGAGCTTCGGCCTTACAGGACCTGTGACTCGGGTTCAATCCAGATCTCTAGTGTTGGGCATGCATGATCCCCCACCGAACACATGGGTTTGTTCTGATAGCTGCCCAAAGACAGGTGGCTCAGTAGGTTAATTGTTTACTGAAAATTGTCCCTACTGTGTAGGCAAGTGGAAGAATTTTGGAGGATAAAATGGGGTGAGTGTAAATGGATGGTAGATAGTAGGCAGTGATCTGGTGGGCTGGAAGCCTTGTTTCAGTATCGTACAACTCTAAGGCTTGGCTCTATGAGAATGAGATTGAGAGACAAGGCTGCTGGATTCAATGAGGGGTCAAATGCTAGGGCTTTGACTGGAAACGTCAATTAGAAATGCAGTTTGTACTGGATGTTCCAGTCCCAGTTTTCCAGGGTCGGAGAGGATGAACATGATCCTGAAGGGAACAAGCAGAGATTCCTCAAGCAGAGTCAGGTGTTGATTATATTCAGTAGAACTAAACTATCAATCACCTAATAACATCCCTTCACCGATCCTGGCTCCTATGAAACCCTCACTAGCTGGATGCCTGCTGAGATTCAGATGATTTGTCACATCTGGAAATCTTTTGACACATGTAACTCACCCACACAATGCAGAAATACAAATGTTTGTATTTAGCCATGGCCACTGCCAAAATCCTGTCTTCCTAGCATCCAAATTCTAGATGGAGAGGGAGAAGGTCCCCCACACTCTGATGACACTAAGCTCTACCTCTTAAATATTTCTTTCCTCTTCCACTACTATGGTATCCAACATCTGGGCTTGAATGATGCTTAACCGTAACTCCATTAATGCACATAAAATCAGTGCTGTCATCTTTGGCTCCCAACATCAACACCAAGTTCAGACTCTGGGACAGGTTTGCTTAATCAGTGACACTTTATTAGGGTCAGGAGTGGGCGCCATTGTAATGTAATGATTTACGTGACACTATTACAGCTCGGGGCATGCCGGAGTTCAACTCCAGTGGCATCCTGTAAGGAATCTCTGTACATCCTCCCCATTGAATGCATGAGGTTTCTCCAACTTCCCCCCCACAATCCAGGCAGGTTAATTGGTCATTGTAAATTGTCCCTTGATTAGGTGAGGGTTAATAGGATTTGTTGGGGGTTGCCGAGGCAACGTGCCTTGAAGGGCCGGAAGGACTATATTTCTAAATAAGATGATAAAAACTTGGTGTGCTCTTCTGCTGCAGTAGTCTATCCACTGCAAGTTTGTCATGTTCTGCAGTCAGAGATGCTCTTCTGCACACCTCTGTTGCAACACATGGTTATTTGAGTTACTGTCGCATTCCAGTCATTTTAAACCAGTCTGGCCATTCTCCTCTGACCTCTCTCATTAACAAGGCATTTTTGCCCCAAGAACCGCCACTCAATGGATGTTTTTTTTTGTGCCATCCTCTGTAAACTCTAGAGACTGTTGTGCATGAAAATCTCGGAGATCAGCAGTTTCTAAGATACTCAAACTACCCCATCTGGCGCCAACCATCATCCAACAGTCAAAGTCACTTAGATCACATTTCTTTTCCCCACTCTGATGTTAACAACCAAACCACTTGACCAAGTCTGCATGCGCTTACGCACTGAATTGCTGCCATGTGATTGGCTAATTAGATATTTGCATTAATGAGCAGGGGCACAGGTAAAGTAGCCACTGAGTGTATGATTGGTGAATCAATTATCAACTTAAATATAGAAAGGTCCTTGCAATACCAATGTGATAATGTTGGAGAAGTCTTTGTAACATATCTAATTATTCAGCACAGCTCTGTGATGTTACTGGATACTTTATATCCACCTCAGAAAACCAGTTGGCACTCAAACAATACAGCACTTAGTCAGTAATGCTTTAAAGCATCAGCCTAAATGTGTCTTCAATGAGACCCGAATTCAAAGCACTATGACTTGGAGGTTGGACAGGATTCAATTAAAGGCCTCTCAAACTTTCCAAGAGTGTATTGTCTGAAGAGGCCACATGAGTGACTATGCCTTGCACATAAATAGTACTAACACGACTAATGTGTAGTGTAGGTGATACTTTGACTTTATTTATTGTATGTATATTTATGAATAAAGTCTTTTGTTGAAATTTTCAAAAATCATTGAACTCGTGATTGATCAATGACAAACATAAGGTGTTATTGAGCTCCACCTTTATTCAAGTGAAAAGTTTTACAGGTGTCTGAAGGCAGAGGTCCATAACTGTGGAGTATGCAGCAAATGCAGAAGACACAGCAACTCTCTTATAGCCATGACACATGTTTTCTTTAGTGCTGTAAAAGTCAACAATAGTCGACAGAGAGTCAAAGATGAGGTTGAACTTGTAAACTAAGGAAAGAAAGTTAAAAACAAACTCTGCTCAGGGCCAAGAAATTTATTTCCTTGCACCCTACATTGTCCCAAGGATACACTTGATCAGGCCCCTGGGATTTATTTAACTTTATGTGCCTCAAGACTGCATACACCTTTTCTCTAGTAATATCAATATGTTTCCAAACACCATTGTTTTAGAGTCATAGAGAAAAACAGTACAGAAACAGGCCCTTCAGCCAATCTAGCCCGTGATGAAACCATTTAAACTGCCCACTCCCAATGACCCGCACCTAGACCATAGCTCTCCATATTCCTACTAAACATGTGCCTATCCAAACTTCTCTTAAACGCTGAAATTGAGCTCACATGGACCACGTGCTGGCAGTTCTTTCCACACTCTCACGACCCTTTGAGTGAAGAAGTTTCTCCTCACGTTCCCCTTACACTTTTCACCTTTCACCCTTAAGCCATGACCTCTGGTTGTAGTCCCACCCAACCTCAGTGGAAAAAGCCTGCTTGTATTTATCCTATCTATACCCTTAATAATTTTGTATACCTCTATCAAGTGTCTTTCAATCTTCTATGTTCTAAAGAATACATTCCTAACCTATTCAATCTTTTTATATAACTCAGGTCCTCCAGATCCTTGTAAATTTTTTCTGCACTCTTTCAACCTTATCTACATCTTTCCCGTAGGTAGGTGACCAAAACTACACACAATACTCCAAATTAGGCCTCACTAATGTCTTATACAACTTTAACATATCGTGTCAACTCCTGAACTCTATACATTGAACTATGAAGGCCAATGTGCCAGAAGTTTTCTTTATGACCCTATCTACCTGTGACACCACTTTGAATGAATTATGGACCTGTATTCCCAGATCCCTTTGTTCTACCACACTCCTCAGTGCCCTACCATTCACCATGCAAGACCAACCCTAGTTGGACCTACTGAAATGCAAATTCTCACACTTCTCTGCATTAAATGTGCGAAGACAATAACCTATCCCTCAACGTCAGCAAGACGAGGGAATTGGTTGTTGACTTCAGAAGGAGTAGCGGACCGCACAACCCAATTTATTTCAATGGTATGCAAGTGGAACAGGTCAAAAGCTTTAAGTTCCTCGGGGTCAATATCACAAATGACCTGACTTGGTCCAGCCAAGCAGAGTTCACTGCCAAGAAGGCCCACCAGCACCTTTACTTCCTGAGAAAACTAAAGAAATTTGGCCTGTCCCCTAAAACCCTCACTAATTTTTATAGATGCACCGTAGAAAGCATTCTTCTAGGGTGCATCACAACCTGGTATGGAAGTTGTCCTGTCCAAGACCAGAAGAAGCTGCAGAAGATTGTGAACACAGCGCAGCACATCACACAAACCAATCTTCCGTCCTTGGACTCACTTTACACCGCACGCTGTCGGAGCAGTGCTGCCAAGATAATCAAGGACACGACCCACCCAGCCAGCACACTTTTCATCCCTTTTCCCTTCGGGAGAAGGCTCAGGAGCTTGAAGACTCATACGGCCAGATTTGGGAACAGCTTCTTTCCAACTGTGATAAGACTGCTGAACGGATCCTGACCCGGATCTGGGCCGTACCCTCCAAATATCCGGACCTGCCTCTCGGTTTTTTTGCATTACCTTACTTTCCATTCTTCTATTTTCTATTTATGAATTATAATTTAACTTTTTAATATTTACTAATTTTTACTATTTTTAATATTTTTAATATTTAATATTTGTAATCCAGGGAAAGGGAAGCGCAGAATCAAATATTGCTGTGATGATTGTATGTTCTAGTATTGTTTGGCGACAATAAAGTATAAAGTATAAGTTCCATTTGCCATTTTTCAGCTGATGCAGATCCCTCTTCAGGCCATGATAGCCTTCCTCTTCCTCACTGTCCACTAGACCCCAATCTTGGTGCCATCTGCAAATTTGCTGATCCAGTTAACCACATTATCATCCAGATCATTGATGGAGATGACAAACAACAGACCCAGCACTGATCCTTACAGCGCTCCACTAGTCACAGACCTCCAATTAGGGGCAACCATCTACTACCACTCTCTGGCTTCTCCCACAAAGCTGATATCTAATCCAATTTAGTACTTCATCCTGAATGCTGAGCGACTGAACTTTCATCCATCCTCCCATGTGGGACCTTGTCAAATGCCTTGATAAAGACCAAGTAAGCAATATCCACTGCCTTGCCTTCATCCACTTTCCCGGTAACTTCCTCAAAAAACTCTGTAAGATTAGTTAGGCATGACCTACCATGCACGAAGCCATGCTAACTATCCTTAATCAGTCCATGTCTACCCAAACACTTACAGTATACATCCAGTTCCTTAGAATTCCTTGCAATAACTTTTCCACAACTGATGTCAAACTCACTGGCCAATAATTTCCTGGTTTCTGTTTAGAACCTTTTTTTAAACAGCAGAACAACTTTGGCTATCCACCAATCCTGTGGTACCTCTCCTGTTGCTAAGGATGTTTTAAATATCTCTGCTAGGGTCCCGGCAATTTCTGCACTTGTCTGCCACTTTATCAGGCCCTGGGGATTTATCCACCCTGATTTGCCTCAGGGTAGCAAACATCTCCTCCCCTGTAATCTCTACAGGGTCCATGAAGTTAATGACACTTTGCCTTGCTTATATAGATTCCGTATCCATCTCCCGAGTAAATACAGATGCAAAGAATGCATTTAAGTTCTCCCTCATCTGTTTTGGCTCCACACATGGATTACCATTCTGGCCATCTAGAGGACCAATTTTGTCCCTAGCAATCCTTTTGCTCTTTAACATACCTGTAGAATCCTTTAGGATTCTCCTTCCCATTGTCTGCTGGAGCAGCTTCATGCCTTCATGTTTTCTTTCCCAAATTCCATAGCGTCTATGAACTTCTTCACGGTAAATACAAATGAGAAGTATTCATTCAAGGCTTTGCTCAGCTGTTATGGAGCCCATACTTGTCATGGTCCGGATCAGGGTCCCTTCAAATTTACCTTGTTTATGTTACGATCCGGACCGTTGATTCCCTGTTTTCCCCTGCCCCCGCCCGCACTTCGGTGTAGTTCCATCACCTGAGCTAGATAGGTACTGTCTGGTGTTCATTCATGTTAGTCTTGTCTTGTCTGGGTCCTCGCCTCCGTGGGGTAAGTCTGGCTGTCTTGCCATTGCCCTGCGGGGAGTCATGTCTTGTCATGTCTTGTCCTCGCCTCCGTGGGGTAAGTCAGGCCATCTTGCTGTTGCCCCGCGGGTAGTCATGTCTTGTCCTTGCCTCCATGGGGTAAGTCTGGCCGTCTTGCCGTTGCCCCGCGGAGGGTCATGAGTCCCGGGCCTATGTCCTGTACCCAAGGAGGGGTCCCGGCTCTCTGTTCTGTGTGTGACTCCCGGCCCTATGTCCTGTACCCAAGGAGGGGTCCTGACTCTGTGTTCTGTGTACGTGTCCATGGTTCCATGTACCTGCTCTCCTGAGACCGATGCTCTG
Organism: Mobula birostris; assembly: GCF_030028105.1. Taxonomy (NCBI): domain Eukaryota; kingdom Metazoa; phylum Chordata; class Chondrichthyes; order Myliobatiformes; family Myliobatidae; genus Mobula; species Mobula birostris. The sequence goes on along the minus strand of NC_092370.1, from coordinate 117,400,995 downwards.
TTTTCCATGTTCCTCCCCTCCCTAGCCCATGTCATGTCCATACCTGATTCTGGGGTCCAAGCCCGAGGCAAGACCCAGGTACTGGGTCCTTGCCCAGTCTCTGGCTCGGAGTCCATACCCTAGCCTCTTCATGTCTCCTCTAGTTCTGGGAGCCGATTCCAGGACCAAGCCCAGACGCTTGGTCCCCAGCCTAGTCATAGTCCTGAGTCCTTGTCCAGTTCGCTACTCCTGCTCCTGCCTAGCTCTCCTGATATCGAACAATAAACTAAATTTAATTAACCTCACAAGATGTGTCTTGCATTTGGGTCCACCCTTGCTCCCAATGCTCCCACCACTGTGACAATACTCATCCTTAAAGAAACCTATTTTCTCCCTGGCTACCTTTTCCCTCTTAATATAGAATCACTTAGGGTTCTCCTTTATTGTGTCTTTCAATTACTCTCATGTTCCCTTTTTGCTCCTCTCTCCATCAATTTCCTGCAAACAGTACACCTACATCCCTTATGTTCAAAGGATTTGCTTGATCCCAGCTGCCTGTTCCTGGCATATGCCTCCTCCTTTTTCTCCATATTCCTTGTCAGCCCGGACTCTCCAGTTCTGCCAGCCTTGCCTGTATTATAACAGGAACATGTTGGCTCTGAATTCTCCCTGTCTCCCTTTTGATAGTCTCCGTTTGCCAGGCATCCCTATGCCTCTTTGGAGCTTCCTGTATAATGTCACTAACATTAAACTTGCCTTGATTTAGGACTTCAACTTGTGGACCAGTCTTAACTATTTTTAAACTAATAGAATTATAGTTACTGGCCCAAAAGAGATCCCCCATGCCACTTAGCTAGAGAGGAGGTTGTGCTGCCCCTCTCTAGCAGGGCCATTTACATATTGCTGGACACCCCTATCAAATTCTGCCTCATTTAACCCCTTTGCACTAGTTAATATTAGGTAAGTTCAAATCACCTATATTACAACTACATTATTCATGAAGTTACCTGCAATCTCCTTACATATTTGATCCTTGAGTTCCCGCTGACTATTTTTTGGGGGCCATTCACATCCTTCCTATTCCTCAATTCCATCTACTTAGCCTCACTGGACATTTTCAGAGGAATATGCTGACCACTGCTGTATTATTCTCCGTAATCAGAAAACAACTTCCATCTCATCTCTATCTTTACAGTCCAGACTGAGTTTGACCTGAAACATCAACTGTTCATTTCCCTCCATAGTTGTGGCCTAACACCAAGTTTCTCCAGTGCTTTAGTGTGTTCCTCGGTCTCTTTAATCTCCACCCACATCTGTACACCAAAATAGGTGATTATAAGCCAAAAGAGAAAAAGACGGCTCAATTGAGTATGAAGCTAAAAGAGATGGGTGAGATCTGAATTTTTTTGTTTGCACCTGTACTTACTTAGGAGACAGACACTGTGTCAATATAACTGAGGCAAAAGAGCAGTGAGGTCATAGACAGTATCTGGGTTATGGAAAAGGAAGTGCTTCCTGTCCTGAGGTGAATTAGTTTGGATCAATCCCCATGTCTTGATGAGGTATCCCCTCAGACCTTTTGGGAAGCTGGTGCAGAAATTATATGGGTCCTGCCAGAGATATATTGAGTGTGAGGTGCTGGAGTACTGGAGGGTAGCTAATGTTGTTCCATTGTTTAAGAGAGGCAGTAGAAAAAAGCCGGGAACTTATAGGCTGATGAGCCTAATGTCAGTTGTGGGAAAATTATTGGAAGGTATTCTGAGGGGAAGAATATATAAGTATTTGGATTGGCAAGACCTGATTAATGATTGTCGACATGGCTTTGAGCATGGCAAATTAAGTCTAACCAACCTCAGAGAGTTTTACAGGAGGTTACCAAGAAGGTTGTCAAAGGAAAGGTGGGGGACATTGTCTACATTGACTTCAGCAAGGCCTTTGACAAGTGTGAGGTGTTGCATTTTGGGAGGACAAACCAGGGTAAGACTTGCACAAAGAAAGAGCACTGAGGAGTGCAGCTGGATTTTTTATTGCAGTCAAAATTTTAATTCCTTGCAAGTAGCGTCACAGGTAGATAGGATTGGAAAGGGAGCTTTTAGCACGTTAGGCTTCATAAATCAGGGCACTGAGTACTGGAGCTGGGATGTTATGTTGAAGTTATATAAGATGGTGGTGAGGCCAAATTTGAAAGATTATCTGCAGTTCTGATCGTCTACCTGCAGGAAAGATACCAATAAACTCGAGCAGGTGCAGAGAAAATTTACAAGCACGTTGCCTTTCCAAATGCAGATTGATTCTGTCTCTTAGGATCCCTTCCAACAACTTTCCCACCAGCAGTGTAAGATCACTGGTTTGTAGTTACCTGGCTTAGCTCAGCTGCCCTACAAAGGTAGAATGGTAGTCCTTTGGTACCTTACCTGCGTTTAAAGAAGTGATAGAAATCTTTGCCAGGGCCCCAGCAATCTCCTTGCTTCCCATTATATCTTAGGATGTTATAAACCTGTTCAGGCTCTGGGGATTTATCTGTCTTTGTGTGTTTCAGGACCTCCAACTGTTCCTCCTTTGCTTGATCTGCACCAGAATATCCCTGTTCCCTACCCTGAACCCACTAGATTCCAGATCCTTCTCCATGATAAATACAGACTAAGCATAAAATTGTTCACTGTATCTTCATCCTCAACTTTTAAATGTGCTGGTACGCACTGCTGGATCTGTTAGCTATTCAAGGCATGGATGCAAATTGGACCTCGCATCTCCATATCTTAATTTTGCAATGAAATGCGCAGAGTGAGATGGCTTCTTCCTGAATCACAATGAAGCTCCATACTCTTTGATCTCCACGTATTGGGCTGACAGCGCACTTGTCCATTAAACTTCCTGCTTCCTTCCCAACGCAACACACCCGAGGCATAATGGAGATGTGCACTCTCCACAGTGTTTTTATATGGAAACTTCCTCCTCCTATGTTAATTGCAGCAGAACTTCCGAAGGATCTCTGCGACAAAGGATGGAGTTACAGAGAACCTGAAGACCAAACTGGCCATTCAGCCCAAATGGTTTGTGCTGGTGTTTATGCTTCATATGTCAGTCCTTCACACTCCCTGTCATTCCAATCCACCTTCCCCCAGCATGAGAATTTACAGTTGTCTCATGAATTCAATAGACAACAGACAATAGGTGCAGGAGTAGGCCATTTGGCCCTTCAAGCCAGCACCGCCATTCACCGTGATCATGGCTGATCATCCACAATCAGTATCCAGTTTCTGCCTTATCCCCATAACCTCTGATTCCGCTATCTTTAAGAGCTCTATCCATCTCTTTCTCGAAAGCATCCAGAGACTTGGCCTCCACTGCCTTCTAGGGCAGAGCATTCCGTATATCCACCACTCTCTGGGTGAAAAAGTTTTTCCTCAACTCCGTTCTAAATGGCCGACCCCTAATTCTTAAACTGTGGCCTCTGGTTCTGGACTCACCCACCAGCAGGAACATGCTTCCTGCCTCCAGCGTGTCCAATCCCTTAATAATCTTATATGTTTCAATCCAATTCATTCCTGCTATTCACCTCAAATACTCATTAAATTTCCATTCTCATCACTCTCCCAGTAAGAAGTTACTCTTGAATTCAGGACTTGTGGATATATTAATTTATTAGTAATTCTTTGTGGGGGTTGAATGCAGTTGTGAATGCCCCAGAAAGGGAAACAGCTTCCCCACTTACCCTATCAAGCCCTTATATCATAAGCTACTATTGGGTCACTCTCTAGCCCTCCATCACTGGCAATAGTTGTAACCTCTTGATTTTAATATCATCTTTGTAAATCTTCCACCTTTCTCAGTGTCTCTGTATCTGGTCTGGAATATGGAGACCAGAGATGTGCACATTTGTGTTTTCCCCTGCTTTAAACAGAGGCTGCGGCTCTAACTGTTTTAAATCCTGAGATCACACACGCACACCATCATATTCATATTTCTCATGTATTAGTCTTCCAAACCTTGTACAACTGATGCGAAGTGGCGTGATTAAAAAGCTAACCCTGCATTTTCTGGGAAAGGGAGGGGTAAATTGCTGGAAATTTTCAGAAATCAATTTGCAAGCCCTCCCATTCTGCTGTATCATGTTGGGTTTTTTTTTCCAAATGGGGGAGGTGAGCAATTCTAATCAGGTTGCTCATGGAATGACTTCAGATCAGAACCACTTACTAGAGAGGGTGATGTGCGGCTGGTTAACCTGCAATGAATCTATTCTGAGCCTGCTGGATACCCCCCTGCTATCACTGAGCTTGGTGCAGGCCAGCAGATTATAAAATGCTCCTTGTGTCACTCTGAGCGCAGTACTGGGTGTAGCAAACTCATCTCATTCTGCAGGCAGAGCTGCATGTAGTTCCTGATATCAGAAGATGCTGGCAAGAACATATAGAGCAACACGCAGGTGAGTCTTATAATCAAATGACTGGTCCAAGGCCACAAGGACATAGGTACAGTATTTTTTAGAAATTTTGGATTAAAATGCAATTTCACGACTGAATATTTTTCAAAGATTTTTTTTTACTTTTCCCACACACTCTGCCCTCAATTAATCACAATGCTGTCGATCTGTACTTATTCATGTTGCTATTATTCATAATAGCCAAACCAAAACTGAGATTTATTAAATTAGAATCACTATGGAATTTTTTAAAAAGCAGCCACATTGTTTTAATTATTGTTGCATTATGAAAGCTAGCAGCTATTGTTATTGGGTAGCCAATTGTTAAAACTGGTGAGCCTCAGAAATGAAATCTGAAATTGTAGTCGTACATGTAGGTCAAGAACGAAGAAATTCAGAAGTGTTTTCTATGCATCATCAGTTCAGTATGAAGCTCTGCAGACACTTCTCCTTGCTCTTTTGCACAACAGCATAAAATGCTGGGGATACACAGCAGACCAGTCAGCATCCGCAGAGGGATGAGACAAAAAAAAGAGATATTGGGTGTGTACCTGTTCATTACAGCTCCTTCTCGCACCCTGCCCCACCCCATAATTCAAGATAGCTTTTCTCCCACAGTCTGACAAGTGCAGGCGAACAGTAACAAAATTAATTACGCACCGCAAGTGAAATGGCTGCAGCACTTGGGACATTTATCAGGATTGGCATATGTGATTCCTGTGTGGATAGTACATCTGCTGGGTTTCAATTGAGGTAGGGCGTCACAGGGAAAGTAGAATCGTGGACAGCTGCGGATACCTGTAGGCTTCCTTTGTGCTGTTTCTTTTTCTAGCTGCAGGAATGAGCTTGAGCCGATAGTCACCTACAGCAAAGTGAATGGCTATTCATTACCCAACCTATTTAAACGCTAAATGCTGGCAGTCTGAGGTTTTCCAGATTTCTCATCTCACGCATTGTGAAAGGAGGTTGCATCTCTGAGTGACAGTGCAATCATTTTCTTGCTTTTTTTTGGAAGAGGCTGCTACAGAAATATAACAAGGCAGCTCCTTCCACCCCCCCCCCCCCCAGCTTCTGACCAATATTTATTGCTCACTTTAGAAATCTGGTCATTATTTAATTGCTGTTTATGATACCTTGTTGTGCACAGTCTGCTTTTTTTTACATTACAGCAGGATCTATCTCTCAAAAAGTACATCATTGGTTGTGAAAGGCCTTGTGACATCCAAAGACCTTCAAAGTGGTGTAGAAATGCAAGTCTCATGTCTTTTCTCTGATCTCTGCAGCAACTTTCTAGAGTGGCATCTCCCCTACTTCTACATCTGGAGCTGGGTGACGTACTGACATGAGACACGAGTATTGAGGCAAAAAGGCACGAAGGTTTAGTTTTTCCAATATAGTTTGGAATTGCTAATTCACTGTCAATCAATTTATTCATTCAGCCAAAAGAGCAGGAACAGCTGGTAATCAATCATTGGCATAAGAGGACATAGATAAAGCTAATGCACAAGTGACCCACCCAGCTGGCATCACACCAGCCCAGACTGCAAGAGTATAATTTGATCATAACGGTAAATACTACTTGTGTTAATGGTAACCGGTAAAGTGCCACAATAAATATACAACAAATAATGTTAATCATCATATTCATCAGTGGTTACGGATGAAAGGATGATAATGATGAATATATAACTGTTTTCATGGCAAACATTCATTGATTATTGGTGCAGGATTAGCAAAAAATGGAATACACAGCGCTGTGCACAATTAATAATTAAAGAATGCATTAATGCAAATGTGCATTCAACATCAATCGATGTTAATAAATAAAGCTAACAACGGAAGGGCCTTTATAATAGGCAATGAATACAAGTGATCGCTGTTGATTAATGGAATGGTAGAATTAACAAGCCATGACAATACTATTATTGGTAACAAATACATAGAAAACATATGGATTAATTGGATATTCACGTTAATGGAATACAAGGCCAATTAATACAAGTAAACAGAGAGCATCAGAGTAATGTCTGAAATTGTTAGTTAGGAATGTACAACTTGTCTTATTTGCATGATATTATGATAATGGAGATGAGGAAGATGCTAATGGCGAATGCAGAGTTAGTATTAATTGTAGCAAACAGTGTTACTGGTGATGCGGTTAGGACCACTGCAGATACTAAATATAAACAGCAGTGATGGACTAGAATTAATAGCTATGCACGTAAAAAATTATTAATAGCAAATCCAGCATCAATATTATCGGCATTGCAAATAAGACCAGTATTAATTATAAGTTGTTCATTGAAGGTAATGAATATATGGTTAACATTAATGATAATTGACATATGACCAGCATTAGTGCCAATGAATCTGTCTAGTATTAATGATAAAAATATAATTAAGCATGAATAATATTGTACATTATTGGCAAGAGTTATAAAGTTAATATTATTGTTATTATTATGAATGAAGATACCAAATCTATCATTGATCGTCAGGTTATTAATGACAAATATAATTTTGATTCTGGTATTAGTGGTAACGTTGATAACTGTTTTAACAAGGTAGTTTTATTGATTGTGAAATAGAAACATTAATTGTAATGAATAAAGAGTGTTCTATTCAATTCTAAAGATTACTTTAAATTTCAGCCAGAGCCACACCTGCCTTAGCTTCTCCTTCACCCAGCCTCCAGACTTGGGTAAATCAGATCTCTACTGTCCAGCCTTACATCCCACAAATACACCTCAGTTCATCAAAAAAAACTCTATCTGGATTCTTCTACACTATCCTGCTTGCTCATCGCTTCGAGAATTGAGTACGGATCAAACACAAAGTAGGCAAAGATATCGAAGCTGGTTACTGCCTTTATTTCATGAATTCATGGGGAGCCATTCCTCAGAACACGTCTGCTAACACAAGGTTACAATCCCAATTTGTACAGTAAATCTAATCACACTAGATCAGCCGGCCTCCAGACACTGTTTCCGCAATTTATTCAAAATTGGCACCTGTACAATTGGTTCCTCATCGATCAGAGTATCAAACAAACCGTTCATCACGTTGCATCTCAAATGACTAGTACCTATACAACCAGTTCCTCGCTGATAACATGATCTATTGTTAGTATCAAGGACGTATACCCATTCTGCTTTTTAATCACGATCTCCCCACGACTCTACCAACCCCCAGTCCTCAAGCTTAATTTTTCCTCCACAATCACCTACCAGCACCCATTGATTCCCAGCCGCTAATAAGTCCATAAGACCATAAAACATAGGAGCAGAATTAGGGCATTTGGCCCATCGAGTCTGCTCTGCCATTCAATCATGGCCGATCCCTTTTTCCCCTCACCCCACTCCCTGGCCATCTCCCTGTAACCTTTCATGTGGTGTCCAATCAAGAACCTATGAAGCTCTGCCTTAAATACAGCCAATGACCCAGTATATGAGATTCAGATTCAATACTTGTACCCCCACAGCTTGATAATCCCACCATCGCTAAACCCTATTCTTTTGGTTACAGTTTTGTAATCCCTGCCATTTATCTCAATACCTTCAGCAGGGTAAACTTCATAATGAATTTTCACCCTGAGCCTCGTTCATTGGTGATGTGCTTCAGGATAATTTCCCTTGTCAAATGTTTGTGTCAGTGCAGCCTGCTGGTTCTGCATTTCTGCCTATTCCCAATGGTTAGTAAAAAATGTACCTCTGAGTCAGAATGCTGAAACTAGAGCAAACGTATTCCTGTTACATCATGTAGCGTAGTATATTTTGAGGGAGTGTTGTACTTTTGGACGTACCACCTTTTCGTCAGGATGTAAAACTGAGGCCTTTAGGGCAGATAATGACCCCGGGTCTAATTTTTGTTTCTCAACCAACATCAACAAATATCCTATTCACGTTGTGATGGATTTTTAAGTGGAATTCTCTCTCAATCTTAAGAAACAAAGCAATGTGGGAAATGTGCAAGGATGTACACATCACTCTGTCAATGTGTTCCAAATCCAAAGGTGCTGCTTCGAGGTGTTGGCGGAGCTACCTGAGAATGCACATGAAACCAACAGCATCCTTCAGAGGCAGGCCAAGATGGTACAGGGAATCCCGAAGCCAGCTCTGGGTATTTATTGTAAAGACCCTCACTACCTTCTAAAAGGTGACTATCTGTCCAGGTGCTGTCATTCACCTATTAGATGTTGATAGTTCCACACAAACTGGATGTCGATTGAAGTGAAAAACACCCCCATAATCCCATGAACTTTTGGAAATAACAATAAATAGCAGAATCCATTATCTCAAACCTTGACGTATCAGCTGCCCAATATATCTCCTCTCAATAGGGAATTTGACACTTACAGGAAGCATCCAGGTAACAGTGACTGATCACTTTTGACAGGTTACTTGTATCGCTTTGAAATCAAGGAGTTCAATACAGAGTAACTTCATTTCTTTAAGGACAGACATTCTTGCAAGGATTAGGAGCATGCCGCATTTCACAAATCTAACTGATTACTTCACTTGAAAAATACATTGAAAATGTTGCTCCATTGCAAGGTTCAAATTTGTCTGAGTGGGTCATGTAAATCCTTGGATGAAGCCAGGCAGATGCCCCTTTTCAAGAGATGTTCTCCTTTTGCAAAGAACAGGTTTTCCCTTCCTCCATTATTAATGTTGTCCTCACCCGCTTCTTCTCCATTTCCTGGACATCGACCACATCTTCCCACTGCCTTAATAATGATGAAGTCCCTCTTGTCCTTGCCCCTCCCCCATCCCATCAGCCTCCACATCCAGCACATCATCCTCCAACATCTACCATCTCCAAAGGTATCTTTACTCCTAAACAGTCCTTCCGGGTGAGGCAATACTCCATCTGCGAATCTGTTAGGGTCTATTGCGTCCGGTGCTCCCGATGCGGCCTTCTCTAAGTTGGTGAGAGCTGTTGTGTATTGGGGGACCACTTCATTGAGCATGTCCGCTGCATTCGCAAAAAGTGGAACTTCCCGATGGCCAATATTTCAATTCCCATTCCCATTCCTGTTCTGACAGGTCAGCCCATGACCTCCTCTTGTGCCATGATGAGGCCACACTCAGGGTGGAGGAGCAACACCTTGTATTCCAGCTGGACAGCCTCCAACCTGATAGCATGAACATTAATTTCTCCTTCCAGTAAAATTTTTTCCCTCCCCCTCCCCTCTTCTTCTATTCCCCACTCTGGCCTTTTACCTCTTCTCACCTACCCATCATGTCCTCCTGGGTCCCTTTCTCCTGTGGTCCACACTCCCCTCCTATTAGATTCCTTCATCTCCAGCCCTTGACCTTTCCCACCCACCTGGCTTCACCTATCACCTTCCAGCTAGCCTCCTTCCCCTCACCCCAATCTTTTTATTCTGGCATCTTCCCTCTTCCTTCTCAGTCGTGAAGAAAGGTCTCGGCCTGAAATATAGGCTGTTTATTCATTTCCATAGACGCTACCTGACCTGCTGAGTTCCTCCAGCATTTTGAGTGTGTTGCTTTGGATCTCCAGCGTCTGCAAACTTGCTTGTGTTTATGGTTGGCTGCTTCGTTGTAATGAACTGTCTGATGTCTAAATACACTTATCCCCTTCCTGCAAATCAGATAGGCTCAGCAAGATTAAAAAAGGTAGCTCACCAGAGAGCAACAAACTACGATCCACAGAAGGAATGTACTGTACTTCTTAGGTACTCCTCTTCGAACAGGAAATAAAGGGCTATCAGTCGAGCTCTATCACACCAGTATCCAAATCATCATTATCATGGAAATACCCTCAAGACTATACCTGCAATGCTTTGTTTCCTTTGACTCTCATTCTGATGTCTGCAAAGACATCCGTAGGCTGAATCTTTGCCATATTGGAACTGGGGAGGGGGGTAATGGGGGATAGAATTAAGCAAATCAGATACACCAAATTCCCATAAGCAAGTTGGAACGTCTGGCCAGCTTCTCTCCTGCGATTATTTGATTTTTGGCGAGCAACTTGGAGTGGGAAACCAATGGAGCATTTTAATTTCTCTCTGTTTAATACTGGAGATAATGAGTAAAACAGTACTCAGTCAATTAGTCAATTAAACGTTTTTGGCTTTCTAATTGATATGTATGATAACAATGGCAAGAGATTGTGATAAAACTGCCTTGAAAATGTACAACCTCAAATGATTATAAACACAAACACGAGCAAATCTGCAGGTGCTGGAAGTCCAAAGCAACGCACACAAAATGCTGCAGGAGCTACACAGTCGCAACTCTTGAGGAGTAAAGGTGTTCCTGTCAGTGAACAGGATCTGGTGACTGTCCTTCCCTGGGTGTGGTTTCAGGTACTGCTGGCCTCCCCATGAATCATGCACCATCGCTTGACGACGCTGAACACTGATCGCATCCTGCCATCGTTATTCATCCCACTCAGTGAACTGAAATTTCATCATTTGCATTGCTATTTTTAAACTCTTCCAATTCCTCACTCTCTTCTTGTATCTATAAACTCCTTTTCTTGCCAGATTACCACTGGTGGCAGGGCTGAGCCAAGGCCCTTGACTCAAGACTTCTTTCCTCCTCTTTAAAACAAAACGATCCTTAAAACCCACCTCTTGAATTAACTTTTTGGTAACCTGTACTAATGTTATATGGCTGCATGTTTAAAATTAGTTTGAAAATGCCCTTGTAAAGCATCCTGGGATATTTTATGACATTAAAAACAGATGAAATATGAGATATTCTGGTTGAAGTCCTTTTCAGGGTATCACTGAGGGGAGCCAAACTGGAACTGATCAAATGCATAATGGGAGGGGAACTTCCTGAGAGTGTTAGATTAATTTCCATGTTGCATCAACACTGCAGAGTCCACTTCAGTAAGGCTGCATTAGTAGGATTAACCAATGTTCTTCAGATCCTTTCGCTGGAAACAGTAGCAATTTACTGGAACTCTAACATACTAGGGATGATGGAATGCGTTCAGCTTAACCAACTAATGAGTGTCTCAAATATGAATGTGGAAAAGCCATAAGGTACTTATTTGTCCACACTGTTCTTCCTCTTTCAGGAACTGGTACTTATTTCACATCAAGGTCTTCTAATAACTATTTTAGAACAATAGTTGGTTGGCTGATTTTATCAAGGAAACGTGGGAATAACATTGTTGCAGACTATCTGCATTCAGCCAGATTTAAGTTCAAAAGAAACTGATTAATAAATAGCAGGCAATTCAGTCCAGTGATTTCTCATCAGTAGTTTCTATAAATAATGAGCAAGTAGGTACTTTGCTATGATGCAGAGATAATTGCCTTCAAATTGCTAGTTACCGGTTTTGCTGCTTTCTTTTAAACACAAGCTCTTTACTTTCACTCACAGGATGGGAAGTCACTGGCATTGTGGCACTTCTTGCCCCTGAACTGATGAGACAGTTAAAAGGTAATCACATCGGTAGACCCAGAGTCAAACGCTGTGGTGGCAGTGTAGCAGCAGGGCAGTTAGTGTAACCGTTTATAGCACCAGCGATCAGCGGCCAGTGTTCAGTTCCTGCCACTGTCTGGAAGAGTTTGTACGTTCTCCCCATAACCACGTGGGTTTCCTCCCATATTCCAAAGACATACAGATTGGGTAAATAAGTTGTAGACATGCTATGTTGGTGCTGGAAGCATGGCAACAAAGCACAAATCTTTGTACTGTGTTGGCCATTGATTTCACTGTAATCGTTTGATGTACATCTGACAAAACTAATCCTTTTATCTTTATAAAGGCCAGGATGTTTGACAGGTTAAGGACAGCAGATCTTCCCCGAAGGACATGAGTGAACCAGATTAATTTTTGCAACAATCTTGTAGTTTCATGCCAGCTGTCATTTAGATTAGCGGCTTCAAAAAGAAAAATAAAATCCAGATTTATTTAATTACCTGAATTTAAATTTCCCAGCATTATGTCAATATTCAATTCCATGATTGCTACAGTATGTAATCTTGGTGAATAATTTATTTTCTTTCTCAGCAGTTCTCTTCTATAGGCAAGAGAACCAGATAGCAGTGAATACTAGACAAATCCCTGATATGACATGAACATTTTGGAGTTAGATGTATATTATCCATGAAGATCTGACTTATAGAGATCAACACCAAGCTGTGAATGTGTCAAACAGGTTTCAGGAATGACTAGTCTTCATTTTAATCTGATACAAATGATCCAGCAACATTACTTACTACTGAAGCAAGTGAATTGCAGGTAATTCCTGGTAACCATGGAAAGAATTAACTGCCTTTGACTGTTCCTGTCCATCATGTGGTAATATTTCTTACCAGATTCATTGTATATGCTTTATTTCTTTAAACCATTTAGTGATAAGGAAATGCATTCTGGGTACTTTCCATTATTTTGAAGATGGTGCAACAATCAGTCAATCCAATGTATAATTACCCATTGAATAACGATCCAAAGTAACAACTCTAGCCCAGATACCAACCACGTTACTCAACACACACATGTCCTTCTCCCAACTACCAGCAACAGCACGTGTACTGACCATACCAATGCACCTTCTTTCTTCACAGACCATCAGTTCTGTGGTTTAAAGTTCATGCAATTTAAGGCAAAGGTGTAATTCTCAAGTAGAGAATCTGTGGATGATCCGGCAGGTTAGTTTGGCTAAAGTGTAATCTTTTCTGCCTTTCTGCAAGCCATGGTCTGTTTGGTTGCCTCCAATACTCCAGTTCCTTTTTTAGAGCTACTCCATCAACAATGACTTAGACTAAAGAATCAAAACAAGGTCTGCAATCAGGTACACTGCATGAAATTAGCAAATGTCTCCTCTTGTTGTTATGTATAATGGTAATACTGTTTTTCCCATTATATTGGTAGAGGTGATTACGAGGTGACCATTGTCAAGGAATGGTGAGTTGGTGCACACTGGTTATTATAGTAAGGTGCTGCAGCTGGTGTTGTGAATCAGGCCGTCATCACGAAGCAACCGGCTACTTCATAACACCAGGGTTGTACCAGACTACTGGCAGCTCAACTACATCGGTTCATTGAGAAGCATCTTCAGAGTTATTGTTCTACTTTTACAATATCTCAAGTAACCTAACTTATGCTTTTAAATATATCCTTTCTCGATTCCCACCTGTTCACAATGTATTTCTCCCCTGACTATGAAGTACAGAATTATTCTGAATTTGATCTGATTTTAATTAATGACCTTGAACGTCTAAAAATCGTCATTTACTTCCACTGATAAGATTTCACTTGTTTTTCTTGTTCTATTTCCAAATGTGTAAGAGCTTGTGTGAAGATAATAAATTATTTTAAAGATTCTAATGGATTCCTGCTGAAATTGAAATAACCCTCAGAGTATTTTGATGGCTTGTCCAAACCAAGTGGAGTACAATGAAGCAGGTTCTATCTCACAACAGGTTTATACTGGTGACTTCTAAGAAAAGCATTTTACTGGAGTAAAAGGCAACATTTTCTGAAAAGCTTTGGTTCTGCGGAGAAGTGTCATAAAGAGAGGATGGTGTATTCTCCCCATCGTTTCAGCCTATATTTGTATTGGAGTTAATACTTGCAAAGTGATAAATCGAGCATAATCACATTGCTGTTTATGGGAGCTTACTGTGTAAAAAATCAGACTCTGTGCATCCAGCTTTACAACAGTGACCACACAAACAAGCATGCAGTCAGCTATAATGTGCTTTGGGTTGCAGCACCTTGGGTCTCTACTGCCAAGGAAAGCGGACATCGGGTTGCAAGAAGACCTTGGGTATGGAAGGCGAGTTCAAGTTAATGATCAGTTCTTTCAGGAACATGGAAGATAGGCAGACAAGCCAAACATTCATGATCACTTCTACAGTGTGGCAATCTCATGGACACCAAATACAAAATTGATATTCTTATCAATAAAGAGAATCACACATCTCAGTGTTGCTTCATTCTTTAACTTGCATTAAGGAAAGTAATGAATTTTCTGCAGACACAACTTAATATTACCTGGTGTGCTTTGTGCATCTGAAATTTATCTCAGATTTAGTGTATCCTGCACTGTCCTTGTAAAAAAAAAGGAATAAATTGGTGCTTATTGAATGAAATCAAAGAAGTGATTAAGCTAGATAAGGTGGAGAAAAGACTCTCAAGTATGTAGCTGAGTCCGGAGGGCTTGAGGTATACACAGATTGTACATAGGCGGGACCTGTTCTTCCAGGAGTGGAGAAGGTTGAGAGGTGACCTTATAGAGGTTTATGAAATCATGAGGGGCATAGATAAGGTGAGTAATCAGTCTTTTTCCTAGTACAAAGGAGTTCTAGACTTAAAACTAGGTTTAAGGTGAGAGGGAAAGATTTGAACAGTTCTTGAGAGGCAAATTTTTTTCACGAAGTTGATGGGTATTTGGGAGATGGGTAACAGCCTGCGGAAAGGCAGGGCATCAAGTTAATAGATATAATAGATCAAGTGATGAAACCTTCTGTACAACTGATACCCATAATTCAGTGATATTTCAGAATTATCAAAAAAAAACATTACTTTTGAGGTGCGATCAAAATAAACGTAAAATGTTCATTTTAGTAAAAATGAGCAATGGAGCTCATGAAAATTGATAGTGATATTCAAATAAAAATAAGGAAGATATAGATATATTGGAAAACTCCTTTGCACTGATGTTTATGGTACTGGAAAATATACATATTGTATAAAGAACGAGAATGTTGCTGATGAGTTGACTATTATCTTCAAATGTCTTTTAGTTCAGTTGATCCCTTAGAATGGAAAATGATGCATATGCTATTTAAGAAAGGCATGAGGAAACTGAGAAATTGTAGCCCAATTAGCATATTTGTAAGGAAACTTTTAACATCATTGTAATTTTGGGCAGATGACTGAACACCTTAAATTTTTGCCTCAGGAAAATCAGCATTGTTTTGTAAACGTAGGTCAAGCCTGATAAACCTGATTAAATAGTTTTTGAAGAGATAACCATGTCGCAGACAGTGTTCTCCATCAACATTAGACCTATGGACTGCCAGAAGGCTTTTGATGAGTCCTTCTTAAGAGTCTGTTACATCAATTAAAACTGAAGGGAAAGGATTGACATATTTAGGAAACAAGCTGAGCCACAAAAGAGTCAGTAAAATGGTTGACAGTTCTAATTCTGAGGACACCATGGATGATACAAAGATCTGTTCTGAGTATGCAGATACTGTATTCATAAACAACTGAAATGTGAGGAGAGAAGCTACTTAACCCCCTTTCCTAGTGGTATTGGCTTGTGAAATTTATGAACTGTGATTCTAAACGTAGCGATAAACCAACCAGGTGGGAAAAACTGCAGCAAATGTGAGGCCGTTACATGTATCTGGAAAGGGTACAATAAACCAAAATGATAAAAAGCACGCCATATTAAATGTCCAAAGAGATTGTGGGATCCATCTACATTAAATGGTCTGTCAAGGGCATGCAAATTATATAGTCAAATTCACAAATGGAACTTATTTCTGTATAAACAGATGGCACGGAGGTTATGCCACTGTTAATTCTAACCGAAAGCCTAGTTTATACAAAACCTAGAGCTTTGTGAATTGTTTTGGGGCACCGCACCTTTGCGAAGGAGTGCGTGTAGATTAATCAGAGTGGTGCATGGACACCAAAAGCGACAAGATTCTACTCACATGTCCTACTTCCTGGAACATGGAAGCTTAAAGGTGGTTTGATCAGTAAGTCATCACCGAGAACAGATAGCTTGGGTCTACATAAGAACTAGGAGCAGGAGTAGGCCATCTGGCCCGTCGAGCCTGCTCTGCTGTTCAATAAGATCATGGCTGATCGGGCCATGGACTCATCTCCACCTACCCGCCTTTGCCCCGTAACCCTTAATTCCCTTACTGTGCAAAAATTTATCCAATCTTGTCTTAAGTATGTTTACTGTGGTAGCCTCCACTGCTTCATTGGGCAGAGAACTCCACAGATTCACCACCCAGTGAGAAAAGCATTTCCTCCTCATCCCTGTCCTGAGTTTACTCCCCCCAATCTTGAGACTATGTCCCCCAGTTCTCATCTTGCCTATCAGTATAATTATTTGGATAGCCCATGAATAAGGTTAATCCTAAAGATCGGAGACTGGCCTTTTAGGAGTTAAGTTAGGAGATAATTTCGTATGCTGAGCTTGATATAAATTTGGCACTCTCTTCCACTGCACATAATTGTAATGGGTCAGCTTGAGATAAGATTCTTATCACCATGGATATGAAGGAGTATAAAATAAAAGTGGAAATCTGGAGGTACATCACAGCACTGAAATAATCTCACCAGACAGTGGACCGTTCCGGGAAATTAAACCAACTTCTGTTCCAATATTTGTTGATGCAATGTAAAGTGGGAAGCATTATTTATCAACAGCCTAAAGAGTGCCAGTACCTTTGTTTTATATTCCACACACTGAATACAAATTTCACATTACATGTTAAGTACCCCTTATCTGAGAAGCTTGGGGCCGGAAGTGTTTTGGAATTTGGCTTTATTTCAGATTTTGGAATTTACAATGAGATAGCTTAGGATCACTATCATTTCCGACTCTAAATTTATGTGCTACCGGTAAACAGTGTTTCTTAAACTTGTCATCACACATATGTACTTAACAGTAAAAAATTATTACATTCTATTGATATAATGAAAATATTCAGTGTGCAAGGTAACAAAAGCAGCACAGTGACATTGGGAGAGAATAAATACTGTTGAACAACAATGGCAGGCTTCAGTCTCTACTGACAGTGCGGTGTTTTGATTAAAGGGTTACAGTACATGGTATTTTACATTTTTTTAGGTTTTATGTAAGGTGTAAAAACAATCAGCGATATAGATTTGTTCTGGTGCTAGATTTTCGAGATCAGCAGATGCTTAAAAAATTTAATGTCGTGAATTTTCTTAAGTTTCTGCAACCAGCCTGCCGAATATTGGCAATTACCTTCAGTTTTCAGTTCATTATGACAGATCTTTGTTTGTTTCATGATCAGCACACCGTTAAGCGGCATATGTTCACTTCAACGTTGACAATACATGATTGAGATCCTTATTTTTGGCTTTATGCAGTGTTTTGCTATTTTTCATTCATTTCTGATCATTGCGTATGTGAGGTCACTTCATCCAACTATCTGTGATGTGCAGAGATCTTCCCAGCAGCTTCTGGAATTTTTCATATGTTAACACTCAAAAAAAAGTTCAGATTTCGGAGGTTTTCGGATTTTGGAATTTCAGATGAGGGGTACCCGCTCAATCTTTGCTATATTTTTATTAACAGTACATTGCATTCTTCCATTATTATTTCAAATATTATGGGAACAAATACTAAAAAGTACAAATACTACTGGTCCTAAATTAACACCTGCCTTCAGCTCTCCTTCCCACCACCCCCCAACTGTTCTTCCACTCCACACTTTCTGCTTCCTTCCCAAACTCCCCCAACCATGTGCCCTGCTCCCCTTGAACTATCCTTCCCACCCTATCTCCTGCTCCCCTTGAAATCTCCTTCCCACCCCCCACCTCATGCCACCATCAAATTCTCCTTCCTGCCCCCCACCTCCTTCTTCCCTCAAACTCTCCTTCCCACCCAACCCCTACTTGTAATTTCAAAACATTAAACTAATTCAGAGGAAGACATAGGAGCCCAGGAATGTGGGTCTAACTTTATGTTTAAGCAAGGCTTGCATGTCTCATGTGGTAGTGTGATAATGTATGCAATACGTATAACTCATAATGAATTACTTAGATGAACAAGAATCCTTAATCAACCTATACATACGCAAGATTACTCAATTATTATTTAAATATTAAATACACAACACTCCTCTCTGCTGAGCTATAAACTCCAACTCAATAGAGAATACATTTCCACTATATACACAGTATACTACATACAGACTACTATGTACAGACATCCACAGTATAGACAATTTCAAATTGTCCCATTCAGGCCTAAAATTTAATCACTGTGGAGGATTTCTTACTCTTGTGGGATCACATGTTTCCTGACAGAAAAGGGATCACTCTGCCTGGACAGTGGGACTTGTGGCTGTGAAACACTCTCAGGTTCTGCTGGTTGTAGGAGTTGACTCTCAAACTCCAGGAAGTGGTTCTGATCGCAATAGCTGACCTTCTTCTCCAGCAATTGACCCTGCTTTCCTCAACTGATCGATGCGTCGTCTCCAGATGCAATCTCCACTGTGTAGGGGAGTGGTCCAGTTCTGTCCCTGATCCTTCCGAGTAAACACTTCTGATCATCTCTGTAGTCCCATGCCAGGACTGCTTGCCCAGGAGTGAAACATCGAGCCTCCTTGTTTGAGGAACCTTCAACTTGCCTCAGATGTTTGCCTTACATATTCCTTCGGAGATTGAGTTTGGGGAGATGCAAGCATGGGCGCAAGGGATGACCCAGGAACACCATAACTGGTGAGTTGTTGGTTGTGGAATGTGTAGCATTACAATATGCGAGGAGAACATTAGCAAGCTTCTGGATCAGTGTTAGTGTAGTCTGCCCTGCTGACATTGACAGCAGTGGGTTCTTTAGGCTGTGGACAAACCTCTGTCATTGGGTGGTAGGGTGCAGATGTAATGTCTTATTCCATTCATTTTTAGGAATGACTGAAACTGTTCCCCAACAAACTATGGCCCATTATCAGTGACTAAGTGTTCTGGAACACCAGTCCTTGAGAAGAGGCTTTTCAACACATCAACTGTGTGCAAGGTTGTAGTGAAGGCTATTGGGAACACTTCTGACCACTTTGTAGCTGCATCCACTACTACCAAGAAATTTGTGCCCATGTATGGTCCGGCAAAATCCACATGAATCCTTTGCCAGGGCGATGCAGATGATTCCCAGGGATGGAGAGGTACTGCTTCTGGTGGCCTCTAGACATATCGGCATCCCAAAGAGTGCATGGCTAGATACTCGATCTGCTGATCTATCCCAGGCCACCAAACAAAGCTTCAAGCTAATGCCTTCCTTTTAATCTCACCAAGATGACCGGCATATAGCACCCCAACCCTTTAGCTCTTGACTTGGATGGTACAACAACTCTCAATCCCCACATAAGGCAACCCCCATAAAGAGCATCTTTATCTCGGCACTGGTAGAAATGGGAGAACTGGAGTTTCTGTTGTACATTCTAGCTATTTGGGTGGTCATGTAGACCTAAGACAGTGTGGGATCTTTTCTGGTTTCCCTTTGAATTATCTATGCCGTAATAAGGAGAACTTTGATTGCGTTAGGGAGAATACATCAAGGGGAGTGTCTTTTTTTGTAAATTTTTCCAGTTTTTCCTTTTCCAAGGGTAAACGGGACAATCCATCGGTATTTCCATGATTAATTGGCCTTTTGATTTCAATCTTGTAATTGTGTCCTCCAAGAAACAGAGCCCATCCCTGCATCATACTGCTGCTGTCAGGGGAACACAATTCTGTGGGTTGAAAATGGACATGTGGTTAGTATGAGGATAAACACTCTCCCATACAAATACTGTTTGAAACATTTTACACCCCAAACCAGACTTAAGGCCTCCCTGTCAAACTGTGCACAATTTTTCCCTGCAAAGGCTATGGGCTGTTCACTTCCACCACTTATAATGTGATATGACTACACTGGCAGCATAAGGCGAGGCATCACAGGCAAGCTTCACTGGGTGATGTGGTTCATAATGTATTAGAACAGAGCCTGACATCATCATGTCCTTTACCTTTGGGAAAGCCACCTCACACTGCTTTGTCCATTGCCATTTCTTCCCGATATGCAGTAATGAGTTCAAGGAGAGGAGCACAGGTTCGGCAGGAACTTGTTATAGTAATTGACAAATCTGAAAAATGAACTTCAACTGCAATACGTCCTTTGGTCTTGGGGCATCACGACTGCTTGAATTTTCTCAGCACACTTGAGCGTCAATCATGTGACCACAGTAAGTGATGCTTCGTTTAAAGAATTCACACTTGTTGCATCATGCTCTGAGCTCATAATCTAA
Organism: Mobula birostris; assembly: GCF_030028105.1. Taxonomy (NCBI): domain Eukaryota; kingdom Metazoa; phylum Chordata; class Chondrichthyes; order Myliobatiformes; family Myliobatidae; genus Mobula; species Mobula birostris. Next base: position 117,380,602 of record NC_092370.1, on the reverse strand, counting down.
TGTTTTTAGCACGGTCTTGAGATTTTGGAGATATTCCTCGGCATCCTTACCGGTAACAATGATGTCATCCGGGTAACACTGATTGCCTAGGCAGCCTTACAGCACTTGACCCATAACTTTCTGCCAGAGTGCAGATGTAGAGGCTACTCCAAAAAATAAGCCTATTATAGCAATAAAGCCCTAAGTGAGTGTTTATGGTGAGAAACACTTTGGACTCTTCTTCCATCTCCATCTGCGAATAGGCCTCTGCTAAGTTCATTTTGCTGAAGTGCTTCCCTCCAGAAAAGTTTGCTTTATCCTGGGCAGAGGGTGTAGATCTACTTTCAGTACTGAGTTGATGGTAATATTAAAATCGCCACGGATCCTGACAGATCCATTCTTCTTGGCTAGTGGGACCACTGCCGTTCCACTCAACCTTGGAAAGAGTTCCTTCAGCCTCCATGAGATCTAGTTCACTGGCTACTTTATCACAGATGGTGTAAGGATCCAGATGGGCTTTGTAAAATTTGAGTATGGCAGTTTCATTTAATGCCATTTTCCCTTGATATGTTTGGGTTTTCCAATGGCATTGTGAACCACTGCTGAGGCATCATCCAGTATCTTTCTTAATTCACCTTCATACGAGTTCATTACAGGGGATGTGGCATGCAATGGTGGATGGATCTCCAGTCAGGGCCCCGCAATACTGGCCCTCCTAGTTTTACCATATACAAGCTCAACGTGGCCTGTTGGTTGTTGTAGTTCACAGTTATGGGTATCATTCCCACAGGAGTTATCTTTTCTAAATTGGAAGTTCTTAGTTAGATATCTGCAGGCTTCAGTTTATTATCTTTGAAATGCCTCTCAAACTCATTTTGTGGAAGGACTGAAACAGCTGAACCAGTGTCTAATTCCATTTTGATTAATTTGCCATTCATTTCTGGTGTAAGCCATATTGCTTGTTTACTGTTAATTTTCACACTGTAAATCTCAAGGCTACACAATCCTGTGTCACTCTCATGATCAGATTTTTCATCAACAGTGTGAAGATTAGTGCTCTTTTTGAAATTGCAACTTGACTTTTTAAACTTTTCCTCTTTTTTGTGCAGACAACTTATTTTTATCTGCCCGACATGCTCTTTGTATGTGTCCATTTTCTGCAAGTTTGGTCTGCATTGGTCTGATGTATTCCTGCCACATCACTAATACAATTTGTTCAGCCAGGCAGATTTCTGTTTGGATGTTGCAATTTCATTCACTCTCTCTTTCATTCCTGACTGCAACTCAATTTTATCTCTATCCACAGTTTCCATTGAAACAGCAATTTCAACTGCTCTTTTAAAAGGTAAGTTGAAATTAGGAGCCATTTTTGAATGCTTTCTTGGAAGATTCCACAATATATACGATCTCCCAGTGCTTCATTAAGCCCAATACGAACTCACAATGCTCTTCAATCTCTACAATTCAGCCACACATGGTAAAATGGACATCCCCTTCCTTCTGATTCTGCTTATAAAATCTAAAATATTCTGCAATCAACAATGATTTCATATTACTTTTACAATATCACAAAGCTCAGTTCTGTTGGTTTGGTTGGAGTAGTCAAACTTCGAAGCAAACTGCATGCCTTTAAATCCAATACACTCAGTAAAATTGGTTCTTACTTCTCATTGGCTACTTAATTTGCTTGAAAGTACTGTTGTATTAGCTCAGTGAACATGAGCAAGTTACCCACTGTGTAATCAAACTAATCAGGCTTTCCAACGTAGCCAGTTGTTTCTGATTTTTCTTAAACGATTATTATCACCTGGTATTCGTTTATGTTTTCTGCACTTTTTTAAAACTCAACTCTATGCACATGCTGGGCTGTTTTTCTTTACCCACTGTTCCTCACTGCACTTTTTTTAAAAAACTTGAACATCTCACTGTGCTTCAACAACTTGATAGTCGTCTTGGGTTTGTTTTAAGAATAGTTTGCCACTAATGTTACGTTTTGTAACTTCAGAACATTAAACTAATTCAAAGGAAGACACAGGAGTCTGGGAATGTGGGTGTAACTTCATATTTACATTAAGCAAAGTGTCCACATATCACGTAGCAGCGCCATGACGTATGGAATTCACACATATATATATATAACATAAATAAACAAGAATGCTTAATCAACCAATATATTGATGAGATTACTCAAGTATTGCTTAAATATTAAATACACAACACAGCCCCCCACGCACTGTGCTCCCCAACTCCCTTTCCATCACCTCCCCACAACCCCTGCGACCCTCCAATTCCTTTCTGCCACCCAGTGCACCCACCCACCTCCATTCCCTTCAACTCTTTCTCGCCTCTCCCCGCCAACTCACCTCCAACTCTCCTTCTGCCCCACCACCTACCGCTTTCTCCCCTTCAACTCTCTTTTTGTCCTCCTACACCACCTGCCCACAACTCTGCTTCCACCCCAAGACCTCCTGCTTCCTTTCAAATCTTCTTCTCACCCCCATTCCCCTTAAATTCACCTTCCCGAGCACACACACACCTCCTACTCCCCTCTACCATTCATCTTACCCCTCCACCTCGTCTGCCGCCCCCACCACCTACACATCACTAATACTGATTCAATCATCACTACCTTGTAAGTACTCATCTACCTGGGATGGTTGCCACAAGCACAAAGTTCGTATTTTGGATCAATTGACCAGCACTCTTCCAACCAACCACATACCCACTGATTGTCGTCACCCTCCCAACCAAACTGGTATGGGGCCCTCGCACTACTTCCCGGGACGTTTCCATGGTGTTGGCCATCCTGCTCTCTTGTCTCTACTGGCTTTGAACCCAGTTCAGCCCTGGCTGGGCTTGACTTACTGCGCCTCCACTGCCAAACCTCTGCATCTTCGCCCGTCTCAAACCCGGGATGGCACCTGGCCACGTCACCCTCTCTGAGAGAGCAGGAAGCCGCCCAGCTCTGTTGTGGACCCTTCGAGGCTCATAGGCTGCTGAAGAAACGGGCACAGCTCCCTGACCACCACAGGTTCCACACCTCCAAGCTGCTCATGCTAGCTCCAGAGATCTAGTAAGGTCAAGGATCTAAAACAAATTGTGCTAACAATAAAGCTAAGCAAATAGCATTCAGAACAACAGTCACGAAGCTAGACAATGCTGCAGCCAGAGCAGCACTCAACCAAGTAAACAATGCAGAACCGCAAGCAGAACAGGACCAACCCTCACCTCTGGCCCCCACACCCTGCCTTTTCATTCCAGCCTGGCTTTTAAATCAGCCAAACTTCAGCTGCTTCCTTGCTCTAGGTCCTGTACCCTGTTGCTTCAACACACTCCAGCCTGGATTTTGCTGCCACATTTTGGCCTGTATCTGACCTTTCCAAATCAACCTGACACTTAGGTCGATCCAACCTTGCATCTTTGTTCGCTCTCCGTTTGCTGGACAGGCCTCATCTTCACTTGCCTCGACTTTGCCTCACCTCTGCTTGCTTCGACTTTCTCAACCTGGCTTCAATCCACCCTCACGCTTGCTCATTCACCTCACCTCTGCTTGCCTCTTCATTGTTCGCAGTGATCATTTACCAGAAATTTTTTTAAATCAGAAGAAGTGTTTTTTAGTAAAATATTTCATTTTAATCTTTGTTTTGTTTGGCACCGATAAGTAGTCACTAGACTTCAGCAGTGACATCTTAAACTGGAGAGGCTTAATCAAATGAAAACTACCAAGTGCGAAGCAGAGCTTATATTTAAAAGAACAGTGGGAATCACTGTTTCAATGGAAACCGCAGACAGAGATGCAATGGAGTTCCAGTCAGGAATGAAAGTGAGCATCAGCAAAATTGCAACATCTAAACAGAAACCAGCCTGGCCAAACAAATTGTGTTACTGTTGTAGCAGGGGCTCACATACGAGGGGTGATTGATAGTTTTGTGGCCTAAAGTAGAAGGAATCAATTTTAGAAAACCTAGCACATTTATTTTTCAACATAGTCCCCTCCTACATGTACACACTTAGTCCAGTGGTCCTGGAGCATACGGATCCCTTTTTTGTAGAAGTGGTCCACAGCAGGGGTGATTGATAAGTTCGTGGCCTAAGGTAGAAGGAGATGAGTTATTAACTTCAAACTTTCTGCATTATCACTCAAAGAGTTGAATTGCACGTGCATGTAACGAGAGCGTCTTGGACCTCCAGGTGGTCCACAGCAGGGGCGATTGATAAGTTCGTGGCCTACAGTAGAAGGAGATGAGTTATACAGCTGTTACGTGCATGTACAGCTCAACTCTTTGAGTGAAAATGCAAAAAGTTTGAAATTAATAACTCATCTCCTTCTACTTTAGGCCACAAACTTATCAATCACCCCTGATGTGGACCACTTCTGGAGGTCCAAGACGCCGACTTCTACAAAGAAAGGATCCGTATGCTCCACGAGCACTGGACTAAGTGTGTAAATGTAGGAAAAATAAATGTGCTAGGTTTTCTAAAATTGGCTCCTTCTACCGTAGGCCACGAACTTACCAATCACCCCTCGTACACCAAGCAAATGTAGATTGAAAGGTGAAGCTTGCAGAAAATGCAACAAAGTAGGACACGTTCAAAAAGCACGTTGGAAAGATAGACATAGATGGACTGCAACAGGGAGGAGAAAAAGATCAAAAGTCAAGTTGCTGTTTCAAACTGAGAACTAAACAACATTCTGTTGATAAATCTGGTAATGATGAGAGTGAGACAGGAGTGGATAGGCTTGAGATTTACAATGTGAAAACTAACAATAGACAAGCAATGTGACTTACATCAGAAGTGAATGGCAAATCAGTTGAAATAAAATTGGACACTAGAACGGCTATTTCAGTCATTCCACAAAGTGAGTTTGAGCAGAATTTCAATGATAGTAATCTGAAGCCTGCAGATATCCAACTTAAAAACTTACACTAGAGAAAAGTTAACTCCTGTTAGGTAGCAGGGAAGGTTCAGGCATAAAAGGGAGACCCTGACTAGCGGAATAATCATCGATGGAGAGATCTGAGGCAGAGTGGTAGGGTGTTGGCTCATACGGGCTTCGGCGAGGTAAGTAGATACGTGGACTTCATTTTTTTTCTTTTTTTTAAAAAAGAGGAATAAACAGCATGGCTGTAGGGTCAGTGCTTTGCTCTGGGTGTCAGAAGTGGGAATCCTGGGAATCTTCTAGTCGCCCAGATGGCCACATCTGTGTCAGGTGCACCGAGATGCAGCTCCTGGGAGACCGTGTTGGGGATCTGGAGCTGCAGCTTGATGACCTACAGCGTATTAGGGAGAGTGAACAGGAAATAGAGAGGAGCTACAAGGAGTTAGTCACCCTGAGGCTGCAGGAGTTAGATAAGTGGGTGATGGTCAGGGAAGCGAGGAAAAGGGTTCAGATAGTAGAGAGCACCCTGTGGCCATCCCCTTCAGTAATCGTTACCTTGTTTTGGATGTAGTTGAGGGGGATGACCTGACAGAGGACAACCACGGTGAATGGGTCTCTGGCACTGAGGGAGAGAAAGAAGGTGAGGAATGCAGTAGTCATAGGGGATTCCATAGTGAGGGGAACAGACAGGAGGTTCTGTCAGCCTGATAGAGATACCCGCAAGGTGTGTTGCCTCCCAGGTGCCAGGGTACGGGATGTCTCGGATCGGGTGCAGAGTATTCTGAAGGGAGAGGGTGAACAACCAGAAGCCTTGGTACATGTTGGTACCAATGACATAGGTAGAAAAAGGGAGGAGGTCCTGAAGAGAGAATTTAGGGAGTTAGGTAGGAAGCTGAAAAGCAGTACCTCTGGGGTAGTAATCTCAGGATTGCTGCCTGTGCCACATGCTAACGAGTGCAAGAATAACATGATCAGGCATATTAATGTGTGGCTGAGAGACTGGTGTAGGGGGCAGGGTTTCGCGTTCCTGGATCATTGGGGCATCTTCTGGGGGAGGTACGACCTGTACTAAAAGGACGGGTTACACCTGAACCCAAAAGGGTCCAATATCCTAGTGGGCACATTTAATAGAGCTGTTAGGGAGGATTTAAACTAATTTGGCAGGGAGATGGGAACTGGAGTGATTGGGCTGAGGAAGGGGAAACCAGAAATAAATCAAAGATAGTGTGCAACATATTTGATAGAAAGGACAGGCAGGAGATGAGGCTTAATCACAGTCAGTGGGATGAGTTACAGGGCAATAGAGGCATGGCACAGTTAAAACAGAAAGCAACAAATACTGGTCTGAAAGTGTTGTATTTGAATGCATGCAGCATAAGAAATAAAATGGACGATCGTGAAATTCAGCTGCAGATTGGCAAGTATGACGTTGCAGCCATCTCTGAAACTTGGCTAAAGGATGGCTGCCATTAGGAGCTGAATATCAAAGGATATACGGTGTATCGGAAAGATAGGTTAGTAGGCAGAGGGGTGATGTGGCCCTGTGTATAAGAAACAATTATAAATCATTAGAAAGGAAAGACATAGGATCGGAAGGGAGAGCCTCTATGGGTTGAGTTAAGAAATGGCAAGGGTAAAAGGACCCTAATGGCAGTTGTATACAGGCCTCCAAACAGCAGCCAGGATGTGGATTACAAATTACAGCTGGAGATAGAAAAGGCGTGTCAGAAGGGCAATGTCATGGTAATTGTTGGGGATTTTAACATGAAAGTGGATTGGGAAAAGCATGCCAGTACTGAACCTCAAGAGAGAAAATTTGTAGAATGTCTAAGGGATGGCTTTTTAGAACAGCTTGTTGTTGAGCCCACTAGGGGATTGTCTGCTGGATTGGGTGTTGTGCAATGATCCAGAGGTGATAAGAGAGTTTAAAGTTAAAGAACCCTGAGGGAACGGTGATCACAATATGAATGAGTTCACTTTGAAATTTGAGAAGGCGAAACTAAATTCCAATGTGTTGGTATTCCAGTGGAATAAAGGAAATTACAATGGCATGAGAGGGGAACTGGCCAAGATTGACTGGGAAGGGACACAGGCAAGAAGGAGAGCAGAGCAGCAATGGCGGGAGTTTCTGTGAAAAATGAGGGAAGTGCAAGACAGATACATTCCAAATAAAAAGAAATTTTCAAATGGAAGAGGGACATTACCGTGGCTGACAAGTGAAGTCACAGCCAAAGTAAAAGCAAAAGAGAGGGCATACAAGGAAGCCGAAGCTAGTGGGAAGATAGAGGATTGGGAAGCTTTTAACAACTTGCAGAAGGAAACTAAGAAGGTCACTAGGAAGGAAAAGGTGGATTATGAAAGGAAGCTGGTGACTAATGTCAAAGAAAATACTAGAAGTTTTTTTTAGGTTTATAAAGGGTAAAAGAGAGTTGAAGGTAGATATAGGACCAACAGAAAATGACACTGGAGATATTGTAATGAGAAATGCAGAGATGGCAGAGGAACTGAATGCGTATTTTGCATCAGTCTTCACAGTGGAAGACATCTTCAGTATACTGGACATTCAAGAGTGTCAGGGAAGTGAAGTATGTACAGTGAAAATTATGACTGAGAAGGTGCTCAGGAAACTTAATGGTCTGAGAGTGGATAAATCTCCTGGACCTGATGGAATGCACCCTCGGGTTCTGAAGGAAGTAGTTAGAGAGATTGCAGAGGCATTAACAATGATCTTTCAAGAATCAATAGATTCTGGCATTGTACCGGATGACTGGAAAATTGCAAATGTTACTCCGCTATTTAAGGGTGCAAGGCAGCAGAAGGGAAACTATAGACCTGTTAGCCTGATATCAGTTGTTGGGAAATTGTTGGAATCGATTGTTAGGGTTGAGATTACGGAGTACCTGGAGGCACATGACAAGATAGGCCAAAGCCAGCATGGTTTCCTGAAAGGAAAATCCTGCCTGACTAACCTACTGCAATTTTTTGAGGAAATTACAAGCAGGGTAGACAAAGGAGATGCAGTAGATGTGGTGTACTTGTATCTTCAGAAGGCCTTTGACAAGGTGCCGCACAAGAAACTGCTTAACAAGATAAGAGCCCATGGAATTACAGGGGAGTTACTAGCATGGGTGGAGCATTAGCTGATCGGCAGAAAACAGAGAGTGGGAATAAAGGGATCCTATTCTGTCTGGCTGCCTGTTACCAGTGGAGTTCCACAGGGGTCGGTGTTGGGACCACAGCTTTTTACAATGTATGTCAATGATTTGGACTATGGGATTAATGGATTTGTGGAGAAGCAGGTAGTGTTGAGGAAACAGAGAGCCTGCAGAGAGACTTAAATAGTTTAGGGGATTGGGCAGAGAAGTGGCAAGTGAAATACAATGTTGGAAAGTGTATGGTCATGCACTTTGGTGGAAAAAATAAACGGACAGACTATCTTTTAGATGGGGAGAGAATTCAAAACATAAAAATGCAAAGGGACTTGGGAGTCCTTGTGTAGGATACCCTAAAGGTTAACTCCCAGGCTGAGTCGGTGGTGAAGAAGGCGAATGCAACGTTGGTATTTATTTCTAGAGGTATAGAAGATAAGAACAGGGATGTGATGTTGAGGCTCTGTAAGGCACTTGTGAGACCAATCTTGGAGTATTGTGTGCAGTTTTGGGCTCCTTATTTTAGAAAGGATATACTGACATTGGAGACGGTTCAGAGAAGATTCACGAGAATCATTCCAGGAATAAAAGGGTTACCATATGAGGAATGTCTGGCAGCTCTTGGGATGAATTTGCTGGAGCTCAGAAGAATGAGGGGGGAATCTCATAGAAATATTCCAAATGTTAAAAGGCCTGAACAGACTTGATATGGCAAAGTTATAGGTAGGGGAGTCTAGGACAAGGGGGCATGACTTCAGGATTGAAGGATGTCCATTTAGAACAGAAATGCAGAGAATTTACTTTAGTCAGAGGGTGGTAAATCTATGGAACGTGTTGTCATGAGTGGCTGTGGAGGCCAAGTCATTGGGTGTATTTAAGGCAGAGATAGACAGGTTCCTGATTAGGAGGGGCATCAAAGGGTATGGGGAGAAGGCAGGGGAGTGGGGATGACTGGAAGAATCGGATCAGCCCTTGATTGAATGGCAGAGCAGACTCAATGGACCGAATGGCCCACTTCTGCTCCTATATCTTATGATCTTATGGTAACCATGAAATACAACAAGCAGCAAGCCACATTGAGTTCATATATGGTAAAAACAGGAGCACCGGTATTGTGGGGGCATGATTGGTTGAGACTATTACAACTTGATTGGAGATCCACCCAACATTTACATGCCTCATAGCCTGTAATGAATCATATGAAAGTGAATTAAGAAAGATACAGGATGATGCCACAGGAAAACTCAAACTTATCAAGGGTAAAATAGTGTTAATTGAAAATGTCACACCCAAGTTTTGCAAAGCCCATCCAGTTCCTTATACCATAAGGATGGTATATCTTTATACCAACCATGATAAAGTAGTCAGTGAGCGAGATCACATGGTGGTTGAAGGAATTCTTCCCAAGGTTGAGTGGAGCTCATGGGCAACACCAGTGGTTCCAGTAGCCAAGAAGAATGGATCTGTCAGGATCTGTGGTGATTTTAAGATCACCATTAACCCAGTACTGAAAGTAGATCAATACCCTCTGACCATGATAGAAGATATCTTTGCAGACCTTCCTGGAGGAAAATACTTCAGCAAAGTGGACTTAGCAGAGGCCTACTTGCAGATGGAGATGGAAGAAGAGTCCAAAGTGTTTCTCACCAGAGCTTTAACGATATAATAGGCTTATTTTGGGAGTAGCATGTGCACTGCACTCTTATGAAATGAATTATCTTTATTGTCATTGCATAGTACAATTTGTCTTGCACCAATACAGTGAAAATGAGTTTGCAACTCTCGTACTCAATGCTATAAAACAACAAATAAAATAAATAAACAATAAATAAAATCAAGTAACCAACCAATACAACCAGCAACCGTAAAACCAGTATTAAAGTAGCAATATAACAATTTATGGATGATGCTTGATCGATTGGCTCAGAGCAGTTATAGCTCTGGGGAAAAAGCAATTTTTCAGTCTGGAAGTGCGGGCATAGAAAATCTTATAATGTCTGCCAGATGGAAGAAGTTCAAACAGATGATTGCATGGGTGTATATTGTCCTTACAGATGCTTGTAGCTTTCCTTAGGCAGCGAGAGCTGTAGGTGTCCTCCAGGGCTGGGAGCTGTGTCCCGATGATCTTCTGTGCGCTAGAGACGACCCTCTGAAGTGCTTTCCTATCAGCTGCTGTACAACTGAGATACCACACAGAGATGCAGTATGTTAAGATGCTCTCTGTGGTGCAGCGGTAAAAGGTCACCAGCATTTGATCAGGTCGACCAGCTTTCTTCAGCGTCCTGAGGGAAAACAAGTGTTGCTGTGCTTTCTTAACTATTGTTGTGGTTAGCAGAAACCTATGGACCAGGTGCTGCAAGGCTGCCCAGACACTCAGTGCTACCTGGATGACATCATTGTTACCTTTGAGGATGACAAGGAACACCTCCAAGATCTCAAGACAGTGTTAAGAAGATTAGAAGATTATGGGCTCAGAGCATGATGTGACAAGTGAGAATTCTTTAAACCAAGCTTCACTAGCTGTGGTCACATGATTGACACACAAGGATTGTACAAGTGTACAGAGAAAAATCAGGCGGTGGGGAATGCCCCAAGGCCAAAGGATGTTTAACAGTTGCAGTCTTTTTTAGGATTTGTCAATTTATATAACATGTTTCTTCCAAACCTTTTTCTTTCCAGTCCTGATGGAGAGTCTCGGCCCAAAACTTCGACTGTTTACTCTTTCCCATAGACGCTGCCCGGTCTGCTGAGTTATCCAGCATTTTTTATATGTAAAAATATATTAACTGAATACGTCATCACGCTACCACGTGATATGTGCACACCTCACTTAACAGTAAAGACTAGGTTACACCCGCGTTCTTCAGACACCCGTGTTTCTGTGAAGTAGTTTAAGTTTTTTTAAGTTACAAAATATAACTACTCAGAAAATAATATCAAGATTGGGAAGCAAAAAAAACATGGATTTAGTAAAGTGAACTACAACTTTAACAAGGTTTGACAGTCGATGTAGGGATAAGGTTTCCCATGACGGGGCTGGCTGAAATGGAAGGCGTGGTCTCAAGGTGGGTGGTTGGCTATTGAGGGTAACAGATCTCTGGAATTCTCTACCAGTGAGGCTTGGTGGCTGAATTTTATTCACAAAATAGATTGATACGATTGTGGATATAAAGAGAATGAAAAATACAAAATGAGGTGATGAGTTAAACGATTATTCATGATTTATTGAACGGGCAAAAAGGTCTGTAAGCATCTTCAGCCTCTCGCTTCGACAGTCTGAGGTACCCATTTGCTTCAAACAGACTCCAGTCACACCGGTGACCAAGAAGAACATGGTAACCTACCTCAATGACTAATTTAGTAGAGAGGGCACAGTTTTAAGGTGCTTGGAGGTAGGTACAGAGGAGATGTCAGAGGTAAGTTTTTTACGCAGAGAGTGGTGAGTGCGTGGAATGGGCTGCCGGCGACGATGGTGGAGGTGGATACGATAGGGTCTTTTAAAAGACTCCTGGATAGGTACATGGAGCTTAGAAAAGCAGAGGGCTATGGGTAACCCTAGGTAATTTCTAAAGTAAGTACATGTTCAGCACAGCATTGTGGGCCGAAGGTCCTGAATTGTGTTTTCTATGTTCTATGTTTAGTTAGATCCACTGTGATGAAGTGCTTCGAGAGGTTAGCCATGAGGCCTACCCACTCCTGCTTGAGGGGTAACCTGGATCCACTCCAATTTGCCTAACATCACAACAGGTCAACGGCAGGTGCCATTTAACTTACTAATTAAATTGACATTTAATTCAGCTTCGGAACACCTGGACAGTGAAGATGCATTCATCAGGTTGCTCTTCATTGACTACAGCTCAGCATTCAACACTATCACCCCCTAAGAACTTATCACTAAGCTCCAAAACTTGGGCCTCGATACCTCCCAATGCAACTGGATCCTCAATTTCTTCACTGACAGGCCCCAGTTAGTATGGATTGGCAACAACATCTCTTCCAAAATCTTCCTCAGAATAGGTGCACCACAAAGCTGTGTGCTTACCCCCTGCTTTCCTCACTTTATGCCTTTGGTTGTGTGGCTAAGTACAACTCCAACGCCGTATTTAAGTTTGCTGAAGACACCATTGTTATTGGCTGAATCAAAGGTGGTGACAAATCGGCATTTAGGAGGGAGATTGAACATCTGCTTGAGTGGTGCCACAACAACAACATCTCACTCAACGTCAGCAAAACCAAAGGGCTGGTTGTCAAATAGAGGAGGAAGAATCTGGAGGCCCAGAAGCCAGTCGTCATTCGGGGATCAGAGGTGGAGAGGGTCAGTAACTCAGAATTCCCTGGTGTTAACATATCAGCGGTAGTCAGTCTTTGCTGAGGTATGGCTTGGTAGATTCTACTGTACTCTCTATTTTTCAATACTTTGACAATTAACACTTTGATCTTTGATCTTCTGAAAAGCTGAAGTTTTCTATGAGGGCCAAATGCAGTACTTTTATTACATTCTTATAAAATTATGTAGTAGAGGGAGAGAGGTGATTTTTGTCACTGACAGTTGGTGAGAAATAGGCAGTAAGGCAATTCAGAACTGTTTTGCTCACTGCAGTTTCAGGCATTCAGACTTGGAGATGCCAAAAACGGTGGAAATGAAATGATTTCAGTACTTCAACAAGTTAGGTACTAAGAAGAAATTGAAGCTATCAACAATGATCATGACTGTTACAATGAAAATGAAGATTTGGAGGATGCAATTGTTGAAGATGTTATGAAGTCAGTCCATTATCTACACTAGGTGTGCTGATTTTGGTCATTTACAGTCAATCTAAAGTGCACGCAGTGTAATTTCACCACCGATAACTATTAGGAACAAATACACAGTTTTATAATACAGGATGAGCACCCCCTATCCGAAAATCCAAAATCTGAAAACCTCGAAATCCATATTTTTTTGAGCACTGACATGATGCTGCAAACAGAAAATTCCAAAAGGTGCAGGCTGGGAAGGTTCCTAGAAGAATAACAATTGAGTAAAAGAATTCGGCTGAGGGTGACTCTGTACTCCACTAATATGATGAATTCTACCATCAGAGATCACAATGTGGTTTTTGCCAATCACTTAATTTAAAAATCCATTAGGCAGAAATCTAGAGGAACAAAAAGAAGAATTTTAGTCTAGAAGAAGACTAATAGACATTACAAGAAATATTACTAATTAATATGAATTGAGAAGGTATTCCTGTTCATATGGGAAGATCAACACTAGAGGGTATTAATATGATAGTCATTATAACAGTCATTACAAATCTAGGAGAATCAGTAGAGACAACTTTTGTAAGTAAAAGTGGATCCTACTATGATGTGCAATGGTTGAGCCAAGGAGAACAATGTCTTTAAGAAGATGCATACAAATGTAAGGTGGAAAGAAAGGGAAAATTGAGTAGGTATTTTGAGACTGAAGTAGGATGAGGAGTGTAAATGGTGACATTATCCATTTGGGCCACATGGCCTTGTTATACTGAAGGCTGTGCAACTCTCTATAAAATAGTTAAAGAACATTTTCTAAAGATAACACCCACAATTTTGATTAGTAAAATAAAAATAAATCTGAATTTTTGCTTGTCTGAATATAATCTCCAGTAAATTTGAGAGTACCTAAACTACATGATAATTAGTACTCAATTTTGTCAGAGATTACTAAACTGAAAGTGAATCAATGCACTAAAAGAACAGCTTAAGTTTGTTGAAATGTAATGTAGAGGAAATTACTGCCTGTAAACCAGATTCTGCTCGTTTTTACCTCAATATGCATTTTGCTGATATTAAATGTGAGCGTTTGTTTATTAGCTTGAGTGATTTTGTTCAAAGTTACGGAGATTTGATACCAAGAAAAAAAAATTCATTAATTTCAGTCATTCCTTGGCTGTTAATGACTGTGATAATATGATTGGATCTTAAATTTTAAAAAGGCAATTGGTTCAAAGGTCATGTTCGCAGTGTGAAAAAGCACTGCATGGTGATTCTGGAAGATCTGCTAACTTTGCAGAAGTGAGGTGGATGTGAAACTTCCCTCTATTGAGGACATTTACAGCAGCAGCTGTGTAAAGAAGGCCTGGAAGATCATTGGGGGCATTGGTCACCCCAACCATAAACTGCTTCAGCTGCTTCCGTCTGGCAAACGGTACAGTACCACAGCATTAAAGCCAGGACCAACAGGCTCCGGGACAGCTTCTGTCTACAAGCCATTAGATATTTAGATTCACATGTCTGTACATTGCGACAGAGTCATAACATAAAGATTCTTACTCCTTCACGTTGTGGGACGGATGTAAGATTTAAATAAATTCAAATTCACATTATTCATGCCTCTGCAATAGTTGGCAGTGGTCACAGTGGTTGCTCTGTGGCTTTTGATTAAGTTAGGAGGTAACAATGTCAGAATCAGGTTTAATATCACCGGCATACGTCATGAAATTTATTGACTTTGCGGCAGCAGTACAATGCAATATATAACAATTGAGGAAAAACTGCGAATTACAGGAAGTGTGTATATATATGTGTGTGTGTGTGTGTGTGTAATTAAATTAAATAAGCAGTGCAAAAATAGAAATAAAAAGTAGTGCTCCTCTGGTCTGGGAAGCAAATTCAACGTCTCTGAGGTCAGAGGTGGTTAGTAGCTGTCTCCTCATAATGTAGTGAAAAGACTAGATCCACCCAGTCACTGTATACACCTCTGCTCTGAGGAGTAAACAGCAGGCAATCTTCCAGCACCTCCCACCATTCACCACCAGCACTGTCACTGAAGCAGTAAAAGATGCCAGGTTGTGCAATGTCTTCAATAGCCCTGTAGGTGGAGCACCACAACAGTACACCTGATGGGGACTAGACAGCTTATTTAGGTCTTGGACAGACTTCCCTCTGGTGTCCCAAACACTCCTAGACTCACCCACTCACATCATACCAAGTGTTCTTGTCCTACCGCTGCTTTCTGTTGGGTAGCTCTCACTCACAGGACGACTAGAATTCTGGCAGGGGGACATTGAAGCTGAACATCAAATCGCTGACAACCCCCAACAAAAATTGTGGGAGAGGGATTATGTAAATTGGAGATTGCAAAGCCTTTTTGTCTCCCTGTTACATTGGTACAAAGCAATCAAAGTGATAGCTAACAGTTTTTTATCATCAAAGGTGTTCAGAAAATGAGCAAGAGAGTTGGTGGTAATTGTGTTAACTTCATAAAAATATGCAGAATCAATACTTGCTGCATTTTTTGCGGTTGCATGTGGAAGAGGAACTCCAAGAAGTAAGAGACCAACAAGCCTTGCTTTTGGCCTTGGAATCCTCCAAGATCATCTTTCAATTTAGAGGAAGCTCTGTGAAGCGGGAAGATATAAGACTGTAAGACATTAGGCCTTTTGGCCCATTTCGTCATGGCTGATCCAATTTTCCTCTCAGCCCCAGTCTCCTGCCGTCTCCCCGTATCCCTTCATACCCTGACCAATCAAGAATCTTTCAACTTCTGCCTTAAATATACATAAAGACTTGGCCTCCAGAGCTGCTTGTAGCAAAGAATTCCACAGATTCACTGCTCTCTGGCTAAAGAAATTCCTCCTCATCTCCTTTATAAAAGGACAGCCCTCTATTCTGAGGCTGTGTCCTCTGGTCTTAGACTCTCAGAATCAGAATCAGGTTTATTATCACCGGCATGTGATGTGAAATTTGTTAACTTAGCAGCAGCAGTTCAATCTAGCAGAGAGAGAGAAAAAAAATTAACATCATAATAATAATAAACAAGTAAATCAATTACGTATATTGAATAGATTAAAAAAGGTGCAAAAACAGAATTACTGTATATTAAAAAAAAGTGAGGTAGTGTCCAAAGCTTCAATGTCCATTTAGGAATCGGAAAGCAGAGGGAAAGAAGCTGTTCCTGAATCGCTGAGTGTGTGCCTTCAGGCTACTGTACCACCTACCTGATGGCAACACTAAGAAAAGGGCATCTCCTGGGTGCTGGAGGTCCTTAATAATGGATGTTGCCTTTCTCAGACACCGCTCCCTAAAGATATCCTGGGTACTTTGTAGGCTAGTGCCCAAGATGGAGCTGACTAGATTTACAACCTTCTGCAGCTTCTTTCGGTCCTGTGCAGTAGCCCCTCCATAGCCCCTCTCACCAAAGGAAACATTCCTTCCACATCCACTCTATCAAGGTCTTTCACCATTCGATAGGTTCAATGAGGTCACCCCTCATTTTTCTAAATTCTAGTGAATACAGGCCCAGAGCCATCAAGCGCTCCTCATATGACAAGCCATTCAATCCTGGAATCAGTTTTGTGAACCTCCTTTGAACCCTCTCCAGTTTCAGCACATCCTTTCTAAGATAAGAGGCCCAAAACTGCCCTCAATCCTGCAAATGAGGCCTCACCAGTGCTTCATAAAGTCTCAACATTACATCCTTGCTTTTATATTCTCGTCCTCTTGAAGTGAATGCTAACTTTTCATTTGCCTTCCTCACCAGACTCAACCTGCAAATTAACCTTTAGGGAATCCTGCACAAGGACTCCAGAGTCCCTTTGCACCTCAGATTTTTATATTTTCTCTCTATTTAGGGAACAGTCAGCTCTTTCATTTCTGCTACCAAAGTTCATGACCACACACTTCTTGACACTATATTCTATCTGCCATTTCTTTGCCCATTTTTCTAATCTGCTTAAGTCCTCTGTAGCTTCTCTACTTCCTCAAAACTCCCCGCCTCTCCACCTATCTTTATATTATCTGAAAACTTTGCAACAAAGCCATCAATTCCATCATCCAAATCATTGACATATAACGTAAAAAGAACAGATCCCAACACAGACCCCTGTGGAACACTACTAGTCACCAGCAGCAAACCAGAAAAGGCTCCCTTTATTCCCACTCTTTGCCTGCTGCCAATCAGCCACTACTTTATCCATGCTAGAATCTTTCCTGTAATACCCGTTAATTTCCCGTTAAGCAGCCTCGTGGGTGCATCTTGGCTAAGGCCTTCTGAAAATTCAAGTACACAACATCAACCGATTGTCTACCTTGCTTGTTATTTCATCAAAGTATTCCAACAGATTTGTCAGGCAAGATTTTCCCTTAAGGAAACCACACTGACTACAGCCGATTTTATCATGTGCCTCCAAGTACCCTGAGTCCTCATAACAGATAACGCCCAGGATGGGTCTTTAATGATGTTACAAGGGTGCTGTAGGAATCAAGAGTTGTAGATTGTCTCCAGGTCTGGTAGTTGAGTCCCATTGATGTGCTGTGCTGTCTTAATCACCTATTGGTGTGCATTGTGATCTGTCTTGCTGCAGCTGGAGTACCTCATTGTCACTCCATCTGTCCTTATGCTCGCTGTCACACATCAGTAAAAGTTGGCCAGTTTTGGGGCAGATTAGCTCTCCTTAAGCACCTCAGGAAGTATAGTCATTGTTGTACCTTTCCTACAATCGAGGTTCTGTTGACAGACCATGAGAGCTCCTCAGTGATGTTCATCCTGTTACATGCTCAAGGAGATCTGTTTTTTTTTGTGAGAACGATGTAATGGTCTTTTGGAGGTCACCTGATGTGATTTTCCTGCTGATGTGAGGTCACGTGATGACATGTGCCCCCCCCCCCGTGACTATATAAGGGTCGACCCAGGTGACGCAGGGGTTTTTTTGAGTTTGTAGATGTCCAGGTAGAACGTGCTGTATCTCTGTTTCTGTTGCGTGTTTGTTTTTGGTGATGCAGTTTCATTTTTAAAACGGAGTGTGCGTTCTGTTGCAAAATACAATATTATTTGGACTGGAAATTTTTGCTAGATGTGTTGATTTAATTCCAACATTAGAAGGAAGAGTGAAGAATTTATCGAAGTACAGGATCAAAGGATCGAGAGGAGTCGGCATCGTTTGGCAGTTTAATAAAGGATCGACCTTATTGAGTCTTCATTGGAGGAGTACCTACCTGCATCGAGATAACTCTTGCCAGGAAGAGCAAGGAGTTCATGCAAAAAGGTGCTCTCTCTCTCTCTCTCTCTCTAAAGGAATTTAAGGTCAGTTGACTTAAACTGTTTATTTTCGGCATCGTGAATCCTGTGGACAGAACCAGCAGTAAAGTTGCGTCTGTGAAGAAATACTTCTCCAGAGAAGTCTCTCCCAATTGAACGTATAAGTCTGTTGGACTTTCGAAGTTATCGCTTTAAGAAATATATCTGACTTTATCGCTTTAAGAACTGTTTTCGCATTTAACGCTTTAAGAACCAGAGCCGAGTGGTGAGTTGGCGAACGGCTATATATCTGTTAACTTCCGGTTAAAGTTTTCGTTTGTTTTTTTTTCCTTATCGTTTATCCATGTTTAATAAATGTTTGGTTGTTTTTATGTAACCTGTCTCCATTGATATTCATTGTTGCCGTTTATGTAACAATCCCCAAACACGAGAAGCTAGAGGGCCTTTCCACTGCATTGCCATTAATTAACAGTGGGGCTTGTTCGGGACCTCGCCCTCCTGAAATCAATTATCATTTCTTTTGTCGTCTTGTGAGTGATAGGTTGTAGTTCCTGCACCAAGTGGACAGTTTCAACACCTCCTCTTTATAATCAGATTAATTATTGTTTGTGATTAGGCCAATCAGAGTAGCGTCGTCTGCAAATTTGATGATTGAGTTTGTGGTTGAATAGGAGTGCAGTCACAGACGAAGTGAGAGTAGAGAAGTGGGTTCAGTACACACCCCTGCAGGGTACCCGATGCTCAGGGTTACGGGGAGCGGTCTTCCACAGTCTTCTAAGTATGACCATTTTAATCATGGTAATGACATATGCAGTAAGACAGTGACAGGTCCCAAACACAAAAGATGCTGAGCAAGGAAACGGGAAAGGAGTGTAACAGCAACAGGGTATGTGAAATTGGTGATACAATTAATAAAAAATTGGAAGAACACAGAGCTCAAAGCAACCATGAAATCTCTCCAGGTCAGCCTACAAAACAGATGTAGCAAGATAAATTCTTCAGAAGAATTATTAACATGTATTGAAAGAAGTCATAACAAGAATAAATCTCTGGGTGCAGAGGTTACTGCAGGAAATGTGTTGACCAGCAACTGTAGTAAAACTCTGCTGGGAAATAAATCATCTGAGGTGTCTATAGTAACTCAGAAAAAAATACAGAATCTTAAAGCATCTAAGGTTAGAGTTTGATCCTGTAACGGGTGATAATGAAAAGGCAAGCATGTCTAATATTCCTGAGATTCCTTCTAAAACAAAATCTTCGGGATTATCTTGGCACCCCCAACATCTTGTTTCCCATCATACATGTCACAATGCTACAGCGTGGAGCAAAGAGAGTACAACGGATGTGACAAGAAGTTCTCCAGAGCAGGAAGCAATAACATTGTCTGAGGTTAGATCAATGGAACCCGACGAGCCTAAAGGACTTTCTGGCCAACTAACAGTGAGTGAGTGTACCGCACTCCCTCTAAAACTCATGTTCCACAGTTTTACAGGCTGTGCCGGAGCGGCTCCTTTTTCCCTGGACACAGGTGCTCAAACTAGGCCATTCAGAAGGACAAAAGTTTTGCACAAGGTTCTGCTTTGGCTCAGCTTGGTTTTGCAAACGTGTCATAAAGCTGTTAGCAATTTTACTGTCAATCAAGGATATTTGGAATCAGTTGAGAATGTTTTTTTAAAATCTGTTTTCCACTTTGTCCTTGGAAGTTCTGAAATTAAAGCAGAGTAAGAAAGGTAATTCTGAAGAAAAAGCAATATATGAAAATAATTGCAGTGGCTCAACTTTTGAACAGGATTGGGGTTTCAAAATAGAGTGGCCAGTACATTTTCCATTGCAAAATAAGTGTGGTAGGGAGTTTAAAGGAGAAGACTATAATGCTGAAATATCTCCAACAATTCATATCCCAAATTCCTCTAAGATGACAAATAGTATCACTGAAGAAACAAAATGTCCAATCAGGAAAAATGAGTTGAATTTGTTAAGACTATCTATCCACTACAGTGAAACACTGGCCCTGGCAAAAAAGGCCAGAACTCCACTTTCCTTTGTGCAATGGTTCAGAAGGAAAAGCAGCCTTAAATTGCCAAAGAAACAAAATGGTCTGGGATACATCTACTTCAAACAAAGAGCGTCTGAAGGAACTAAATGACAAATCGCCGGTGGTGAGCCATGTGCATCAGAATGACTCTGCACGGTTGCATGGTAGTCAGCTGGTTAACGTTGAACTCAGTCAACAAACTGAAACTGAAGGATTTGATGCAGCTAGCTCCAGAAAATAATGAGAACAATGGGAATAAATGATTTATACTATCCGTGTCCGTGCGTCCAGGCAGTGAATACAATATTAAAGCACCTTGAATTCTGCCGAGGGAAAATACTCAAGACATGTCTTCATTAGAAAGCCAGCAAGTACTTCTACCTTCAGAAAAACCTTTTGTTGTTAAACAAGCCACGGGAGACAATGAAGTCTGCCACTGTGAAAAGAAACCTTTTGCTCACAAAGTGCCTGATATTATATGGGCCTATAAAGACGACATTCTTGTGCTTGATGTGATTCAAGATGGCGCAGAGCTGTGTGGCAGTCCCAGCATTACCTCTGAGGTAATGCAAGACCCTGATTATACAGAAGGGAAGGGAAAATCTGCAGACGGTAAACTTAATGAGCAGACCAGCAAGATTCTGATGATACGATATCCAAGTGTGGGTGGGTGTGTGTGTGTTTCGGTGAGTGTGTGTGTGTGTGCGTGAGTGTGTGTGTGTTTGGGTGAGTGTGTGTGTGAGTGTGTGTGTCTGTGTGTGTGTGTGTGTGTGTGTGTGTGTGTGTGTGTGTGTTTGGGTGAGTGTGTGTGTGTCTGGTTTCCATTTGTTCATGTAATGACTATAAATGTACTTCAGATTGGTGAGTTTTTGTTTACAAAGAATGCAAAGCTGTAACCCACCTTTGAGAAAGCTACTGTATATAAAATTCTGTAAAACCTTTTAACATTTTTATGCTGAATTATGGGAAAATTGTAAAGAAAAACTTCATTTGTCATCAAGCCACATTTCTATGCTATTTGCCATCTTCAGCTTTTCTTTACTCTGAGATGAATTTGCATTAGGTTCAGTGGATTAATTTCAGGTTGTCAAGGGACATGAATCAACAGCAGGTAAATATGGTTCAATTACAGATTAACTGCGATCTAATTGAATGCAGAGCAGGCTTGACGGACTATGCATGTTAATATCACATGAAGTAAGCTAATTTCCAGTGGCATTTCCGAGTAGTCTCAGGTCTGGACTGCAACTGAGATGTAGAATATACTATCATTATGGGCTTGGGAGGGATGCACAGCGAGGAAGACAGAACTCAGCAGGGTTTCTGCCAACATTTGTAACAAATGAGGAAAGAGGCAGGGTTTTAAAATGAGAGCCAATTTGTTCCCACAGTGGTAGTTAAGACCAGAGGTATAAGGAAATGTGAGCCAATGTGTTCTGAGATTATGCTGGATTCTTGGATTTGTTTTCAAGTTAGCAGGCATGGGCAATGTTTTTTGATGAGGAAATCAGGGTCACAAGTGTTTTCCTTTCATACCAATGTTATTAGTTGTTAGAGTAAGCTACATCTTTTATTTATTTTAAGATTGGAAAGTTGGAAGCACAATGTTTTGCCCATACTAATTGCGTTTGGGGAGATCATTCAGCACCTAGTCCCTGTGCTAGCCTTACGAAAGAGCAATTGTATTTAGTCTTGTGAGTGCACTTTGTACTTGACTGTACCCTGTGATTCTCATCCTCAGCACCTCCCAGGTCCCTTTTGCAAAATTATTTATGAAATCTGCTTCCACGACCTTTTTGAGCAGAGTATTATGAATTCTGTCAAATTCAAGTGGGGAAGCATTTTCATCTTTTGCTGGAAGTTTTATGATAATCTTAAACATATGACCTGGTTATTAATTCACTTGCAAGAAAGGAAAACATCCTTTATGCATATTAAAATACCTCACCTCCTGAAAGTTTCTATTAGCTTATGTCCTAGTATAGTAAAGAGAACATTCCAAACTTTTGAAAACTTCCAATTCAGGTCTCTCATTCCTGTGTTGGTTTAAATTTAAACTTGTGTTGAAATTAACGTATTTCTTGAATTTTCCACAATACTTCTTCCAGACCTAATGAACGACTTATCAAGTTCTCACATGATTTGTTTTCCAGAAGGGTGTGGATGAGCCTTTCTTTCAACAGATAGTTGTCTGCATCATAAAGTGCCTTCAGAGGGTTTATTGGTGGCGTTCGCAATGTATTGTTCACAAGAGAAGCATGGCCAACTCCTTTTCTAACATGAACTCACTCGACTTCACATTGATCAGGAGCATATTGAATTCATTTCCATGTCGCGGAATTTGATCCCACAGCACCATGACCAATGTGTAACAATACCTGCATTGGATTAGGATAATTCCACCAGCAGCTGCAACCTGGGACTTGTCGGGTTGAATGTGTACATTGACAGCAGAAGTGTCATTTCAATAAGTGACCAAAATAATGTGTAGTTCTGTGGAGGCTCGTACTTGGAAAGTGCAGTTCCTGCACTTAATTTTTCTGCATCTGGTGATCAGTAGACTAACAGGAGGGGAAGGAAAAGTCTTTACAAACAGTTAGGTTTTCCTAAAAATACAATTGGTTCTGGATTTGATATGTATATTCATTCTTTCTTTTCTGCTTCTGGGCTATATAGCCTTCAGAAGATTAGAATCTCCTGTCCTAGTACATAACATGGATTCTAGTTAATTGGCCATTGGTTAATCAGGACAGCTGCTTATTTGGATCTTTTTAGTGCTTTAATAGTTCATAACTTGAAGCTTCTTAAGCTTTCACTCTTTTAGAGAGCTACTTTGTGGAATTTGAATTTTATTAAAGACTAGTCTCTTACAATGACCATTGTGTTCTAAGGCTGGTACCAAGAGCAGGATTCAGCTAATAATCAGAATAATAGATGAATACCTAGAGGTCTCAGAAGGGTGTTTGTGGCACTGTTTAACAGGATACGATGGGTAAGAGCTTTCAGCAAATCACGTGAAAGCAGAATAACTGAGAGCTGTTGGAAGTGAAAATGAATCTCCCCATCTCAGTACAAGTTTCCTGGTGTCGTACTGTAGACGTATAGATTGAGAGGTGCTAAGTAGATTGAGAATCCTTGTCGTCATGAGCTGGCCACCTGTGTCTGGATACAGTGGACCAGGAGGTTTAAAAAAAAGTCCAAGAAGAAATTTTGTTTCTGTTTTCCTCAGCCCTCTTATGGCTGCCAAAATCTGTCACCTTCCAGTAATAACTGGCCCTTATAAACTGCTAGTTATGCACGACTAAGGAGCGACTCCTCACTTCCCGCATAACAATACCACTGACTTTCTGTCACTTAGACTGCTCTCAGATCATCTCAAACATTAGGTATCCCTGATGAAGAATTTTCAAATGTTAGCCTGTCTTGAAATAAGCAATGCCACCATGTAGATTAGAATGATTTCCTCTAGAAGTTTCCTACAAAATGATAGAACCTCTGAAATATGGACAAGAAAATGAATTTTAAAATCTTCTGTACGGCTTGGGATATATTATATGTATTCTTATTATCACGTGACTACCTTATAAACATTTGAAAAAAAATCTGCCTCTTTTTAAGTGTGAATACCTTAAGACTGAAAAATGGAAATTATATTTAGATAAGTCTAAAAATTTGTAGACTTATCTAAGGAGGATTCCTGTGGAAACATGTCAAACAGTACCAATCTGCAACGTGATGGTAAGTTTCTACAACTCTTTGGGTTTTGTTTTATACCTAAAGCTTAATGCTGAGATGAAAGAGTGTAAATGGAAATTTCTATATTGGGGAGTGGTGAAGATGTCTGAAGGTTGGGGGGAGAGTGGAAAGCAAAAAAAATGTTATAAATTTTATTACAGCTTAATCTGCAAATATATTACATGCCATTTAATTCAGAAGGAATCTATGTCACCTGTCAGTTATGGCCACTAATATTCTCATCCAGTATGCAATAAACTCATAATCTAATTTGTACTTTTTATGTATTTCAGAATTAAGGAAGCTTTGAGTTTTGAGTAAAAAACATGACTTGGAAGAGGACTCTCAAATGAAGACAGTAGTAAGTGAAAGTTCAATGTAAATTTATTATCAAAGTACATATATGTCACCAATGAAAAGAGACTCATTTTCTTGTGGGCATACTCCACAAATCTGTAAAATAATAACCATATCAGAATCAATGAAAGGCCATTCAACAAATGCAGAAGACAACAAACTGTGCAAATGCAAAAAGAAGAAACAATAATATAAATAAATAAACAATAAATATTGTGCACATGAGATGAAGAGTCCTTGAAAGTGAGTCCATGGGTCATGGGAACATTTAAATGATGGGGCAGGTGACGTTGAGTGAAGTTATCCCATTTGGTTCAAGAGCCTGATGGTTGAGGGGTAGGAGAGCTAACTGAATCTGGACACAAGCAGAATTGTACCATACAGAATGATCACGTTGTCTGTGTTTAAATTAGTTATTTTGTGTCTGCTCTGTTCTTTTCAGTAAATTCATATTTTTTGGAAAAAAACCCAGAATTTTCAAATGTATTTGCAATTTTTCCAGTTGGTTGTTGTTGACCGCTCTCTACCACTTGACCCACCATTGAATTAAGTGGCGAACTATGATTCCTCCTGTGGGTTGCCAGGTCTGAAGTTGCCATTTGTTTTGAGAGCGGGCTCCAGGAATGCAACACAAATGATTGCCCATTTAACATGTTGAAATGTTGCCTTAGAATAAAAAATCCACTAAAGACAAAGTAGAAAGTAACAGAGACACCCTAGCCAACATGACTCTAGGTGCTGATATTGTATCCTCATGAAATTTGTGTTGTGACATCCTGAATATCAATAGGATTTTGCTCTACCCATTTTAATTGAAAAGGAAGAAGAATCACTGTCTCAGGTAATATAACTTTAAAACTGGGGTGGGCTTTGAAACATCACAAACATATTGCCTGTGTCGAGCTGGTCATTCCAAGTGTGCTATCAGTCATGGCTTAGTGGGAGCATCCTTACCCTCATGACTTTATTCTTTACAATGACATGTTTAAAATCAAATTCAAACTCTCTTTTATTTGTAGATTGATTCAGGTACTACATTTGTTTTTGAGACGGCTGAACAGCAGGATAGCAAAGAGACTGGAACAGGTTTGTAAGTGAAATTACTGAGTTTTTATAAAGAACTCTCATTTCTTGAATGCAGTTGCACTCTCTCAGACTCCCCTTTTTCAGAGATACTGTGGTCATGCTAAAGTATTTCAGAAATCCTAACTGATTCAGAATGTAAGAACTAATGTACTGCTGTAAGATAGTTTCCCTTCTTTCTAATTACTCTTCTCTTGGCTCCTTCCAATTTGGTAATCCAATGATTTCTGCTTTACTTTTGTATCCATATCATTAAATATTCATGTCACAATATAACTGCATACTCCCATTTACAAGGCTTAAAGCTTTATGCTGATGCTGTATCACCAATCGTCAAATGCACAATCATTTACTTCTGAAGATTTTGGATACTTGACTATGGCCACCTGAGCCTGTCCTTCATTATTACTTTGTAGATTGTAATAAATGGGGTGAAGCCCATTTGTAGTTAACTCTTACTACATATTTCCATTGCCTGAATATCTCTCAGAATTGCAGACAACGTTATAACTGTGAAAGGCTAGTGATGAAACAACACTCAATACAACTCAGTTTTACTTCCTGAGATTTCAACTCATTTCTTCTGGTTAACCAGTAAAAATCCTGATAGCTTTTTGTTCTGCAAGTTTGTTGTTTGATGCCTGCAGTGATCTGTTTTGATCTAGAATGCTGTATCTGCAAAGGTAGTAAAAGCAAAATTAAATACTAACTTCCAGATGTGAAATGGGTAATATATATTTATAAAACAGGGAAGGAATTGCAAGCCTGTTGGAAAGTGCAAGTGAGTGGGGCTAGTTGGACAATTCTTTCAAAGAGCCAGCACTGGCCAAATGGGTTTCATGATCCTCTGCTGTCTTGCTTCTGAACTGATGGATTCAACACCTGATCTGCCCATGTCCCTCTGCTGCAGTATTGCCTCCCTATCACAAACTCTCCCAGTCTTGTAACGCTGAAATTTGTAAATGATTACAGTGATAATGTATCTGAGTAGGATCATTTTCTTCAGTCAGAGCCTTTGACAGAGGCTTGAGCTCCTAAGATGAAAAATAGCAACACTTTTGACTTGTACTATCAGAGATGCCACCTTTGGAATAAAATTTTATATCAACCTTTTCCCTCATGAGTTTCCTACAGGGAACAGGAGCATACATGTTGTCCTGTGACCACCTGACTTTCTTCCCATAACACAAAGGCGCGCACGTTAGTTGGCCACTGTAAATGCCCCTAATGTGTAGAATCTGGATAGAATTGAGTGGAAGATGTGGAGAATAAAATCGATGCTAGATGGTCAGTACAGACCTGTTTCCCTGCTGTATTATTCTAGCAAGGACTCGCGCACAGAGGCACATTCTTGGATTTAGCATGAGGTCACTTTTCAAAATGTGGGTGCAAGAAAGGCAAAGCAGCTAGTTTATGTGTGGGTCAATAAATCGGTGCTTTACCTGCTGATGCGAGTGGGCATAAAGCTATTGAACGTCGTTATTCAATGTTCAGGTATCAGAACCGTCCCAGCCATCACATTGAACAGCAGAAGCAGATTAATTGTCATTTATCACATTTACTTTCTGTGTCATTTTGTTCAGTATGAGACTGTTCAAAGATATAACAATAAAGAAGAAATATATTGGCTGTAAATTGTATGACTGGAATTGAAAGGAGTTGTACTTTTGAAGCACCATGTGCAGTCTCAGGATGACCCAGCTTGCTTTACAGACAATGAAGTTCTTTTTCAGTGTGGTCACAAATGGAATATGGATGAACAGAATAATCTTTAAAATTAACCTTGACGGCATTAGTCTTTCTAATTAATGAGTTCCTTGGTAGCTCGTTAATTATTAATAATCTGTGCTCAATGCAGCATAGAATAATAATATTTTTATTGTACTGTTTAATGAAAGCTCTGTACTTTGAATATAAGTAGGTAAAGATTTGTCAGATTTGTTTGCTATTAAAAAATACTTAATTACAGAGTAGGAATCTGGATTGTGCATGTGATTTCATGCTCTAGTATCCTTCTTTCTCCTTGCCTGTCTACCAAATAAAATAAAATGGTCTCAAATTATTTGCATTAATAATTTGATACACATTGTTCTTTCAGTATCAACAGCTCTGAGTATTATTGTATATGTGAACCTAAATTGGAAGATGATTCTCCTCTGAAATCACTTGGTTCAGAATCTTCAGTTAGGAAGTGAGCATTGAGAAATAGCGTACGCCCAGTGAGGATTTATCCAAGTTTGTATTTCATGATTGATCTTGGTGCTTTGTAGTAAATTGTGTTGTCACATACCCCGTGATGGGAATAAAGAACCAGCAGAGATAGAAAACACTTTGGAGTCCAGTATTGCTATTAACTAATAATATTTATTAGTAACTACACAATACAGTAATATAAATGTAGATAAATCAAACAGGTTAGCAATGATTACATATATAAGTAAGTAAATCAATAAGTGTGGAAATATATGTGAAAAACCAAGCTTCTTCAAGTCTAGGGGTAAAAAGTTACAGTCTTATGATGATGAGTAAATTTCAGTTCAGTTCGTGGTATTGAGTTGAGTAGTGACGGAGAGAGAGAGAGAGAGAGAGAGATTTGAGTCTTCAAGTGAGCTGACACCGTCGATCTTCTTGTTGTCCTCCGAAATCCTTTAAAAGTCACCGACTGTGACCATAACAAAGGGGACCAGTTTTCTATGCTGGAGCTATCACCCAGGCAAGGGTGAACACATGGACAACTCCCCACCAGTCACTGGCTTTTCTTTTCACTGCAAGAGCGACTGATCGATCTGCCTGATCGATCCTCCAAAAACCCACTTTTTCTGGGGGCACAACAAAGCTCATTCAGTGTCCAAAACATGTGTCTGAGGTCTATATCATCTAACCTCTGATTTATCCTGCCGAACTGGGTATCAACTGTCACTCAAATAACTCCTCCTTCCTCTCTCTGTGTAAGAAATGCACAAGCAAGTGAATGTCCTTGGGAAGTATCAACCTGCTGCCGAAAAAAATCATAACATCAATTGTCCATTAAATAACGCCGCCTTCAGTCACCATAGCAACTTACGAGCTGCTCGGTGCCATCTCCAACTCAGCAGAAATCCAAAAGTTAGCCAGTTCTTTCTCATGCCTTAAAGTGACAGTCCAACAGTTAGTCTTCGTCTCGCTCTCTCTCTTTCTCTCTCTCTCTTCAAAACAAGATATTGGTGGTAAATAACTCTCTCTCTCTCTTTTCAAAAACACAGTTCATCGGGGTAATTCAGGACCCCATCACAGTGTGAATGCCAGTGTTGTGTCTTTGCATTTCTGTAAGTAAGCGAGTACGTCCTTCAGATCAAATGTTTTTGTTTGGGAAAGCTAAGCTGCTCAGCTATAAACAAAATGTTCAGTTGGTCAGTCAGTATGTGCGAAGAAAGAGAGAATGTTAGTGATTTGTGGTCAGTGATTTTTTTTTTACAGTAAGAACTATTAACTGTTACTTTTCCTCTACTGGTTGTGCTTGATCCACTGGGTATTTCAAAGATTCCAGTTCAGATTTCAGATTTCTACCCTGTACTTTCCACTGAATCCCACCTGTTTTGCCCAATAGGTACAGTGCCTATAAAAGGTATAACTCCCGCCCCCCCCCCACCCAGAAGCTTTCATGTTTTATTGTTTTACAACATTGGATTTAATTTGACACTGATCAACAGAAAAAGACTCTTGGGTCAAAGTGAAAACAGATCTCTACAAAGTGATTGAAATTAATTACAAATATAAAACACAAAATAATTGATTACTTAAGTATTCACCCCCCCCGCTTTCATATGACACACCAAATCATTACTGGTTCAGTCAATTGGTTTTAGAAGTCACGTAATTGGTTAAATGGGGATCACCTGCGTGCAGTCAAGGTGTTTCAATTGATTGTAGTAAAAATACACCTGTATCTGGAAGGGCCACCTGCTGGTGAGTCAGTATCCTGACAAAAACTACACCATGAAAACTAAAGAACACTCCAAGCAATTCTGTGAAAAGGTTATTAAAAAGCACAAGTCAAGAGCTGAATACAAGAAAATTTCCAAGTCACTGAATATTCCTTTGGAGTAGAGTTAATTCAATTGCCTCACTACAGGAAGGATGTGGAAACCATAGAAAGGGTGCAGAGGAGATTTACAAGGATGTTGCCTGGATTGGGGAGCATGCCTTATGAGAATAGGTTGAGTGAACTCGGCCTTTTCTCCTTGGAGTGATGGAGGATGAGAGGTGACCTGACAGAGGTGTGTAAGATAATGAGAGTCATTGATCGTGTGGATAGTCAAAGGCTTTTCCCCAGGGCTGAAATGGCTAGCACGAGAGGGCATAGTTTTAAGGTGCGTGGAAGTAGGTACAGAGGAGATGTCAGGGGTAAGTTTTCTATGCAGAGAGTGGTGAGTGTGTGGAATGGGCTGCTGGCGGCGGTGGTGAAGGTAGAAACGATAGGGTCTTTTAAGAGACTCCTGGATGGCTACATGGTGCTTAGAAAAATAGAGGGTTATGGGTAAAGCCTAGATAGTTCTAAGGTAGGGACATGTTCGGCACAGCTTTGTGGGCTGAAGGGTCTGTATTGTGCTGTATGTTCTCTATGTTCTATGTTCTAATCATCAAGAAATGGAAAGAATATGGCACAGCTGTAAATCTGCGTCGAGCAAGTTGTCCTCAAAAACTGAGTGACTGTGCAAGAAGGGGACTAGTGAAGGAGGCCACCAAGAGACATCCCTCACTAGAGACAACTCTGGAGGAGTTA
Organism: Mobula birostris; assembly: GCF_030028105.1. Classification (NCBI taxonomy): domain Eukaryota; kingdom Metazoa; phylum Chordata; class Chondrichthyes; order Myliobatiformes; family Myliobatidae; genus Mobula; species Mobula birostris. Next base: position 117,350,617 of record NC_092370.1, on the reverse strand, counting down.
CAAGCTTCAGTGGCTGAGATGGGAGAAACTGTGCATACAACAACTGTTGGCTGGGTACTTCACCAGTCACACCTTAATGGGAGAATGACAGAGAGAAAGCCACTGCTGAAAAGAAAACTAACATTCAAGCTCAGCTAGACTTTGCTAGATGGCATGTGGGAGGCTCTGAAGTCAGCTGGAAAGAGGTCCTATGGTCTGATGAAATGAACATTGGGCTTTTGGGCCATCAGACTAAATGCTATGTTTGGCATTACCCAAACACTGCACATCATCAAAAACACACCATCCCTACCATGAAGCATGGTGGTGGCTGCATCATGCTGTGGGGATGCTTCACTGCAGCAGGCCCTGGAAGGCTTGTGAAGGTAAAGGGTGAAATGAATGCAGCAAAATACAGGGAAATCCTGGAGGAAAACCTGATGCAGTCTGCAAGAGAACTGCCACTTGGAAGTTTTGCTTTCAAGCAAGACAATGACTACAAGCATAAAGCCAAAGCTACACAGGAACGGCTTAAAGACAAAGTTACTATCCTGGAGTGGCCAAGTCAGAGTCCAGACCTCAATCCAATTGAGAATTTGTCGCTGGACTTGAAAAGGGTTGTTCACTCACAATCCCCATGCAATCTGACAGAGCTGGAGCAGTTTTATAAAGAAGAATGGGGGAAAATTTCAGTGCCCAGATGCGCAAAGCTGATAGAGACCTATCAACATGGAGGTGAACACTTATGCAATCAATTACTTTGTGTTTTATATTTGTAATTAATTTAGATCACTTTATAGAGATCTGTTTTCACTTTGACACAAAAGAGTCTTTTTCTGTTGATCTGTGTTAGTAAAGCCAAATTAAATCTACTGTGATTCAATATTGTAAAGCAATAAAACATGAAACCTTTGTGAGTGTGTGGGGGGGGGTGGTGGTGAATACTTTTTATAGGCACTGGATATTTATTATTTAAAAGATACTCTGAATTTAGAAGAATGGTGGCTTGCATTTAAAAATATACATTTAACAATGAAAAGCTCTCCTATTTCTTTCCTGAACTTAACAGGATTGGCCCATGGGTCACACTTCTTGATCCACAACCATTTGGAGCCTTGTTCAGCATCCTGATGGTGATAGTGCTGATGGCTGTTTTCTTTGCAGCCCCTGTAATGCCAAGGAAAGAGTAGGTTCTGCACAGTGAGTGGACAGTAAAACCTCTATATCCCACCTCAAAGGGGTCATATCATGCCCTCCATCTCTGTCGCTGGCATATATAGTTTTAAAAGAAAAGCTAGGGCAAATGTACATAGATGGATGAATCTATAATTGGGGAAAAAGAAACCAGCAGAGGAATTAAATCAACTACTTTGTCTTCGCAGAAAAGGCATAAAACCTGACAGAAATATTTGAGATGCAAGGGTCTTGCCAGAATATGGAATTGCAGGAATAGATATTAATTTTAAAAAATTACAACTGAAGAAGTTGAAAGACTAAAAGTTGATAGATCCTAAGGACTAAGTATTTAATATTCCAGGGTTTTGAAAGTGGTGACTGTAGAAATGGTGAATGCTCTGATTATATCTTCTGCAATAATACAGATTCATAAATTATGTCTGTGGAGTAGAGAAAAATGAAAGTCACAGTGCTGCTTAAAATGGAAAAAGGAGAGAAAACAGATCTGTTAAGCCGACATCAATAGAAGGGAAAGCAGAATGAAATATAATGAATGAGATTCATAAAAGAGCACCTTGAACAGAATAATGGGATTTCGCAAGATCAGCATGGATAATTGAAGGAAATTGAACTATTGCAGTTCTTTGAAGATGTGGTTAGTAGAATAGGTCAGTGGATATGATGTGTTTGAGTTTTAGAAGGCTTTTGATACAATTGCACACGGAAGGTTGGTTGGTCAGGTTAGAGCACACCAGTTTGGAGAAGGTATAATATATAGAAGCAAAATGAGACCATGTGGCCCTTTAAATCTGCTCTGTCATTCAGTCAGGGCTGATTTATATTCTCTCTCTTCCCAATTCTCTTGCCTTTTCCCCTTAACCTCTGATACCCTTACTAATCAAGAACCTATCAACCTCCGCTTTAAGTATACCCAAAGACTTGCCCTCCACAGTCACCTGTGGCAATGAGTTCCACAAATTCACCACCCTCTGGCTAAAGAAATACCTCCTCATCTCTGTTGTAAAGGGACATCCTTTTATTCTCAGGCTGTGCCCTCAGGTCATAGACTCCATCACTATTGGAAACATCCTCCCCACATCACTCTATCTAGGCCTTTCAATATTTAATAGGTATGCTAATATAGGGCTGGCAGGGCAGAGATATGCCTCTACCAAAGGAGGTTAATGCTCTCTTTCCCTCCATTAACCTTGGGCAAGGTGTAGCACCTGCTTAGCCCCCCGAGGGTGACGTGACGTCATGGGAACAGGTAGTGGATGGTCGTGTGAGCACCTGGTGCATATCACCAGTCCTGGTTATGTGACCACTGATGCCAGCAAAGAATCTCTGAAGAGTATTGATAATAGCTGGGGTCTTGTAAAGACACTGCCCAGAAGAAGGCAATGGCAAACCGATCTCTACACAAAATTGCTAAGAACACCCACAATCGCCCATATCAAATCGACATGGAACATAATGATGATTGAGCAAGCGGATCTTTGTGGGGATTAATGAATCTTTCTTTGGCTACTGGGGTTTAGTTATGATGTGGTTGGGAGAACCAAATGGTCTATTTCAAGTTGCCTGATAATACAATTCTAGGTTGGATTGTGAGCTGGGAGGGTGATGTAAAGCTAAGTGAAACGGTAGACATGTGGCTGCTGGAATGTAATGTGGACAAATGTGACACTTTCTGCTTGTTGCACAAAACTGAAAAAGTGTACTTTTTAAATGGTGAAAAATTAGGTAATGTTTTAATGTTGAAAGGGATCCAGGCGTCCTTATACACAGAAAATATTTATCTTTCTTACAACTCCATTTGAATCCAATACCAAAACCACTGTCTTCAACATAAATAAGGGCAATTATGATGGTATGAAGGTGGACTGTGAAAATATGACGTCAGTAGATGAACAGAGGCAAATAGACAGCAGCTCCATCACACCTAATGGCAATTTATCCCAATTAGAAAGAGACATTCTATGAGAAAGACCATCAGACCATAAGGCATAGGAGCAGAATTAGACCACTTGACCCATCGGGTCTGCTCCAATGATCCATTTTTCCCTCAACCTCTGTCTCTTGCCGTCTCCCCATATCTCTTCATGCTCTGACCAATCAAGAATCTATCAACCTCTGCCTTAAATATACATACAGACTTGGCTTCCACAGCTGCCTGTGGCAAAGAATTCCACAGATTCACCACTCTCTGGCTAAAGAAATTCCTCCTTTAGCAAAGGGGCATAATCTGGTTAATAAAAGAGGACTGGGAAGTTTGTAGGATCCAGTGGTGAAACACTTAAGCTCATAAGAAAGGAGAAAATCTATTTTGAGAAAAAATTGGCATATAATAGCAAAACAAAAATTGATAGTTTCTATTGATGAATAAATAGTGATGAGGTGGCTGAGGTAGGCTTGGGACCTTTACTGAACATGGCTGGTGAATTAATACCAACTTCATGGTAGAAGTGATCCTCCAGTAATGAAATAAAGTGGTTAAGTATAGTATTAGATTAAAAGAAGTTGTTTATGATGATACCACCAAGTTCAGTAATGCATGACAATTGGAAGAGTTCTAATAAACTAACAGCAAGAGATCAAAGATTGATAAAAAATTGACAATAGAATATTAAAGTAAGTTAAGCAGGAAATGGTAAGAAGATTATAAGAGTGACTACGGCTGATTGAGAAAGGAGAGTTACAAAGTTAGAGGAGTCAAATGGACTCGAGGACAGAGACCGAGCTCTACTGCTTAAATACTTGGCATCTGCCTTCAGACACAAACTCAGGCAAATTGCACTGGCTGCCATTGATGTGTTTTATTGAAAGTCCTGTTTTGGTGCTACATTACTCTATCACTCTGTTTTAGGTCTTCCACTAGAAAGAGTAAGCATTCAGTGCTCTAATAACATCATGGCATGGTGGCACTATGTTATTGCTGGGGTGCTCTCTGTGTGCCTTTGCACGGATTCCCCATGGCGGTGTGCGTACTTGCTAAACCCTCCGGTCCTCTCCCACGTTCCGAGGGTTGCCTCTTTATGGGTTATTGTCCATCAGTGGCATAAAAATCAAAGGGCATGTGAGAAGGAATAAGCCACAGGGGAATCATGAGAAGGGATAGAAGTTGGAATTGTTCTGCTAGGAGTTGACAGGGTCTTGATGGGCAGGATGGCCTCAACTGTGTTGCAATAAGTAAGAAAGATGGTGAAGAAATTATTGGAATTGATATATTGGAGATATTGGAGAAAAATAAGGATACTAAGATCCCTACACCTGACAGAGGTGTCATGCATCATAGAGGCATGACAAGCCCGGCTTCAGAGAGAGTAGGAGTCATCTAATAAAATTCTAGTTTAGTACTGTCCCCTCAGTTAGGAAATTTAATACTCTATTCAGGGTAGGAGGAAGAGAAGAAACAGAGAAGTATGTTTGTAATAAGATAGCTTGTTTTTGAAAAAGAACCAGAAATCGTTAGTGAAAGGTCATTTAGAAAATTAATTTGACAGAATTACTATGGTTTTATGAAAGGAAATTACATTTGTCATATTTAATACTTTTTGAATATGGCTACCAGCAAGGTAAATAAATACTGGAGAAACCAGGGGACAGAATATTTATGAATATTTAAAATTCATTTGATATAATACTGCATTTTAAAAACAATATATTAAGATGTATATTTGGGAGTAATACGTCAGCAAAGAATATGGATTGGTTAAAGAATAGAAAATTAGGCAAAGGTATTTATATTGGTCTTTATACAGGTTGTCAGGCTGTAAACTGGCAGACTGCATTGGGCCCTGGGCTACAATTAATCTGCATAAAGGATTGAGATGAAAATAGAGCTTGCGATGTCCAGGTTTTCTGCCACTACAAAACTAGATGAGAAGGTGAGCTTTGAGATGATGCAAGCTGTCTAAAAAGGGAACATAAAGGGGCAATGCATTTAGACAAATGCTGGGAAATGAGATTCACTTCACTCCTTTGAAATTAACAAAAAAAAATTAAGGCAAAAATTCTGGTAGATATTGGCACACGGAGGAACTTTAGCTTCTGAATCTAAAGAAAATTATTCTGATGTCTGAGAAGGCACAGCATTGACTCACACTAATAAGATGGTTTCCCTTTGTTTAAAGATTTAGTCTGATAGGCCTGTATTAGAATTTAGTGAAATGAGAAATGATCCCTACAAGAATTGACATTTAGATACCCAGAGGATTTCTGACTTGGAGACAATTGGCATATTTTTGGTGGAACTTTACAAAGTACTGGTTGAGATGTACTGGATCGCTGAGCACAGTTCTGGGTGCTGCAATATAAGAATGATGTGATTGCCCCCCAGGGAGTGCAGAGCAGATCCACCAGGATGTTGCCTCAACGGGAGGACATCAGTTATGGGGAAATTGGATAAGCTGGGATTGTTTTACCTAGAGTGAAGGAGGCTGAGATGATGAGAGCCATTTAAAGGGTAGACAGACAAATCTTAAGCCCATGTCCAGCATATCAGGAACAAGAGGGTTTTAAAACTGATACGAAGGGCAAGTTTTTTTAATGCATGAAGAGTGGTTGATAATTGGATCTTGTTACCAGAGGAGGCAGTGAAATCAGATATAATGACCACACTTAAGAGTCATTTAGACAAATACAAAGAGGTGTGGCATTAAAGGTTGCCATGGGTGTGGTAAACCAAAGGACCTGTTTCTATGCTATGTATAATTTATATATAAATCTATAGATAATTTACTGAAATATAATTGGTGTTGTAATATGACTCTGGTCTTGGAATAAGGGGGTGGTGGGTGTTAGCAGCTTGAGACCAATATAAGAAATTTCTTCACCAAAATATTCTCAATCTTTGAAGTTTTTAAAAGCAGGTTGCTATGGATCACTTGCCCTTGAGTATATTTTGAAATGAGTAGATTTTTTGACATCATATCAAGGGATTTGGGGATTGAACAATAAAATAGTCAAGTTATGGAATATGACATAACATTAATCTTGGAGCAGGCTCTTGGAGTTAAATGTTATGCTTTCTATTCCTATAATCAATGGTAATTTATAATACGCTGGATATTTTTCCAGTTTTGTGCTGTGAATCCTACATTAGAATTGAAAATGAAGAAAAGTTTGTGTACATTTACCTCTTTGGAACCACTACATTTCAGAGTGGTCATCTGAAAACTTACTTTTCACAAACATTTTACAACCTTCAGTTTTGTGTGGAGATTGTTCAGAAGCTTATGGTGTCAGGAAATCGGCATTTCTCTCTCTGTGCAGTTTGCTGTGCCACTTTCTGAGAAGTTGTTATAAATGCAAAATTGTCGCATTGCCATTTGAGAAAACTGTAATATTTCCTACACCAGTATATCTTTACACTGTATAACTACCTGGCAGTTTCAGTAACAGCCTTTATTTCAGCGAGGGGAAGCACTGCAAGGGAGAGAGGTGTTTCTGGTTTTTAATATGTCTTATTTGGTGGATTTACTGAAATGTATTTGTGTTTTAATTTTTAATTGTCATCGTAGTATTTTAATTGGAAATCAACGAAAAAAATTCTAGTTTGATTATTTTTTAATGATATTGGAAGTTTATTTATTTATTTTTAATTTATTGAGATACAGCGCAGAATCGGCCCTTTGACCCAAGCCACCCAGCAATCCCCTGATTCAATCCTAGCCTAATCATGGGACAATTTACAATGACCAATTAACCTACCAACTGGTACGCCTTTGGACTGTGGGAGGAAACCAGAGCACCTGGAGGAAACCCACATGGTGATGGGGGGAACGTACATACCCCTTACGGGCAGCGGTGGGAATTGACCCCAGGTCACTTGTACTATAAAGCATTGTGTTAACCATGCCATTTATGAATGTCAGATATATTTGTTAACCCCGAGTCTGTGGCTTAGCCAGCTGGCAAAAATCCGAAATACCATATAGCTAGAAAGCCTCTTGCTACACAGACCTTAGCAACCAGACTGAAACTATGTCATGGTTGAAATACCCACTGAAAGATCAAGACAAGGTAATTAAGGATCTGGAGCAAAGCATGTGACACTTACAGAAAGCTCCTAGGAAACGTTATGGTAACTGATCTTCTATTGTTTATAAGAGAAGCAGGTATTGCAGTTGACAGAAGACAAGAACCACTTTATTGAGAAACTGCATGAAATGAAAACTGAAAAAGAAAGTTAGCTCTCTTGCTTATTCCATCCTCTCTTTATTCTCTCTAACTAAGAATCTAGAATTAACTTTGAAAATAACTAAACTGTCTTTTTTCCCCTCCTCTGGGCTACATTATTCAATTTGAAAGGGAAACTAAACTAAGAAAATAATTGTCCTCAAATGTTCTGAAACCTGAAATACGCTGCTTGAAAGGAAGGCAGAGGTAGTTTCAGTGATAACTTTTGCACAGATGCTTTTTGCAGGGTGACAGAGAAGGAATTAATTACATAATTGAATCAAAGCCAATATTAGTAGATGCATGATAACTTTTTCTTTATCATTCTATCCCTAATGGTATATGATCTAATGGTATAAGGAGAGACATTAGTAAAATGTCAAAATTTTGCCACGAGTTGACAAAGGTGAATTATCTATATGGATCCAGCCACATAAATTGAACTGAAAAGTGCTTGCAAGGAAGGGTGAAATTCAAACTTAATGTGGAACAATAACATACAAGCTTCAGTTTGACTTGTTTTAATTGGAAAGACTTGGTAGATTTGTTATAAAATTTGTGGGCCCGATGTCCTACCAAGTTAGTGGTGTAGAAAGTCTTCTCTCATTAAGCAAGCAAATTGATATCAATGAAAACATGAGAAAATTAGCAACGAAAGAACAAATTTGTTTTTTTCTTTACTACTCAGAAAGAATATTTCAAAACTACCACAGAATTTTTCAGCCTGACATTTACCAGAATAGTCAAGTGATGAATAGACTGCTTGCTTTTGACATTGCTGAAGTTGCAAAGGTGCCAAGACCCATTTGAAATACTCAGTCTGGCCATAAACATGAACATTCTGTTGAGTACTTAATAAATGTTAATATATCGCCGTATCTCAGCATTGGATAATGTGCAGAATAACTAAGGATAATGACTGACTGTTTCACTGAGCTGGAATGTTTCAGTGCCTGCTGTCTTAGCATGACCGATGTTGTAAAAGGGTATTATGAATGAATCCTTTCTTAGGCAGTGTGTTACCAAACAGTATCAGTTTTTAAAAATAATTACAGTCGAATTGTAAGCCATTAAATTTGATCAGTTGCAAATATCACAACTTTTTATTTGGACTGAATTCTGAATATTTAAGCTTCAAAACACCAGGTAGAATTGTTAAATTACAGGTAGGTGGTGGTGCGTGGAAACTGTTTCAGGAAATAAGAGAGTAAGAAATTTTCACAGGAAACTTCCCTACAAAAAGTGAACACCTTTCTCTTGAAACTTAGGAAACCTTTCAAACTGTTTTTTCCTTTACTTTAGTGCTTTAGACTTGCTGAAACTGTTTTGGAATTGAAGTGAGGGTAAATGTTTACTGTCATAAGTTTTTGTTAATAATTATTAGACATTTGGAAATGTTATGTCCTAATAGAACACATAGTGCAATTCTAATTATTAGGTATGAATCCACTATGCCAGACTCAAAATTCTTAACACATGCTGGACCATTCTATAGATCAGCTGCTAAAGCTTATGTCTCGTGATCCTGCTCAGAGCTTTAGGGGTAAAAAAAAATGGCCTCACTGATTAATTCATACCAATCATCAGAATTTTTCTACATGCAATCTACTGTATGCTGCTTTTTCAGTATTGGTGACCATCACGTCTTTGTGAAAATTGGTATTCATCTTTATCCTTTCCAAAACAAAATCTACAGTACAGGGATCTTATCCTGTTATCTAACCACTGTCTAACCCCTCTTGTGCTTTCCCTACTCTTTCTATGACTGGCTGGTTTATGTTCTGCAGAAAGGCAGATGTACTAGAAATCAGCAAAAGAGAAGATAATCTAAAATTCAGAGTGTGGAGCATGGAGAGAATTAAATTGGAGAAGGAACAGACAAGATGGAGTGGAATGTGAAATGAGCAATGGGGTAGTTATAGAAAGGAGAGTCTCATATTTTATCTCTCTCTGAAACACCACAAAGTGTAGTACTTAAAATATTTATCAGAATAGTATTCTTTGAATCATTCCATCTAGGAGGCAGCAGTTCACTTCCCTGTGTACAGAATCTGTTACAAAGCTTCCCAATGGTCCTATACTCCACTTTGTCCATGACTACAGTGTTTTAAATTTCAAACCTATATCCAACTGCCCTTTGAAAAATTAATTATGCACCTCCTTCTACCTACCTCTCAGATAATGCATGCAATGACATAATTGTGAAAAATCATCTACCTCAATCTCTGTGATTCTTTTAAAACTGCATCCTCTGTCAGTTTTGAATCTGAATCGGGTTTATTATCACTGGCATCTGTCATGAAATTTGTTGTTTTGTGGCAGCAGTACAGTGCAGGCCATAAAAATTACTATAAGTTACAAAAAAAAATAGTGACAAAGAGGAATAATGAGGTAGCGTTCATGGATCGTCAGGAATCTGGCAGAGAGGAGAAGCTGTTTCTAAAGCGTTGACTGTGGGTCTTCAGGCTCCAGTGCCTCCTTTTTGATGGTAGTAACGAGAAAAGGGCACGTCCTGGTGGTGATGGTCCCTAATGATGGATGCCACCTTCTAGACCCACTGCTCCTTGAAGATGTCCTCAGTGACGGGGAGGGTTGTGCCCTGATGGAGCAGAGTGAGTCTGCAACCCTCTGCAGACTCTCCTTTCCATAACTACCCCATTGCTCATCTCACATTCCACTCCATCTTGTCAGTCCTGGTCACTGGAGCCTCCGCACCAGGCAGGATGTAACCACTCAGAATGCTACCCACCGTGCATCTGTAGAGATCTAGTGACATACCAAATCTCTCTAAACTCCAAAAGAAGTGGAGCCTTGGGCATCTTTCATGATGATCAACTTAGTTGCTGGAGAAGAATGGCACTTGTAAGAGAGGCTGCAGTGACTCTGAGTGAGCTGAAGTCAGAGGCTGCAACTGGAGATGAAGTTCATGGCTCCACAATTTCTAAGGCCTTGCACTAAAAGGGTATGGGTGGAAGAGTGGCTAAGAAGAAGCTCTGGTTGAAAAAAAACATACCCTTGCCCGTAAATACTTTCCAAAGCATCTCTTAGAAGTTACTGTAAAGATATGGAAGAAGGTGTGGTTGGATGAGACTAAAGAGGAACTTTTTGGCCTCAACACTGTTTGGTACAAATGCCATAAATCTACTACTGTGCGTCAGCCAGAAAGCTTAAACTGGGGAGGAAATTAGAAAGAGTATTTTTAACTCTGACTTATCATACTTCAGACTTCACTAGCTGTCTAGCCTTTTTCCATTCTATAATGTTGTCCATTTCTGCCATAAAGTTTGCTCTTAATCTGTATCAGTCTTAGTTGTAATGATATTTATTTCTCAGTAAAACTAGGAAAAGTTTTTTTTAAAAATCTTTTGAAATCAGGTTTACATGTAGATGCTGAAACCTTTGGTTTTGTTGACAAATCAAAGATAAAATGGAGTTTTGAATTTGTATTTCAAATATTCCAAATAACATTGTGGATAAAGATTGGATTTCCTTGTGTCCATTGCTACCACTTCATCACTCACCACATCCCTCTGCCCCAGCTCCCTGGGAGACTCCCAACACTCACTGTCGATTTGCCGTCTGATTTCCAGTAGTCACAACACTATTTGATTTTTGTGGTGGTTTATCTTTCAAGGCTGCAAACTTAAAAAAAAACAAAAAAAAAACAGCCTTTTGTTTCTGGTGGGGCAGAGATTAGAGAGACATCTTTCACCAAAACTGAATAAAAACAGTTTCCATTAGAACTCCCTTTATTTTCAATTATAGCTGTTGATACCATATATTGCCATGCTCATTTTATTGTAGATCGAAATCATAGAAACTGTCTCCAATGATATCGTTGGACTACTTTTCTGTTAAGGCTGCAGAGGTTCACAATAATTTGTCATTAAGAAGAATTAATGATAGGTGATACAATTTTAGCTTACTAGTGACACAGGCATTGAAAAATTAATTTTTAAAACAATGCTGTTCTGTTGGAAGTGTTAACTGGATGCTAAGCCAAGGTACTGAGTCCCTTCCAGATGGATGCAAAGGAACCAGTGACACCAATTTTACAGAAGAACGACGAGTTCTTCCCAGTGCTTCACCATTTCAAAGTATTATCTAGTTGTAATGGAAGTGATGTTTTTTGATTGCCAAGGATTGTAAATAACAACAACTGCCATCAAATGCACCTCACTGGCTATATAATATCTTGGAACTTTTGAGGTCGGGAAATATAATATAGAATCACCACATTCCCACCTATTAGGCAATGCGTTCTGTACTACACTGTGCAGATTAAGTATAACTAGATTTTTGACTATTTTCATTTCTGATCTTATTTTGTTTTACGGCAACATAAAGAAAAAGGAGAATGGAACAGAATGAGAATTTTATTTCAAAGTTTACTTCAGAATTACGATGCCCAAAGTGAACTCCTTAGGATTGCCTCTTGAATTGCAGTGGATCTTATGAAAAGCAAGGGTAATGGAGCCACGGTCCCTTTCTAGAAATTTGCAAAAGCGGCTGATAAATATTAGTATTGACATTGTTACTAAATGGCTTGCAGATTGGACTACAAAATCAGGTACACCCAGGATCCAGGCCAACACCAGTGGCTGTGCAACTTTACGCTAGTTCTTCTCAGTATATTGGGACATTTTATTGTAGCTTTAATTGGCACAAATACTGCAAGAATATTTGCAGTCTTTAATCATGTCTTTCTCTTACTTGTTTATCTTCACATATGTGGATAATCCATCTAAAGGCTAATAGGTTCCGGATCCCTTGTGGTTGACATTGTTGAAAGCAGTTATTTCTTGTAGAGGTACAGTTCTCTGAACCTTCTGGTTATTTCCTCTGGATAACGTTCCTCATTTGTGTTCAGTGTACTGTTCTATGAAAAGTTGGTTCACAACCAAGCCTGACTTTGTCCTTAACTAATATCCACAAACGCATAAAGGAATCATTTGGCATTTGCTCAAATGCAACAACCCTTTTTCAGCTGTGAGTCTTCAAGCCTATTACAGAGATTAAATGTTATGGCTTATGGGTTTTCCTCAAACTCACTAAAATACTTCCTGCCTTACCTGTATTTCATGGAATGATCTTAGTCATTTCCTTTGCATTTACTCTTACACCATGTGACTTTTCAGACTGCAAGTGGTTCTGAAGAATATCAAAGAAATCATTAGCACAGAAGTGTTCTTGAAGGGTTTTTTGGAACAGGAACTGTGCAAAGGTTTGGAAAGGCAGAGAATTGGAGGGCCCAAGCACCGAAAGTACAACAAATGTAAGGCATTGCAAGGCCAAAGAGTGAATAAAGGCACTCCATAATTTTGAGACAAGCAACTGATATGAGAGCAGATAAGGAATGCAGAAAAAGCCACAGAGACACGTTGAAATCTGAAGTAAAACCAACCTCGAGCTCAGGATCAAGCAACGATTGTAGTAGAAAGGGATTGTTGATATTTCTGGTCAAGCTTGTTCATCGTGCTGACCAGAAGCATCAGCTGCCCCTTGCATCCACCCGAGGAAGCTGGTTGGTGTAGGGTTGATATTAACTTGGCGATTTCCCCTTGACTTAAACCACTTGCAGAGCAAATTTATTTCCAGCCAAAGACTGGAGAGAGATGTAAGTTATTTCTCAGGTCTCAGGAGTCACGTCTCACAAAGAACGAAATTCACCATTATCTACGTCATTCTTTGTGAGATGTGACTCCTGAGATCTGAGAAATAATTTACATTTTTACTTCTGGCAAGCTTCTCTTTGAATGGATTGAGGCAACCAAAGTTATCTCTTTAATCCTCTCGAGCACGGGTTCCTAACCTGGTGTTCACGGACCCATTACTCAATGGTATTGGACCATGACAAAAAACCCCTGCACCAGAGTCATTGGCAAAATCAAACAACATCAATGTTCTTTCCTGGATCAATGTACCCAGAACTGAGATCCTATGACACTCACTTGGGACGCAATATTATTCACATGGCTCCTAAAACTCCAACCATGATAAATGGTTAAAAGAAGACAGGGGAAAAGATTTGAAGTTGTTATCAGAGTCTCAGTGGGAAGAGTTGACCATTCAACACAGGTGACAGGATGGCCCTTAAGAGGAAAGAAAGGTGAAGAGGTAAAAGGTAGTTAGATGGTAGGTGAGCCCCTCCCCTTTTCCCGGTTTTGTTTCACCTACCACCTTGTTCTTCTTCCTCCCCTCCCCCCCCACCTTCTTGCTTTGACTTCTCACCTTTTGTCCCAGTCCAGATAAAGGGTCTCAGCCTGGGACGTCGCCAGTTTACACTTTTCCACAGATGCTACCTGATCTGCTGAGTTCCTCCAGCGTTTTGTGTGTGTTGCTTGGGTAAAGAGGTTAGAGGGATAAGGGGAAATACGGGGTTGGGGGGGAGGTGGGAGGGTGGTTGTTGATGCTGTCAGATTGAAGACTACCAAGATAGAATATAAGGTGTTGCCTCTCCAATTTGCATCTGGCCTCAATGTGGCAGTAAAGGAGGGCGTGGACAAATGTGTCAGTGTGGGAATGGGAAGCAGAGTCAAAATGGCTGCCGATAGGGAAATTCTATCGGCGCAAGGATGCTCAACAAGCCTCAATATCTATAATTCCAAAACCCACAAACCTAACTACTCCAGAAGGCCCATTGTTTCTGCCTGCTCCTGCTTCACTGAATTCGTGTCCTCTTATCTTGACTCACCTTTGTCCCTGCAACCATACCCTAAGCCTCCTTCCTCACTACTGTCCAGTTGCCTAAGTAGTTCTTCCAGATGAGACAGCATTCTGTATGTGACCCTATCAGGGTTGCTTATTGTACCCAGAGTTCCCGGTGTGGCCTCCTCAACACCACTAAGACACGGTGCAGATTGGGGATTGCTTTGAGCACCTTTTCTCTGTCTACCATAACAGCTAGGATCTCCTGGTCACCGGTCGCTTTAATTCCGCTTTCCATTCCCACACTGATGCCTCCTCTACTGAGGCCAGACACAGACTGGAGGAGCAGCACCCCGTACTGCATCGTGGTAGTCTTCAGCCTGACGGCATCAATGGAATCAGAGTTAAGTTTATTATCACTAACGCATGTCATGAAAGTTGCTGCTTAGCAGCAGTAGTGCAGTGCAGGACATAAAACTAGTTATGTTGATAAAATGATGAACAAGGTAGTGTTCTTGGACCATTCAGAATTCTGAAGGCAGAGGGGAAGAAGCTGTTCTTGAAATATTGAATGTGCGTTAATTTCTCCAACTTCCAGTAACAACTCTCCTCTGTTTCCTCCATCCCCTTCTGTTTTCCCTCATCCCCCTGCCCTCTTTACCCCTTTCTCTTTCCCATCTACCACCTTCACGACATGCCCACTACCGACACCTTCTTCCTTCTGGTTCCCTTACTCACATCAGATTCCTCCTTCTTCAGCCATCTGCTGCTTCCACCTTTCACCTTCCAGCCTCATGTCATCCCTTTCACATCTCCCCACCTTCCTACTTTCCCCCTCACCTCGATTCACCTGTCACCCATGCTCCTCTCTCTTCCCACCATTCTATTCTGACCTCTGACTTTTCTTCATTCATACCTGATGAAGAGTCTCAGCCCAAAACATTGACTCTTCATCTCCCTCCCTAGACGCTGCCTGGCCTTCTGACTTGCTCCAGCATTTTGTGTGTGTTGCTGCAAGTGTTAGTGCAATTGGTGATCAGCACTCATTTTATATAACTTTGCTGGTTAGGTATTTTTAGTAGCAATGACTTCTCATTGCCCTGCAGGAGGGAGGAGAAGGTGGCGACGCGACGCAGCACGCGCGGCTGATCTGAATGGTATCGTATGTGTTAACTAGGGGGCCGTGCACAATCCTGATTTGATGGAGACAGCTGTGAGAAGCACGGAGGAACATCTGGAGTAACTTCTGAAATGCCCGCTTTGCTGCCGCTGCTACTGTGCGATCGCAAATCTCCGGAGGGGAAGGCCCCAAATCCTCGGCTTTGCCTGTTGCCTGTTGCCGGGGCCGGGGTCGAAGCGCTCGACAGAGATGGTGCTCAGTGCTTGGTGTCGGAGAGGTGGTCGGAGGCTCAGAGTTTTCTGACGGACTTTGAGTCTGACTGTGGTCAGATGCTTCCAGGATGCTGCATCAGCAAGTTTGCGGCACTGGAGGTTTACCATCTGCGTGAGGTGATAGAACTTTCGAGAGACTTTGAGACTTTTTACCGTGCCATGGTCTGTTCTTTATCAAATTATAGTATTGCTTTGCACTGTTGTAACTATATGTTACAATTATGTGTTTTTTGTCAGTTTTTCAGTTGGTTTGTCATGTGTTTCTGTGATATCATTCTGGAGAAACATTGTATCATTTCTTAATGCATGCATTATTAAATGACAATAAAAGAGGACTGCATGTCCTCATAATCTAATCTAATATATAACATTTTAGAAATTTTAATGTAGAAATTGTGCTTTGTGTTTACAGGTACCTTGGATGTAACACCATATACCAGGATTTTCAACAACTTTCTCGATCAGTGGATCCAGAATAATTGTCTAGGAGCATCTTCTGGCACAGAGTTCATGAGGACAAAGAACATTCCCATAAACTTTTCAACTGGAAGAAACGTAATTACAGCTCTGGGCAGGTCCAATTTGTGGCCGAAAGCAAAACTCAGTGTAAGAGTAAGTCTGCAGTGTTTGGTGCACCCAGGCCAAATATTTCTTCAGTCTGAAATTTGTTCTGTCAACTGCTCATTTCTGATAGGCTCTGTTTGTTTAGACAGGGGGTTCCCAACCTTTCTTATGCCATGGCCCAATACCATTAAGCAAGGAGTCTATGGACCCCAGGCTGGGAACCCCTGGTTTAGACTAATATTTACTCACTGTTGTCACACTCTGTCATTGTCCTGTCAGATAAGCCAGCATCATGATAGTTCTGTTTTCTCTCCCCTCACCTTTAACTTAATAGAACATCTCCTTACACTAGCTGGCTTAAAAACAAGTTTCAAAAACTATTGAACATTTTGTTGGCAAGTAGGGCTATTTTATTGAATACCTCTGTCCTTTCATTAATTCAGTGGTTTTCCCAAGTAATGCTATGTCTTAGTTTGGAAAAAATTAGTAGAACTTTTGATCCTCGATTCGATTTTGAGAGAAGATGGGGCTCTTTTGCCAAATATTTGAATTAATTTATATGGTTTCCTTCTAATCTTATTTTATGTAAATGTGAATTGGCAGTTGATGATATTTCATATATATACATACACACAGACTGCTCCAGGAGTTTGATCCTAATGGTTTTTTCTCTTTTTTTCTTCTTTTTTCTTTTTCTTTCTCTTGTAGTTAGTGGGTTTTTTTCTTTTAGTTAGTTGGGGTTATCTTTTTTCCTTCTTTATAATTTTTTTTCAATATCATATATTTTTTGATATTTTTTCAGCTTCATTAACTGTATATATATCAATTTGTTGAAGTCTTGTATCATTTTATAGCTGTAGAAGATTGTATCAATAAAAAGATTTTTAAAAACATTTTTAAATGCTAGTACATTGAGATGCTGTTCCTTCAAGAAGGAATTGGATTGATCAGAATAGAGATTACAGTTAGCACAAAACAGGCCCTTCAGCTCATAGCGTTCATGCTGAGCATCAGCTCTCATTTACACTGATCACATTTTATTCTCCCCACATTCCACTGATTCCCCCCCACCCCACACCCAGCAACCTGCCCAAGATTCTGCCACTCACCTATATCCAGCAATTTTGAGGCCAATTAATATACCAATGTGGAGGAAACGCATAGCAAGAATGTACATACTCATACAGATAGCACCCAATGTCAGGATTGTCGCTGGCACTGAGGCACTGGCTGTCTCTGAGCCCGTCCACATTTCAGAGAGGGAGGGAGAGCAGCCAGAGGTCTTGGTACACATTGGTACCAATGACATAGGAAGGAAAAGCAATGAGGTCCTTAAAAGAGAATTTAGAGAGCTAGGTAGAAGCAGGGCCTCCTCGGTAGTAATTTCTGGATTGCTGCCTGTGCCGCGCACCAGTGAGGGTTGAGACAGGATGATTTGGCAGATCAATACGTGGCTGAGAAGTTGGTGCAGGGGGCAGAGCTTCAGGTTCTTGGATCATTGGGATCTCTTCTGGGGGAGGTATGGCCTGTTCAAAAGTGATGGGTTGCACCAGAACCCGAGGAGGACCAATATTCTCTCAGGCAGGTTTGTTAGAGCCGTTAGGGAGGGCTTAAAGTAATTTGGCAGGGGGATAGGAACTGGAGTGAAGGGACTCAAGATAGGACAGATGGTAAAAAAGTAAAGATAGCGTGCAGTCAGACTGTCAGGAAGGGCAGGCAGGTGATGGGACATAGTCGGAGCCAACAGAGTGAGTATCAGTACATTAGGGACGCAAAATCAAAAAGGATAGCAAATATGGTACTCAAGGTGTTGTATCTCAATGTGCGGAGTATAAGAAATAAGGTGGATGATCTTGTTGCACTATTACAGATTGACAGGTATGATGTTGTGGGAATCACTGAGCCGTGGCTGAAGGATGGTTGTAGTTGGCAGCTGAATGTCCAAGGTTACCAGTTATATCGGAAGGATAGGAAGGTAGGCAGTAGGTGTGGTGTGGCTCTACTGGTAAAGAATGGCATCAAATCAGTAGGAAGATGTGACATAGGATCGGAAGATGTTGAATCCTTGTGGGTTGAGTTAAGAAACTACAAGGGACGTTGATGGAAGTTATATACAGGCCTCCCAACAGTGGCTAGGAGGTGGACCACAGATTACAGCAAGAAATAGAAAAGGCATGTCAAAAGGGCAATGTTATGATTGTCATGGGAGATTTTAACATGCAGGTTGATTGGGAAAATTAGGTTGGTAATGGATCTCAAGAGAGTGAGTTTGTTGAATGTCTAAGTGATAGCTTTTTAAAGTAGTTTGTCATTGAGCCTACTAGGGGATCAGCTATACTGGATTGGATGTTATGTAATGAACCGGAGGCAATTAGCGAGCTCAAGGTAAAAGAACCCTTAGGAACCAGTGAGCACAATATGATTGTGTTCAATTTGAAATTTTATAGGGAGAAAGTGAAGTCTGAAGTAGCAGTATTTCAGTGGAGTAAGGGAAATCACAGTGATATGAGAGAGGAGTTGGCCAAAGTAAATTGGAAGGAGCTGCTGGCAGGGATGTCAGCAGAGTGGCAATGGTGTGCATTTCTAGGGAAAAATGAGGAAGGTGCAGGACACGTGTATTCCAAAAATGAAGAAATACTCAAATGGTAAAATAGTACAACCGTGATCGACAGGGGAAGTCAAAGCTATTGTAAAAGCAAAAGAAAGGGCATACAACAAAACAAAAATTAATGGGAAGGTAGAAGATTGGGAAGTTTTTAAAACCTACAGAGAGCAACTAAAAAAAGTCATTAAAGGGAAAAGATGAAATATGAAAGCAAGCTAGCAAATAATATCAGAGTATGTTAAAAATAAAAGAGAAATTAGAGTGGCTACAGGACCATTAGAAAATGAGGCCAGGGAAATAATAATGGGGGACAAGGAGATGGCTAATGAACTAAACGAGTATTCACTTTGGAAGACACTAGCAGTATGTCTGATGTTGTAGTGTGTGAAGGAAGAGAAGTGGGTGCGGTTACTGTTACAAGAGAGAAGGTGCTCAAAAAGCTGGAAGACTTAAAGGTACATAAGTCACCCAGACCAGAGGAAACGCACCCTAGGGTTCTGAAAGAGGTAGTGTTAGAGATTGTGGTGGCATTAGAAATAATCTCTCAAAAATCATTGGACTCAAGCATGGTGTTAAAAGGACTGGAAAATTGCAAATATCACTCCACTCTTTAAGAAAAGGAGGAAAGCAGCAGAAAGGAAATTATAGACCAGTTAGCCTGACCTCAGTGGTTGGGAAGATGTTAGAGTCAATTGTCAAGAATGAGGTGATGGAGTACTTGGTGACACTGGACAAGATAGTATGAAGTCAGCATAGTTTCCTTCAGGGAAAATCCTGCCTGACGAACCTGTTGGAATTCTTTGAGGAGATTACAAGTAGGATAGGTAAAAGGATTGCAGTGGACATTGTATACTTGGACTTTCAGAAGGCCTTTGACAAGGTGTCACACGTGAGGCTGCTTACCAAGTTAAGAGACCCAAGTATTACAGGAAAGTTACTAACATAGTTAGAGCATTGGCTGATTGGTAGGAGGCAGCGAGTTGGAGTAAAAGGATTCTTTTCTGGTTGGCCGACAGTGACTAGCAGTGTTCCACAGGGGTCGGTGTTGGGACCACTTCTTTATAAGCTGTATGTAAATGATTTAGATGATAGAATAGATGGCTTTGTTGCCCAGTTTGCAGATTATACAAAGATTGGTGGAGGGGCGGGTATTGTTGAGGAAACAGGCAGGATGCAGAAGAACTTAGATTAGGAGAAGGGGCAAGAAAGTGGCAAATGAAATACAATGTTGGAAAATGCATGGTCACGTACTTAGGTAGTAGAAATAAATGTGTGGACTATTTTCTAAACAGGGAGAAAATACAGGAATCTGAGATGCAGATGGACTTGGGAGTCCTTGTGCAGAACACCCTGAAGTTTAGCTTGCAGGTAGAGTCGGTGGTGAGGAAGAGGAAGGCAAATGCCATGTTAGCATTCATTTCAAGAGGTCTAGAATACAAGAGCAGGGATGTGATGCTGAGGCTTTATTAGGCACTGGTGAGACCTCACCTTGAGTACTGTGACCAGTTTTGGGCCCTCAAAAGATGTGCTGGCATTGGAGAGGGTCCAGAGGAGGTTCACAAGGATGATTCCAGGAATGAGGAACATTTGGTGGCTCTGGGTCTGTATTTGCTGGAATTCAGAAGGATGAGGGGGATCTCATTGAAACCTTTCAAATATTGAAAAGCCTAGACAGAGTAGATGTGGAAAGGATGTTTCCCATAGTCGGAGAGTCTAGGACAAGAAGGCACAGCCTCAGGATAGAGGGGCACCCTTTCAAAACAGCGATGCAGGGAAATTTCTTTAGCCAAAGAGCGATGAATTTGTGGAATTTGTTGCCACATGTAGCTGTGGAGGCCAGGTCATTGGGTGTATTTAAGGCAGAGATTGATTGGACATGGCATTAAAGGTTGTGGGGAGAAGGCCGGGAACCGGGGTTGAGGTGGAGATAGGAGAGGATCAGCCATGATTGAATGGCGGAGCAGACTTGATGGGCCAAATGACCTCATTCCTCCTATGTCTTATGGTCTTATTAGCTGTGGCACTGGGCTGCCCCTTATCTGTAAAGCATCCAGCCTTTCATATAGCATTCAGTACAAGTGATCACCTGGATTGCTACAGATTGTCAGAGGGAACAGGGTTCAGGAGGAACTATTTTGTTTTGACTTTCAGGATCTAGGCATTGCTAACAAGATATTTATTTCCCTCAAGAAAATGGTGCTGAGCCATCTTCAAAAACCTGTGTCCTTCTGCTGAAAGTGTCTATGATGTTTTAGAGCAGGAATTCCAAGATTGGATGCAGCAAAAGGAAAGGTCAATATTTTTCCAAAACAGGATGATGTTAAGAATTATAAGGAACCTACAAGTCTTGGTGTAATCAAGATCCTGCTGTCTTTGTCCATGGTGGTAGAGGTTGCAGGTTTATAAGGTGGTGTTACAAGTGAAGCTGATTTTGTTACAAAAGAGCTTGGGCAAGTAACTACAGGGCATTTTGTAAAGGGTACACACTGCAGCCAATATACACTGCCTGTGGAGGGAGGGGATACTTTGGCAGTTGATGGGATGCCAGTCAAGTGGTATGCTTTATTTTTAGATGGTGTTAACCTCCTTGAAAGTTGTTTCTGCTGCACTCATTTGAGCGAAAGAAGAGCATCCCATCACGCACCTGACTTTGTGCCTTGTAGATGGTGAAGGGCTTTGAGTTGGTCATCATTAACCTTTTTAATCAATTCTTCCCACATTCTCATCCACTCCTCCCAGACGCTTCCACTCACATACATACTAGGGGCAATTTACAGCAGCCACTTCACCTTAGCGATGTAGAGAGAAACCAGAGGAAACCCATGCAGTTCAGAGGGAGCACATGCAAACTCCACACTGACAGGTCAGGATTGAATCCGAGTCTCCAGTGTTGTCAGGTATTGAATGTCAAGTGTAGGTAGTGAGATTCTCTCTTGTTGGAGATGGTCATTGCCTGTACTTTCATGGAGTGGCTTTAGTTCCTTTGTCTCATAGATTACGTGCCTCTGAAAGGAGGGAAAGGGAAGAGATGCTTAGTGGAGGTCATCATGATGTGGGCACATGGTTTAAGAAGCAGCTGGCATCTTCCTACCTAGTTAAGATTGACAGAGATTGGAATGTCCAGGCACAGGAAGTCATAATCTCAAATAAGTGTGTTGCAGCTTTTAAGCCTGGGATTAGGGGAAAGTCTCACTCAGAATGTTATGAATCTTTGGAATTCTTTCCTAAGAAGGCAGTGGGTTCTTGATCACCAAGGCTGCCACGGACAGATTTTTGAGCACTATTATATAGGACAGGAAAGTAGAATTGAAATTGATTGGCCACAACTTTGGTGAATAGCACATCAGCTTTGAAGAGTTCTATGGCTTACTTATTATATTCTTGTATGAATCCTCTTTCTTGAACATGTATTCAGTAATTCAAATCAGAGCAACATGGACCCAAAGATTTTAATCTTATTTATTTATTTAGAGATACAGCACAGAATAGGCTCTTCCAGCCTTTTGAGCTGTGCGACCAGCAACCCTCGATTTAACCCTAACCTAATCACGGGACAACCTACTTACCCTACTTGATTTCAGATAAGGGGTACTCAACCTGTAACATAAACTACTCCCAATTCCTTGTTTCCTGTTAGAACTGGAAATGCTATTGGCAATGAAAATGTTTCTAGTAACAAATGCAAGCAATATTCAGAGTCCTAGTGTCTCAGCAGATTGTGCTGAGAAGATATTCATTTTTTGGAACATATCCGTTGTTTCACATTCAAGAAGGTATTTTAATTTACTGGCTTTTGTATTCTCAAGGTATGAAGATGAAAGTTCATTTGCAAATGGAGAATAAGCAGCAGCAGTGGACAGACTGCTGGCAGCCACTCGAATTTCAGAACCAAAGCTTCAAATAAAATGCGCAACCGTCAACATTGCAAAAGAAGAGATTTTCAGTTTGTAATATTCCTCTGCCCTCAGGTGCCTTGAACAGAAAATGAGGTTGGGAGGCAAGGTTTGGCACTTTGGCTAATAATATCAAAGGTATTAGTTCAGCTTGAACATTAATACAGAGGAATCTGGTTAATTGGGACACATTGGGACCAATAGATTTTGGCCCAATTAAGTGGCTGCTCTAATTAGCTTAAGTTTCATGGAATTTGTAAAAAAGGCATAAAAAAGACAACTACCGTTTATCTGAGTTACAAATTATGTATTTAAATGAAATACAGAACAAATTAGAACACTACCCATACTGCTACAGTACTATAAAACTGTATTACTTCATAATTATCAGAGGAATTCATCCAGTGTATGCTGTTGTGTTCTTTTGATTGACTGTAAATGAACAAATTCAGCGCAGACACCTAGTGTAAATAATGAACTGCCTTCGTATAATGCTTTCGACGATAGTATTCTCCAAATCATTTTTTTTGTAAATTTCAAGGTGATTGTCGTTGCCTTCAAATACTTGGTAGTTCCTACTTGCTGGTAGCAAAATAGTTGAATTTTCACTCCTAGCCCCTTTTGGCATCCCCAAGTCTGAATGTTTGAAACTGTAGTGAGGAAAACAGTTCCGAATTGTCTTACTGCTTATTTCTCACCAACTATCAGTGACAAAAATCACTGTTTTTTGAACACAAACCCACACATCCGATGCTATTTATGAAGTGTTCTCTCTACGCACGTAATACCTAATGGCCACACAAGTGCATGCCACAGATTCTAGGTGAAACCTGTTTGGTAACAGTCTCCTGTCTCAGTTAAGCAGCATAATGTTCCAAATAAACAAAGGGAATCCCGACTTATTTCCTAATTCTGTTCTTTAAGGGTTGTTCCAAATAAGTGGCTGCCCCATGTAACCAGAATCCACTGTAGTACATTACATCAAATTGCTAATCACTGTATAATAAACCATTTGACTTTGAAAGTGACTTTAAGGTAATCCAATATGTTGTGCTGTAACAAAATTATTTGGACAGGGAGCACTAAAATCACTTCCCTTGAATGGTGATGGGGTGTTAAACATTCACTTCTATTTGGTGGTAATGATATATTCTGCTTGCAGTTGATAACTAGCTTCATTTGTGAAGGTGTCCTGCTGAAGAATTGCAGTCAACAGAATAAACCACAACAGAGGCAGCAATTCTACGGCATCTAACCAGCCCAGACCGGGCACACACCACCTCAAGGACTGCAGTTCAATGAAGAGTTATAACAGCTCAGCTTCCAGGTCTGAGGGTCAAATGTACCTGCAGCTCCTTCATCAGGAAAGGACTTATTCTGAAGATGAAGAATTTTTCCGATGCTGCTCAACCTGCTGAGTTCCTCCAGCAGATAACAGCACCTGCAGTACTATGTCTCTTTCTTTCCTCTTTGGATGGTATTTGCTGTTATTTTCTCCTTTGGATTTTGGAGGAATTTCTTTGCAGTGCAATTCTGAGCTATCATTGGCTAAGCCCAAGCATCATTGTACTCTTCCTTATGTAAGCATTCCTGTAATCACCACCAAGATTTCACTAATCTTGCACAAAGATTCCTGCTGAGAGAATGGGTAAGTTCCACAATCCTTTGTGAAGCTTCAAAATCTCAGCCAAAAACTGCCTGCATTCGTAGTTCCTTCACTGAAGGAGGCTTGCAAATCCTCTTGCCTGAGTACGAACTGGCTGCACTCGTGGAAATACCGAGAACAACGAGTCAGATGGAAGAACTGGTGGGACTCATCACATTTGGCATATTATATGCTGTTATATTTGCACAAATCAGAATACAGTTGCCAAGCTAGGATTTCCCAGCCCTGGATGTCAACTGCACTTCCAAAAAAAAACAATGCAGGTGTCCAGTTTTCACATGTGAATTTCATGTAGTCACCTGGCACTGCTCCATCCTAGCAGAAACCACCCAACTGTTTTCTCTGCTTTTTTTCCCCCATCTACTGTTTCCAGTTCCAGGGAATGCACAAGTCACCATCCTGTAACACTGAGTAGAAATGTGAAATGCACAGGTGTATCCCAGATAACTCCATCTGTTCCTCAAGCAGTCTTTTACATGACTGTATCATCTGTTCGCTGGATACACTTTGCTCTCTGTACAGTCTCTTGAGCCAAAACCTCTCTGTGCAAGATTTGATTAGATCTTCCTGTTGTACTTTTAACCTATTGGGATTGAAAAAAAAGTTCATAATATTCTGGAGTAAAAACATGTAGGCCTAGAACTTGTTGGAAAAGAGTGATTAGTGACTTTCAGGCGTAAACTGTGTATCAATTTCAGGGAACTGAGATGTAAGACAAGTTGCAAATCTTCAGAATTTTCTATTTTGCTCATTTTGAACAAACTTCAGTAAGTAAGTAATATCCTTGACCTAGAATGGACTGGCTTCTAATGAGAGCACCCTGAATGGGTGGTAATCAACAATTTGCAAGTGGATAACATTTTACATTGGTAAATATCCCAACGTGCTACACAAGAGTGTCAAAATTGAGATGGTCATTGATAAATCTGTAGGAAATTGGGACAATGTTATCACACTGATCAAGGTGAACAGCATGGACATGTTGAAGAGGAAGCCAGAGAAGGAGAAAGGAATATAAGGCTATAGAGAGAAACACAAGCGGAACACAAACACTAGTGTTTGAAGTTGCATATACTTTTACAGCAATGAAATAATCATTTGAGGAGGATAACTAAAATCGGTAGCAGCGCACTAACTGGTTTTGATTCCCATTTCCATTCTACTGTAAGTCACAAGCTGAGAAACAATTAAGTGACTCACCCAGTTTCCAAAACCACACTGGACACACCTCATGTGCAAGCATGCAGTGTGTCAATATGACACCTAGATCACATATCCCAATCCTATTGGATTGCTTTCAAGTTACACTCTCTCATTTTCAGCGTGCGACAGGTTAGAATCTTTCACTTACTCCTCCTCGTTCCTCAGGAAATCTCTGGCTGTCTGTGTGTGGCTCAGAATAAACCACTGCAAGGCAGTGGGGTCACAAGTGACGGGCACTCTCAGCTGGCCTGTCTTAAGAAGAATAGGTGCAGAAGAGCCTCTGAAATGACAGAACAACATCTGGTTAGCGGACACAGTTGAAAGAATGGAGGAGTATAAAGGAACATTTAAAACGTGACCCTGACTGCCTCTCTCAACTTCAGAACGTCACAACCAAAGTATTGTTTTTAAAGAGCTATTAGAGGAAATGTCAGAATCAAATTACAGAAACAAGTGCTCAGAAAGAGCAATGGGACAACTGTTAATTATTTTTGGCTGCGGAGAGATAACTATTCACTCGGATGCAAGTTAGTCCTTTGCTCTTCAAAAGACTGGTAGAATCTTGAGCAAAAGGTTTTCATTTCTCCTCCGAGTGAAAGTTATGAGACCAAAAAATAACTTGGCACTTTTGAAATAACAGTGGAACTGGAGGTGGGACAGGGACAAAGCAATTCTTTTTTCTGTTGGAGGACTCAGAGTCTGTGAAAGGCATCCCCAAAGGAGAGTGGAAGCAGGGTTTAAGACCAAGGTAGATGTACACGTGTTAAGTGTCATGCCTTGGTTAAGATTTCTATTGCTATGCTGTGAGGTGTTTTTATTTTAATAGTTTTCTGTAAAGCAGTGTATTCTGTAGAGTGTTTTGGCTTTGGCTAAAGATAAAGAACCATTTTGTCCTAGTTAGGAATGTTGTGTCAGACAATCGGGTTTGTCTTGATTCATGTTGTAACTTTCTGCTCGGTGGGATGCGATGGAAGATTTGGGAGAGCTGGGCGGGATCAGGTTTCTGAAAGACAGTAGTCTGGTTTGGGGTCTTCTGGCAGGATCTGCAGAGCGGGGCACAAGGCAAACTGCTTGCAGAATGCTGCTCGAAGGAGAGACCCCACTGTAAGAAGTATTTTGTGCAGACAAATGGTTCCAAGGAATAAGTGCCAGTACTCCTGAGTTAGCCAGTTTGTTCAAGATGGTCTTCGAGGAGAGTTTTGACTGTGGCTGGTGTCTCTCACGCAGGACATCGGTTCAGTGCGTGGGTAAAGCGATAACACCTGACTACCACAGTAATGAGCTCCAACATTTATGTGCACGATTGGACTAGTTTAACTGTAATAGGCCCTTATATTTTTCTTTTCTTTTTCTGTTAACTGTCTGTTAAAGTTGAAATATTGGTAAATACACTTCCTTTGTAATTTTATGCCAGTGTATGATCTGTTATTTCCTGGACAATTGATAACTGTGTACGGGGCAGTATTTGCACAGCATTCACTACAATCATCAAGTTCCTCAACTGGAACATCCCAACTTTTCTGTTTGGTTGAACCCCAAATCATACCAACCCTATACATTTATTGCTTATGAAAGGTGGCCTCCTCACTGCTGAGTGATGTGGCTGTTAGCAGAGTTAGCTGATAAGCCAAGTTTTTATACGAGCCCGGTGGCAGGGTTACATAAGCAAGGGGCAGGAGTGAGGAGCTAAGGTTACAATTAGATCAGCCATTAATGTGGGTTGAGCAGGATCAAGGGGCCACTTCATTGTGTACATTTGTAACTGCTGCTTACAAGTAGAAAACAAGTTCTCCATTATATAAATACAACTGAAGTTAAATGCAGCTGAGATGCCTACTCAGATTGGGCAACTCTTTTGCAGCACGCAAAGCAAAATTATCCTTGGACTTTTCAGACTCCACCCATTCACTATTGTTGCAGCTACACAGGACCCTGGTCAGAGCCCACTTGCAAGTACTGGGCTCAGTTCTGGTCACCTCACTACAGGAAGGATGTGGAAACCATAGAAAGGGTGCAGAGGAGATTTACAAGGATGTTGCCTGGATTGGGGAGCATGCCTTATGAGAATAGGTTGAGTGAACTTGGCCTTTTCTCCTTGGAGCGACGGAGGATGAGAGGTGACCTGATAGAGGTGTATAAGATGATGAGAGGCATTGATCGTGTGGATAGTCGGAGGCTTTTCCCCGAGGCTGAAATGGCTAGCACGAGAGAGTGCAGTTTTAAGGTGTTTGGAAGTAGGTACAGAGGAGATGTCAGGGGTTAAGGTTTTTTTAAAACGCAGAGTGGTGAGTACGTGTGGAATGGGCCGCCGGCGACGGTGGTGGAGGAGGATAAGATAGGGTCTTTTAAGAGACTGCTGGATAGGTATATGGAGCTCAGAAAAATAGAGGACTATGGGTAACCCGAGGTAATTTCTAAGGACATGTTCGGCACAGCTTTGTGGGCCGAAGGGCCTGAATTGTGCTGTAGGTTTTCTATGTTTTTCTATTTCGGCCTCTCAGAGCAAGTTATGCACAGTACCCTAACAACTTCAGAGGCAAAGCTCAGACACTCATGGATCAGACTTTTTGTTTGCTGTCACTCACTTTTCTAGAATCATCTGCAGTCCTTTAAGACTTCGTGGATGAAACAGAGGTCGGTTGACAGTCAAATTCTGATGGAAGACTGTTAACATTCTGTAATAATCCTCTAGCATCATCACAGGCTGCAGGTCTTCATTGTAAATTAACTCCATGTCTCCCAGAAGGAAGCTGATCCTCTCTTCCAACAAGCAAACATGGTGGTGAAGATCATAGTAGGTAGGCAACCTCTCCAACAGCTTCAAGTAAGAACAGGTTAAAGATTTATTGCAATAATCTTTGGTGTATTTACACATATCTCAAGTACTTTATTCCTTTGTTACATTCGTTACTTGCCTCTCACCTCTTACGGAATTTGGTACTCATCCTAATACCAACTATTATAATTAGCACCAAGTCCTGTTCACTTTTCACTCCTCATTGCTCATCTAGATCAAATCATGGCTCAATGCACAAATTGTAAATAAGTCTCATGCTGGCTTTAAGTCCTCCATGGATAGACCCTTCCCAACCTCCAGAAACTCATCCAGGCCAAGAACCTGCTCATCTATGGACTCCTTTAATTCTACCTCCTAAAGGTCCCAGAGTTCAATTATTGCACCATTGGTGCCTCCAGCTGCCCATTTCCTAACGTCTGAAATTTTTTCTCTAAACCTTTCTCTTTTAAACCGCTTGCTAAGAGTTAACTTTTTGACTATTTTTAAGCCATTGATCCTTGCTATCACATCTTGCTATCAAAGATTTCTTGGTGTATAACTGGAAGTTGTTTCCCCATGTAACAATGAGATGAAGGGTCAGATAATCTTTATTAATTAGCATGGCATCTTCCTGTCACTCTACGAACATGAAGTGGGCACAGCCAGACTAAGCTGAGACAATACAATTAGCACCAAAATACTGAACACACAAATGCACAAGCTGTACCTAAGAACGTTTGTAGCTGTTACTAATTAGTTTGACTTACTTTTGTCCAGTGATGATGGACATCTACAGTTCCCAACATAATCTGCCCTGCGGCATTCATTCCAGAGTGCTCTGCAAAAATTATTGTACACCCTGTGCAGAAAACAGCCAAATCCAGAACACAGCATAAGCAGTTTACTTCAACACGTAATGCAGAAAATGTACCCCCACAGACTTCTATTTTAAATTGATTATTCCCAATTCAAGATTATGGTCACCACATCTCAGGAAGGAAGTTGGGCGTTATGGGGAACACAGTGCAGAATTATTATGTGGATATCAGGAGTAAAATGGATAAACTAATAGGGTGGACTCCACACCCAGGTGCGTGGTCCCTGCATTTGGAAGACTAAGGGTGGGAGTAGTTCTAAAAGGGTGTTTAATCTGATTTAAGGACTTGGTCAGGAGACAGGTGGTGTCAGTAACAAAAGGCACAACAAGATTCAGGAAATAAAAGGGTCATACCAGTGCAAATCTGGAACTCACGTCCAGTCCCATTCTCTGCCCGCCTCCTCTCGTCTCTCCAAACACTGCAGATGGTGAGGGTCAATTTCAATTTTCAAATTTGAGGGGTGGGCAGAATTCCAGGGATGTTTAATTAAAGCAAGCGCATTGTGTTGAGAGAGAATTCGAAGGACTGACCACCTCTTTGTTTCTCAAAGTAGTGGAATTGATAAGGAGGTGAGGAGGGATAAGGAAAATGCTCAGGAAAGGGGGTAAGGGAGAGAGGAAAGGTTATACATCAAAGTCAATGAACTCATATATCTTAGCTCCAAAGAGGCAGGTAGCTTGGGAAATTTGAAGCATTAGAGCAGTGTCTTGGTGCAAAGAAAATGGAGCCAGCAGCAGTCTACAGGACAAGAAGCTAAAAGCACACCAAAGTTCACTTGCAATTTCCAGTAAAACCCTATGGTTTCAATGTTAGTGCCCAAGGGTTAGGTTTGAACAGGAATCTGCAGCATGACTGAAAAGCTTGGGAAAGTGTACAGCATTGAGAGAAGAGCGGAAGGCCCTTCCTCTGCTCAGACTTCCTTTGGTTCAATAATTTCCCCAAAGAGTCAGAACTGAGAAAAGCCTGGGAAGTTCTCAGACACGTACTAGTTCTGATTTACAGAGGCAGATTCTCTGCAACCTCCTGCAGGAGGAAGCATGAGGCCAGCCAGATAGGAGATGTTTGTGACCGAGTACGTGAGTGAATTGAGTGCTGCCACCTTGTTCTAATTCCCATCTGGAAACGTGAACAGTTGGCTCCACACGTCCCAATACTTGCCTTGTTTGAACTTCCCCGAAGTTCTCCATCATCACAGCACCAAGGTCTTCTAAACACAATATCACAGTGTGATACTGCACATTATGAGGGTTTTCCACACATCCTACCTGTTCAAAATTTGAAGAGTCTCAGTTACTCCCAGTCCCCTCTCTCCACACAGCCCTACCATGATGTCTCAGATCACAATCACTGTACAAATTAATGCTCAGTGCCACCTATTTCCTTTGCCAATTCCTTCATTCTGTACCTTCTGGTTACAAACCCGTTTACCATAGGAGATACTTTTTTTTCTTATTTACTGTATCACTATTTGAATACTTCTACTAAGTCTCCTCTTGGCCTTCGCTACTTTGCCAAAGACATGCATAGATCCAAAGTGACCAAGGTAAACGGTCTCCCCTCAACCAGTCTTCAGCCTCCAACACAGCTGGCCTTACCATCCTCCATCACCCCTCCACTGGAGGGAATCGGTGGGCAGGCATCATCTGTGGGGATGGGGGGGATGGAATGGACAGTTAACGTTTCGGGTTGAGACTCTTTACTTGGACCAGTTGACATGTCTACTGCTGTCCAGCTGGCTGAGAATGTTCTTATTCTCTTCAATCCCTACAAACCCCAGTAACAGCCAACAAACCTCCTGCAATGCCTTTAGTCACGGTCAGTGAGCACAAGTACTGAAAGAGAAAGAAGAAAGGCTCTTGGAGAGGCCATTCCTGCCCCACGAAGCCATTCCTGTATTCAAAAGGATCATGGCAGACCTGCAGCTCAAATTGGTTTATCCTTCAATGCTCCACCTTTCTCAATGCTCTAAACCAACCGAATTCCCGGAGATTCTGATTATCCTCTGATTCCCACTATGCTTTGGTTGAGCGATTACCAGGTTCCAGTCACCCTTTGCTTTTAGGGCTCCCTGATCTCATTTGTGAGAAACCAGTCTCCTTATTCATGGCAATTCTGCCCGAGGAAACGTTCTGCTCTGGAGAGTTTAGCTTAGGGGTCAGCAATCTCACCCCCAGGGCAAAATCAAGTCCTGTCCCACTCCTGACATTTCAGAATGTGAGCCACAGTGCTGGGGGAGAGTCACACTGTTAAAGACACAGTGTCATGGATGACTCATTTAACTGAGGCACTCCTTCCTTCACTTGTGATCAGAAACATCCCATAGACTATTTCAACAAAGTTCTCATTACTGTACTGCCAACACTAATGAAACTAGAAGTGATTATCTGGTCATTATAACGTTGCTGTTTATGGGAGCTTGCTATGCATAACATGGCTGCCATGTTACCTGTGTCACAACAGTGATTACACCACACATTAACTCATTGGCTTAATAGCAATTTGGAATTTGTTGAGGTGCTGAAAGACACTGGGGAAGCAATTTACGTGTTTTATTTTTCATAAAACACATAAATCAAACCCTGGGGGGCAAATCAAACAGTTAGGTCATCAAACAGTGTCAGCAGAGGAAGTAAAAACAAGATGCTTGAGGAACTGAGTGAGTCAAACAGCATCTGTGGACTGAAAGAGATGAAGGGTCTCAACCCACATCAACTATTCATTTCCCTCCACTGATGCTGCCTGACCCACTGAGATCCACCAACACTTTGCTTTTTGCCCCAGGCGGCAGCATCAGCCATCTCTCGTGCCTCAATGTCAGTGGGAGGTGGTTAAAGGCGGTTAAGTGGCGCAGAATGAATTCTGGATACAGGTTTTACTTGCATACCATCAGTCTGTCGAGAGCGGGTGAGTATCTGAAGACACACCTTTGATATTGTGCAAGACTGCAGAGTTCTGCTGGGCAAATCGGTTCAGGCTGTGCAGCTGGCTGCACCGATGAGCCACTCCCCAACTCTTCCGCCATCTAAGCCAAGAAGAAAATTAGGATCAACTTACCACAGCACAGCTCCATGCACTAAAGGATCAGAAGCATTTTTACAACTTTAATTTATCAAAGTGTGTGTGCATGGGACAGCGTGAGTGAAGCACACCTTTTCTGAAGTTTGTGGGTTAAAGCAGCGGTCCCTAACCACCGGGTTGCAGACCGGTAAGGGGCCGCAAAGCATGTGCTACTGGGCCGCGAGGAAACGATATGATTTGGCGATATGAGTCAGCTGCACCTTTCCTCATTCCCTGTCACACCCACTGTTGAGCCATTACGCATGCCAGGTCGTTACCCGCACGTCATCCGTGTCAGGGCGGGAAGGAGATCAACTCCACGAGCTTGCAAATGACGGCGGGCTGAAAAGTATGTTTAACATAACATCTCTGCCGGCATTCTGGATCAAAGTCAAGGCTAAGTATTCTGAGATAGCCACGAAAGCACTGAAAACGTTGCTTCCATTTTCAACATTATATCTCTGCAATGAATGCAACGAAAACTAAATTGCGGAATAGACTGGACATAAGGAACCCCCTTCGAGTATCGCTGTCTCCCATCACCCCTCGATAGGACTGTCTTGTTACAGGAAAACAAGCCCAGGGCTCCCACTGATTCAACGATATCGGTGTGTTGCAATTATTTTATATGTTCTTACGAGGAAAATATGTGCTGTGTGTTTAATATCCAAACGTTACTTAAAATGTTATGATGCTATAAGTGACTTATATAACCATAATCACAATTACAGCACGGAAACAGGCCATCTCGACCCTTCTAGTCCGTGCTGAATGCTTACTCTCACCTAGTCCCACGACCTGCACTCAGCCCATAACCCTCCATTCCTTTCCTGTCCATATAGCTATCCAATTTTTCTTTAAATGATAATATTGAACCTGCCTCTACCACTTCTACTAGAAGTTCATTCAACACTTGCTTCAACCTCCCCTGTCCTCCCCTGATAATCGACTTATCACTATATTCATGTGAGGAAAATATGCGCTGTGTGTTTAATATTAAAATCGTTAGATAAACCCTTTTAGAAACAAAATTGAGTGTATTAGCCACTTATCACCTATATTCCGGTCGTGATTAACACCCCCCCCCCAAACAGAATCGCCAAAAACGATTTGGAGGGAAAAAAAACTGGTACGTACGCGCATGTGCACTGGTGCCCGCGCATGGCTTCATGGTAATTGTAGTCTTTCTAGGGGTTAACACAACGTATTTGACTGCTACTCTTGTCTGTTGGCAACCCTACCCCCCACCCCCACCGGTCAGCTGGTCCGCAAGAATGTTATCAATAATAAACCAGTCCGCAGTGCAAAAAAGGTTGGGGACCCCTGGGTTAAAGCACCACACCAGAGACCTGACCATTAAATCTGAGGGGCTGCCTTTCACTGGAAATATTAAATGAGGTCTGTATGCCATCTTCCAGGAGAGGGTAAGAGATTCCACAACTTACTTCAAGGGAAGGAAGGGAATCTCTCTGATGGCCAAGTTTGACTGCTGGATTTTTCCATGTAACAATGAGTGGAGTTTTTCATTTTATACTTTTGAATATGCGCAAGATCCAGTTGGTTTCCCTTACTGATACCAGTTCCCTCCCAGTCCACTGATCACAGTGTTTCTAAAGTCCATTTCTGGGAAATGACATGACGACAAGGCCCAACCTTTTTCCTTGAGAAGGCGTAAGGAAAGCTGCAGTGAGGTAGACAGTTCTAGAATCAGACCCAGCAACAGGGATTGACAACCTATTTCCAAATTAGGCTGCTGTGTGACTGGGAAGAATCGTGAATGTGATGGCTTCCCACGCACCTGCTGCCCCTTAGCTTTCCAGCTGGCAGAGATCACGAGACTCTCTGAAGCAGTTATGTGAACATTAACCTTGACTGGCCATGACTCATTTATTCAGACACCAGATCAGTCCTGATCCTTTTATGGATTTTACTGCAGTGATGTGAAAACAGGAAGGCCTCTTAATGATCAGCTGAAGCCCTCAATACCGGCACCACTCTGACAGACACTATTATACACTGCAGGTAAACCTACACTCTGGGACATAATAAATGAGTGGCTGTATATTTATAAAACAATGGCAAAATATTCCACAGCATTCCATAATGAAGCCATTAAGCCAAGTCTGCATGAATCCACGTGGAACTCCAGGGAAGCTGACCAAAAGCTTAGTAGTGAAGGTTTTGTGGAGTGACTTAAAAGAGACAAGAGTGATGTCGTGTTGCAGTGACAAAGCTTAGAGTTTACAGAGTTGTGGTGGAAACCCAGGTGGTACAGGATGGATAGTTGGAGACATGAAGAAGGTTATAGAGAGAGGCCCATGGAGGGATTTGAAAGGAATGATTAAAAATTTCAATTTAAAATCAGGATGTTGGTGTACGTAAATGAGCACAGAGGGTGCTGGGCAAGTGGGAACTGGGGCAAGTTAGTTGACAGGTAGCGGAGACAGAGCGGGATAATTCTGAAATAACAGGAGTCCAGGCGAGGGTTTCAGTAAACAGGCAGGGTAGGAACAGAATCCGGGTTAGAGTGTTAGTTCATGGTTAAATAGGACAAAGAGACGGCAAAGGTCTAGTTCAGCCCTACAAATAGGACAAAGAGACAGCAAAAGTCTAGTTCAGCCCTACATCTTGAAATGTAACATCGAATTGGAACTTGCCAAAGAAATGTCCAGGATGTGGTAAAGGACTAGATGGGGCTCGCACTTCTGAGGCACAAGATCACAAATTAATAAACCACACAAGGACACATTTAAAAACCTCTAAATGACACAGTGTTTCTCTCTGTTTCTTGAGTTTGTGTTCAGCATACATACCTGATATCGGTTATCTCCAGTTGCTGACAAAGCTCTGTTTTTAGGCGTTGAAGGTCATCTCGCAGTGGAAGACTGGCAGTCAGTCTTTCTAAGGCGAGAGATACATTTTTATTCAACCACAACCTACAAAAGGAACATCAAGATCAGTGTCACTGGTCCTTAAAGGCTCTCTGGTCCAAATACACTAATTTCTGGTTTTGAGGGTCACCCAAATTTCAACAAGTTGGCCACAGGGATCAGTGCAGGGACCTCAGCATCTGCATTCTGTAACAGTAACTGTGAGGGTGGAATTAAAGAACGTATCCTAATTTGCTGACAATACAAAGCTAGGTAGAAAAGTGGGCTGTGCAGCGGCCACAAGGGATACAAGTTGGTTGAGTGAGAGTGAGAGAGAAAACACAGCAAATAGAATATAATGTGGTGAAATGTGAACTTATCCACTTTGACAAGAAAACAGAAGAATTTTTTTTAAAAGGGCAAGCCATTTGGGTGTTCAGCAGGACCTGGGAATCCATAGACATGAGCCATCAAAGTTACCATGTTGTTGCAGTGGGGGTGAAGTTTGTCAGGTGACTGGGAGCCCTTTCAAAACGCCAACACAGACCCAGGAGACATCAGCTGTGATCATACTGAATGGCAGGCAGGCTTCAGGGGCCTGAGGGGGTGACTCCTGCTCCTGTGGGAGTGGGAGAGTCGAGGACCAGAGGGCTCAGCCTCAGAATACAAGCATATCCCATCAGAACAGAGATGAGCAGGAATTTCTTTAGCCATAGGGACAGAATCTGTGGCACCTGCTGCCACAAATGGCTGGGGAGGACAAGTCATTGGGTATATTTAGAGCTGAGGTTGATCGGTTCTTGATTAGTCGGGAAGTTGTGGAAAGAAGGCAGGAGAATGGGATTGAGAGAGATAATAAATCAGCTTGAACGGTGGAATAGACTTGATGGGCCAAATGATCTAATTGTGTTCTTGTGTCTTATGGTTTCTGACTTGAGATTCTGTTCCAGTCACGCGAGTTATGTGTTAAGGAGGTTGTGAACTCTTTCACATCCACTTGAGAGAGGGGTGGGTTATCAGTTTCCATTCTGCACCAGCACTGAGGTGATGGTTGGGCCGGCTGTCCGAGTCCCTGCAGTGCAGATAAAACACATAAACCTGACCCACAGGCAAGGATGCTGCACACTGAGCCCCAACGTGAAATGTCAACAACGGGAATTACTTCTCACCAGATGAAGACCCGTCCGCACAACCTAGCTTCTCTAAGAATATGGAGGCACTCATACCTGAGTGTAGGTTCCAGTTGCCGAGCAGAACCCAGCTCCTCCTCTGGGTCCTGGTATCCTGTGAAGGTGTAATATGTCTTATCCCACCGGATGGGTCGACTGAATGGAATGGTTCCATTTTGATGAGAGAAGTCCACAGCAACCTCTGACTGCTGCACATGGTCACTGGATAAATTGCAGCATTTCAAGATATTTACAACAGTACTGAGAAGGTCCTGAGTATGAAGGGTGAAGCTGACAATTCGAAACCCTGAAATAAATCATTTGCCTTTAACTTTCCAGCTTAAGCAAAATAATTGTTTATTAACCTTATTAAAACAAACTTACTAAAGCGCATTGCGAAATCCGCACAAGAAGAGGCGATTCAGCCCAATGACTACTCTTCAACTGGACCCATTCATCCTGCTCATGGTCCTGGACCAGGACTTAAACCAAACAATTCCTGATTCAGTAGCTAGGCAAGAGGTGATGGGCACAGACTTTGTTCAGTTACCGAGAAGCTGGGTCTGTTCTCCCTGGATTGGAGGGGATTAAGGGGTACACCACAATTGAGGTGTATACAATAGATACAGGAATTGTTTCCCAAATTAGAGAAAGATAATACTGGAGCACGCAAGTTTAGGGTACGGGGTAAGAGATTCAGATGGGATCTGAGGGGGAACCTTTTTACCCAGAGAGGAGTGAGTGCCTGGAGAGCCCGCCTGACAGAAGTGGTGGAAGTAAAGTCGCCGACACCATGTAAAAAGTGTCGAGATCAGCACGTGGATCACCTGGTATAGAGTGCGATCGACTAGGTGCTGCGCAAAGGGCTTAATACGGATGAGTTCTCACTGGTTGGCATGGATGAGCTGGGCTGAATGGCCTGTTTCCACGCTGTACATTTCTATAGCTCTATGCCTCCAGTTGTGTCCTGCTTTGAGACTCCACATACCAAAACCATTCTGACAAAGGCTTTAAGTCAGGCATGTTGCAAGTGCAATCATGTCAATGTGACAACTGACTTGACAGACCTGAAGTATTCACGCACTGAGCAACACTCGCATTGCCTGTGGTCTCTCTGACATAGAAAGTGAGCTGGGTCGGTTGAGGAGTTCTGTGCCCAGGTCGCTGCAGACACTCCAGATGGTTATTCAGCTTCTTGAGAGAATTCTCATTCACGTCCTGCACAAAAAAAACAGATTTTCTTACAGCACCTTGCAGAACTACAGTATTGTGCAAAAGTCTTAGGCACATGTATATAGCTAGGGTGCCCAAGATTTTTGTGCAGCATTGTAGTAATTTTATGTATTGCACTGTACTGCCACAAATATCAGATTTCAAGACATATGTGAGTGATGATAAATCTGATTCTGATGCAAGTCTCTAGGGTGGGCTGAGAGTGGGAAGGGGGCTGTGGGAGGGGAATCGTGGTTGGGAGAAAAGGAGGGAGTGGAAAGCACCAGAGAAACATTCTGAAATGATCAATAAGCCAATGTCTGGAATCAACTGACTTTGCCTGGCGTCTCAGGGCTGGGTGTGTCTGCACCCACACCACCCCCTGCCCCTGGCACTCCTTCTCTGCCACTTGTCCCACACCCCTCCCACGGCACTCTGCCCTTGCCATTCCCAATATCCTTTGCTCCCACCAGATTTTAGAAACTTGTTCTCCACCCCACATTGACAAATACAATACTGTGAAGGAGTCTTAGGTTCCTTAGCTATATATATGTGCCTAAGATTTTTGCACAGTACTGTAACTCAAAGGATTTTATAGATGGAATAGTAAAAGCTGTTCCAGTAACTGGCCTCTGGGCCCTCGAAAACCTCTCAAGGCATTAGTTTCTTCAGCACAGCACCCACCCACACCACTTACCCTCTCTCTCGGATGTTGGCCAAAGAAATCTGGGTGTACAGCGAGGTAGAATGGCCTCAGTGCATTCATGGCATCAGTAACGGAGAAGGTTCTCACACAGCGAGCATGTTGATTACCTCCTGTGATACAAAGCCTGATTTAAGAAGGGAAATCATGGTTATTTGTGGATCTTCCTTGTTTTAATTAATTTTTTCCTAATGAAACATGTGCATCATTTTGAAGAAAATTCTAAGGAATTACTACAGATAACCTCAATGTCAATCTATTGAAAATCTTTCATCAAATTATTTTTGAAAACTCATTTTTCAGTACCCGAGCATCACTGTCAAGACTGGCATTTATTCCCCATTCCTTAACTATCCTTGAGAAGGAAGCGATGAGCCGTGTTTTGAACTGCTGCAGTCCGGTGAAGGTGCTTACACAGTGCAGTGTGAGAGGGAGTCCCAGGATTTACATCCAGTAACGAGAGAGGCACGACAATAGATTTACAAATCAGGATGGGGGTGACTTGGAGAAGAGCAACAGGAGGAGGTATTCTCAAGCATCTGCTACCCCCGTCTTTCCGGGTGGCAACATTCCCAAGGATGGGTGTACATATGGGGTCAGCAAACAGACCTACAATTCTGGCAATCTTTAACTTGCAGTCGATATTGATAAGCTAGCTGCCTCAATTAAAGTGAACAGAGTACGAATCGACAATAAGAAGTTTCCAAAGCAAACTAGAGTGTACACGGGACAAGAGTGGTGGTGATTCAGCAATTACATTACTGGGCCAGTCATCAGAAATAGGGACCCCAGTTCAAATCCCACCACAGCAGTTGTGCAGCTTAAATTTGATTAATTGTTTTGGAATATAGTAATGAAGCCATAAAAACTACTGGATTGCCATAACAACCCATCTGGTTCACTGACGTCATTCAGGGGAAGAAATTTGCCCTCCTTACCCAGTTTGGTCTCCATGTGATCCACACAGAGGACTGATTCTTAAACGACTTGTGAAATGGCAAGGCAACAAATCAGTGTGATCACCACAACTGATTTACTGGTTGAAGGCAGCGACTCACCCCACCACC
Source organism: Mobula birostris (assembly GCF_030028105.1). Lineage (NCBI taxonomy): Eukaryota > Metazoa > Chordata > Chondrichthyes > Myliobatiformes > Myliobatidae > Mobula > Mobula birostris. The sequence goes on along the minus strand of NC_092370.1, from coordinate 117,311,579 downwards.
CCACCTTCTCAAGGACAGAAAGGGATAAATACTGGATTCTGAGAGACAAATTGAGCACAAGGACATATAATAACAGACATCAGAGATTCATACCATGTCCAACAGTGGAAATCAGCAATCCGGACAGATATTTTTGACTTGTGTTTGTTGGATATCCAACATCCCAGCTTTGCAGGCCGATCACCTTAACTGAACTCAACTCAAACAAAAGCCAGCTGGGTTTATGTATGGGAAAACTGACCACAGGCTAAGGCTAAATATTTTCAGAGGGCTAAGGACAATTAGAACATAGAACAGTACAACAGAGTACAGGCCCTTCGATCCAAAATGTGGTGCTGACCCTTTAACCAAATCTAAGATCAATCTAACCCTTCCTTGCACTGAGCTCTCCATTTTTCTTTCATCCGTCTGCCTCAAGAGTTTCTTACACGACCCTAATTTATATGCCCCTATCACCACCCCTGGCAGCGTCAGCCACACACCTACCACTCTGTGTCAAAAACATTCTTCTGCCACCTCCATTCCAGTTTCCTCCAAACACCTTCGAAGTTATGCCTCCTTTCAATAGCCATTTTCTCCTGGCAAGAAGTCTCTGGCTATCTACTCTATCCATGTCTTTTATCATTTTGTAAAGCAAATCAGCTCTCATATTCCTCCTCACAAACAGAAAAGCCCTAGCTCATTCAACCTACCGTCATAAGACACGCTCTCTAATCCAGGCGGGATCCCGATAAATTTCTTTTGCAACCTCTCTAAAGCTTCCACAGCCTGTTAACTTGAGCTGCAACTTTGAGGATTTACAGATGTGAACCTCTAAATCCCTGTTTCTCCACACTGCTAAAGAACCCTGTCATTGACCCTGTACTCTGCCTTCGAGTTTGACCTTCCAAAGAGAACCATTTCACAATTTTCCAGATTGAACTCCAGCTGCAATTGCAGATGACACCAAGACTGGTTGCATAGTGAACAGCGAAGAAGACTATCAAAGCCTGCAGAGGGATCTGCATCGGTTGGAAAAAGGAGTTGAAAAATGGGAAATGGAATTTAATGTAGACAAGTGCGAGGTGTTGCACTTCAGTAGGACCAAACAGGGTAGGTCTTACACAGTGAACGGTAGGTAAGGCACTGTTGAATGCAGTATAACAAAGGGATCTGGGAAGACAGATCCATAATTCCTTGAAAGTGGCATCACAGGTAGATAGGGTCATAAAGAAAGCTTTTGGCACATGGGCCTTCATAAATCAAAGTACTGAATACAAGAGTTGGGGTGTTATGTTGAAGTTGTATAAGATGTTGGTGAGATCTAATTTGGAGTATTGCATGCAGTTTTGGTCAACCTACACGAAATGTATCAATACAATTAAAAGAGGGCAAAGAAAACTTACAAGAATGTTGCTAGGTTTGAGGACCTGAAAAGTTGTATAGGTAAGGACTTTATTGCTTGGTTGGAGTGTAAGAAATGGAAAGAGAGGTATAACAAGTTATGAGGGACACAGATAAGGTAAATGCAGTCTTTTTTCATTGAGGTTGGCTGAGACTAGAACTAGAAGTCATGGGTTAAAGACGAAAGGTGTGATGTTTAAGAGGAACATGAGGGGGATCTTCTTCACTCAGAGTGTGGTGAGAGTTCGATTTCAACATTTAAGAGAAAATTGGATCCACACATGGATAAGAGAGGTCCGAAGGGCTACGATCTAGGTGCAGGTTGATGGGGTGAGACTGAATAATAGTTCGGCATGGACTAGATGGGCTGAAGGCCTCTTTCTGTGCTGTACTGTTCTATACCAGACCTCTGCTCCACCATTCCATTATGGCTGATTGATTATCCCACTCAATCCCAATCTCCTGCTTTCTCCTCGTAAGCTTTGATGCCTGACTAATCAAGAATCTGTCAACCTCTGCTTTAAATATATCCAATGTCATAGACTCCACAGCCACCTGTAGCAATGAGCTTCACAGATTCCCAAACCTCTGGCTAAATAAATTCCACCTCATCTCTGTTCCAAATGGACATCCTTCTATTCTGAAGTTGTGCCCTCTGGTCCTAGACTCCTCCACAAAGGAAACACCCTCTCCACATCCACTCTATTGAGGCCTTTCAATATTTGATAGGTTTCAATGAGATCCCCCCGCCCACCAGTTCTTCTAAACTCCAGCGAGTACAGGCCCAGGGCCATCAAATGCTCCTCATACATTAACTCTTTCATTCCTGGAATCTTTCTCATAAACCTCCTCTGGAACCTCTGCAATGCCAACTTATCTTTTCTTAAATAAGGGGCCAAAAACTGCTCACAATACTCCAAGTGCAGTCTGATCAATGCCTTATATAGGTTCAGTATTACATTCTTGCTTTTATATTCTAGTCCTCTTGAAATGAATGCTAACATTGCATTTATCTTCCTTACCACTAAATCAGCCTGCAAGTTAACCTTAAAGGAATCCTGCATAAGGACTCCCAAGTCCTTTTGCACCTGATTTTTGAATTTTCTCCCCACCTATGCCTTTATTCCTTTTACCAAAGTACGTGATCATACACTTCCCTACGCTATATCTATCTGCCACTTCTTTTTCCATTCTCCTAATCTGTTTAAGTCCTTCTGCAAACTCCCTGCTTCAACACTACCTTCCCCTCTACCTATCTTTGTATCGCCTGCAAACGTGGCCACAAACCAATCATCCAAATCATTGACATATAACGTGAAAAGAAGTGGTCCCAACACAGACCCTTAAGGAACACCACTAGTCATCGGCAGCCAATCAGAAAAGGCCCCTTTATTCCCACTCTTTGCCTCCTGCCAGTCAGCTAATCTTCTATCCATGCTAGTATCTCTCCTGTAATACCATGGGCTCTTATCTTGTTAAGCAGCCTCATGTGCAGCGCAAAGGCCTTTTGAAAATCCAGGTAAACATCCACTAACTCTCCTTTGTTACTCCCTCAAAGAACTCCAACAGATTTGTCAGGCAAGATTTCCCCTTAAGGAAACCATGCTGACTTTGGCCTATTTTGTCATGTGCCTCCAAGTACTCTGAAACCTCATCCTTAATAATCGACTCCAACATCTTCCCACTACTGAAGTCAGGCTAACTGGCCTATAGTTTCCTTTCTTCTGCCTCACTCCCTTCTTAAAGAGTGGAGTGACATTTGCTATTTTCCAGTCCTCTCGAACCATTTCAGCATCTAGTGATTCTTGAAAATTCACTACTAATGCCTCTATGATATCTTCAGCTATCTCTTTCAGTACCCTGGGGTGTAGTTTATCTGATCCAGATGACATATCCACCTGCAGACCTTTCAGCTTGCCAAGGATCTCTGCCTTAATAACTACACTTACTTCTGCCCCCTGACACTCTCGAAATTGTGGCATACTGGCGGTGTCTTCCAGGGTGAAGATGGACTCAAAATAGTTATTAAGTTTTTCTGCCATTTAATAAGTATCTAAGCTCTATGCCACTTCTCAGCCAGCTCTGCACCCTAAAATGTCCTGTTGTAACCTACAACAGTCGCAGAAGAGATTTATGATAATAATTCCAAGGATAAGGGTCTTTAGTTAAATGGATGTACTGGAGAAGCCAGAATTGTTCTAAGAGAGCTTGCAAGAATTTAAGCTCAGAAAGGCATAAACAGAGTAGGCAGATGTTGTTCTCACTGGCTAAGGGATCAAGAGTCTGGGGACACTGAATGGAGACGACTGGCAAAGGACTAAAAATAACACGTGGGAACGGATTTCAGCCCCCGAGAAACACTGACTGGTGTGTTGGCATTTCCAGCATTCTCCTTTTTGTCCGGTTGAACAGCTCTGACCTGCACTTCGCCGTTTACATATTCCGTTTTTGTGTTTTCTCTCAGTCTTTAAACGATTGAACAGGCAATTCTGTAAACAACAAAACAGCTTGGGAACACTGGCTGCGCTATCACATTTGACCTTTGTTTTATCCCTCCCTCTCAGCATTTCAAAACTCTTGTTTTCTCACTTTCTGTCGAAAGGCCTGGAACGTTGATTCTGTTTCTCTCTACACATAAGCTGCCTGAGCTGCTGAGTACTGTATTTGCAGCGTCTACAGTTTTGATGTTCTGCTGTTGTGATTATGCTGACCTTGGTCGGACATTGTATGTAGTGCCCGGGTCCGGAATGCCGACCACAAGCTTCAACATGAAGCATTTTCAGTATAAGGGGCCCGGGGTTGTCCCTTGGAGGGTTCGAGAGATGGGGGCTGGTGCTCAGATCAGGGGATAAGGTGGGAAGGGGGTCGGGGGTTAATCTGGGATCTGGAGCAAATGGTAGGAATGGGCTCGCTTTCACCTGTTCAGCGCCCAGAACCGCCGCAACAGCGGCTCCCCGCGGATCATCAGCCGCCCCGGTTCCGGACTCCCCGTTACCACCGAGGCGTGGGGCCCCGCCGCCTCCGAGTCCGAGACCACCGCCAGGCCCCACCAATCAACCTGAACAATCGAGTCGGGCCGGGCCGGGCCGGGCCAGACGCAACCAATCGACCGCGGCCGGGCTGGCAGACTCACGCAATCGATCTGGCGGTGGGTGAGGTTGTCGCCGTGCCGTCAATGCCCGGTAGTCGAGGGCTCGTATCCGAACGGGGAGCCGTGTTTGAAAGTCGCCGTCCCCACAGTGTCAGATCCGAACTATTTTGGAAGCTTGAGGCTGGCGGTAGTGGGGGATGACTATCCGCTGCCAATGCCGCAAGCGCTTGAGACTCGCCTGCAGTCGGGTAGACGTGGAAGGTCGCACGGCTCTTCAGGGGAATCAGACGGCAGAATGGGGTCCTTGCCAAAGACGTAAACCACTGGATTTTATTCCCTGGAATGTATGCGAATGACGGGCGTATAGAATCATGGGACACAGATAGGATGAATGCCAGCATTCGGGAATCAAAAGCTACAGAGCATAGATTTACAATGAGAGGGGGAAGATTTTTAATACGAACCCGAAGGGTACCTTCTTCGTAGAGGATGGCCAGTATATGAAAGGTTGAGGCGGGTACATTAACCATATATAGAAGACGGTACATGGATAGAAAAGGTTAGAGATAGGGACCAAATGCAGGGAAATGGTACTATCTCAGGTAGGCTCATACAAAATGCTGGAGGAACTCAGCTGTCGGGCAGCACCTAGAGGAAGGAATAAACAGTTGGCGTTTTGGGCCGAGACTTTATTCCTTTCCCTAGATGCTACCTGACGTGCTGACTTCCTCCAGTAGTTTAGATGTTACTCTGGAGGCAGACACCTTGGTCGACATAGACAAGCTCAGTCAAAGGAACACAAACAAAATGCTGGAGGAAGTCAGTCGAGCAGACATCTATGGGAATTAGTGATGTAGAATCTCAGCCCGAAACGTCAACTGTTTACTGATGCTGCTTGGCCTGCTGAATTCCTCCACCATTCTGTGTGTTGCTCGGATTTCCAGCATCTCCAGATTTTCTCATTTGTGATTGAGCCAAAAGACCCATGTATCTGCCTATAAAACTCTGTAACACAGTGGGTCTAGCAGCACCTTTAGGGCAGAGATGGTTGAAATTTCTGGTGGAGACCCTGCATCAAGATGGTCATTGGCACCTCCTGAACAGTGCTACTTCACAAATGTGTTTTCTATGTTCATTTGATCTTCCCATGGATGCCGTACAGTGAATCCATTTTGTAATAGCCGACGTCTAGAACTTTATTGGTCAAAAGTTACAAGATTTACTAAATACAACTGTCTACAACTTTATTAAACACACAAATAGTAAACAAAATCCCAGTCTTCTTGTGTAAATCTACAGCCTACAGGAAAACTTGAGAGCAAGATTTCAATGTAAAACCACAACGGTGCTATTTCTGACAGTACCATGCTTTAAATTTCATCTCAAGTTTTGTTTTCAAGTCACAGACTACATGAAAATTTATCATAGTTACATTTTCTCAGTGACAGCTGCCATACACAAAAATGGAATATCACACTACTGTAAATCTCATTGCATACAGATTATAAATATGACAAAGAAATATTTGCAATAATTAACATGTGGACTTTGTTTTTCAGAACATTATTTTAAACAATACTGTTTTTAAGGCCATAGGAACCAGTTATAACAGCAGCAGCACAATGGCTACAGTGCCACACTTCCATCTATGAATGCCTTGTAAAAATAACAGCATTCATGGACTGGTCACAGTCAGATTACTAATTGTGTAATCTCACTGTGTTATTTCAAAAGTACTTCATTGGTTGTAAAGTGCTTTGGGATTCCCCCAGTCGATGAAAGGTACTGCAGGGCCAGTCTCTTTTGTAACAGTTCAAAACACTGAGAATATGCTAAAGAACTTAAATCTACAATCTGGGACATTATCAATCTAGAGTAACAGCATCAATTGAATAAAACAATCTACAACCTTATTACTAAATACACACATACTAAACAACCCCACTCAGAGACTGCAATGCAATTGTTTTACACAACAGCTGAAAAAGCATCAATATATATTGGATATCCACTGTGTAACATTTGTACATGCAATGCATCTTGTAACAATAACTTCAACACAAATCCTGCAGGCTTTGGTCAACTATTTCTCTTTTGGATAAAGGCAGCTTGTGGAATGTGTGAGTGTTATCCAGACTGTTATAATCAAATAAATAAATAAATATTCTGTCACCTTAGTAGCTAACAAAAACTAGTTGAAATGACAAGTTGAAGGCCTGTGGGGCTGCATTGAAAATAAAACTGTTTCTGTAACATTTTCACTGCTCAGCTTTATCTCCCTTTTCTACTTATTAGACATTCAGCTTCCTTCCTGTCTGTCTCAAAACCTTTGTCCAGTCAAATGATCATTTAACATAGCTATTAACTAAATCTGGTTTGTATCTCATACATTCAGGAATTCATATCTAATTGGTTGCCTTAAATTTAAAACGTGGATTGCATAAGGCAAGGTGATCCAGCCAAAGATTAATCCCTACATAAGGGATGAAAGGCTGAAGCAACACAAAATGCTGGAGCAACTCAGTGAGTTGGCAGCATCTATGGAAGGGAAAGGACAGAAAGTTTGGGTTAAGAGCTTTCAAGCGAGGGCAAAAGGCTGTTAGAAATGCGGAATGTGGAGAGTCTCTCAGCCGACTGTGACTGTGAGTAGCGGGGAGAAACTATCCTTTGGTCGTGGTGAAAAGTTGAGGTCTGACTCTCTGCTCACCTGACATCTGACTCCACTGACTTCAGTAGGTTGGCAGAAGATAGCCCCACCCCTTTCAGAGCTCCAAGTTAGGATGCCTGCTTCCTCCAAGATTCTGTTCTCAGCTTGGCCTCCATGTTAACACAAGAACATGTAGTGATGCAAGTAGAACTGGAGGGCAAGTCATGAGCTGGGTGGCTTAGGCCTGGAGAAGAGAGTGGTGCAGACTGGGGGATAGATTGGGGCAGAGTTTATTGTTCACCATCATCATATTACTATCACACAATAACATACGTGACCAATAAATAAGTTTCAATCCAGTAATTATGAATACCGGTTAAGAAACAACTGTTACAGTCTTACAATAGACAAGATTTTATGCTCAAATACAGCAATAAGGAGCATGATGCCAAATCCCAGGAGCATTCCTGCATTCTGCAGCAGAAAGTACGTTCCGTGACTGTAGTCATGGTCACCAGCATCACTATGAAGCATTTCAGGAACCTGTAAAATGAGATGACAGGTAGAATGTGTCAATTTTATAATTCTGGAGAGCAAAGCAGTGGGGCAAGCTGGCCCTGATGAAGGGTTGATATTCTTCCCAGATAATGCAGTCTTGCCCCAATTATGAATGCCCAATTTCTTGATACATTGTACCTATGGATAAGCATTTGGGAGACCGGTGGATTTTCTGGCTGGTGGGGAGGGGGCCGTGCAGGCATCTTTTGCAGGGTGAGAATGGAGCAATTCTGCATGCGTTCTCTCTGCCCCTCCCTCTAGCTGCAACAATCTGGGTTGAACAAAACTCAGACTACCTGCATGGTCACTGATAACTTCAAAGGAGGAACAGGCACACAATCCTAGTGCCTAAACACCCTGGACTACTGAGCAGAGCTTGCAAGAAGCTAGCAGAAGTTTTGATCACAATCTTTCAGATATAATTTGACAGGAGTATTAGTCCAGAACAGCTGGAGGTTAAACTGTAGACTAACCAGACCACCATAAGCAGTGAAACCTCACAACACACAGAATTAATACTTAACTGAAAATAGTCAAGATAATTAAGGACAATCTATAGAGGTTTGTAAAGGATAAAGTATGCAAACAAATTATCTTTTTTGGGAGAAATAAAGGAACAAGGGATGTGGATTTCAAATGGAAGTGTGATAAGATACAGGAGATAAACTCAGTAATCTTGAGTTAGAAAGTAGTTGATTCAAGTCTCCCCCAGGCACATGACCATAGGAATCTATGCTGATAATCCAGTACTAAGGGAGAACTGCACCAGTAAAGACCAAAACTAGGTTAATATTTCTGGGACTGTCTCCAGTGTCAGTATAGCCCTCCTTGAAGCAAAACCCTGAAATATATGTAACATTCCTTGTGTTCTACTGCAGCTGAATTTTCCCCTTCAGCTGTAGTGAGCATCATGCAATTTGCCTAATTATTGGCTGTACTTGCATATTAATGGTATTGCATGTACTTGGTAAATATTTGCACACAGATTTAAATCAGCTATCTGCCACAGAACAGATCTGTTAGACATCACCACACTTGCATTTTATTAGAAGAGGATGTTAACATTAACTAAGCCATTCTGGGATGATTTTCTATGAATAAGTTATAGTGGTATGAATATATATGAATATGTAATTCCTTGGAGTGCATTTGAAAATAAATCCCTATAATATATACGTACCATATCGACCAGAGCCACGTACAAGAACAAACCAGCAGTAATCGCAAAGATCCACGTGGAGACATTCTCAGCGTAATGTCCAATGGCTGTGCCTGTTATCATGCCCAGGTATCCCAACAAAGCAGACAGGACATTATACAGAATAGCTTGCTTGATGGTCATTCCAGCCTTCAGCAGCACAGCAAAATTTCCTGCATGCAAAGACTTATTTAAAATTTCAAAATATATCTTTTTCATTAAAAAAAAATATATACACAAGAAGTAACAAATTACAAAAATACAGTGCAAGGTTATCTGTACATTTGTAGTGTAGCTCAATCTATACAGTCAGTGTTATTTGTTCTATACACCAAGCTGGGCACACTCTCTGTACAGAGCACCACTGCTGCTCATGTGGACTCCTGTGACAATATAAACTTTGCTTTTGAGGGACACCTACCATGGACTTAGTCCAGTTGATGTCTAGTAACTGAAGCAGCTGAGACTGTGGTCCTGCCTCACACAGCCTTTGCTTTGGCTACATTCCCTGACAGTTATCTTATTGTTCTGGAAGACCAACAAGTTCCAGGCAGCCCAAGAGTTGGTGAATCTCTGGCAGCACTCGAATTTGTCTTGGTGCGTGCCCTGGGAACAGCCCACAGGTCAGTGCAGATGATCAGGGCGAACCGAGACAAGACAACCTACAGCAAAAATAGTGCAAGACATTTTGGACTCTCTGTTCAAACCCACGTGTTTTCTAGGCCTTGTTGTCTTACACTGTGTAACACCACCTCAATGTGCAATGTATTGCTTTCAGACAATCGATTCACCTTTTAATAAGTGAAGAAAACAATTTGCCCAAGTCAGAAAGCTGTGGACTACAAAATCCTGGACGCCACTCTCAGTGCATCCCTTCAGGTTGTGTCATCTGTGGCCTTGGTTTAATAAGATTCCACAAGACTATCTGAAGAGGAACACGGAGTTCACTGTGTCCCGGAAGAATATTTATTCCAGCCTCACTGAAACATCTATGGTGGGAAACGAACAGTTGATGTTTTAGGTTGAGACACCTCACCAGGAATGGGGAGATGACCAGTGCTGATAAACGGTCATAACCCAAAACATCGACTCTTCATTTCCCTCCACAGATGCTGCCTGACTCGCTGAATTTCTCCAGTGCCTTTGTGTATTGCTCCAGATTGGGCAAGTGGAACAATGGATAAGGTGTCTCAATATGGATAAGAAGATTGTAAGTCCAAATCCCACCTGGCTCAGTGACTTCCTTTGGCCAGTCTTTTAAGAATCACAACTGTTAGGCTGGGTAACAGCTTCTTTCCCCAGACTTAACATGCTGCTGCCACACAACACGCATTCACAACCTGCTCCCCAACCTCTCCTCGCACCCCAACTCAGACACACGTTCACCCTACAGTGGTCATTTTTCGTTGCTGCCGACTCACATTTATACAACTGCATGTTTTATTATTATAGTGTCAGTAACATTATATTGTCTTACATAAATGTGCACCTCACACCTAATGTCAACCCGTAAATCTTCAGGCCTTGTCACTCAGGGTCTTGTGACTGTATGTACTGGATTGTAATTATATGTGCTGTATGTGACTATATGTACTGTTTTTCACTTGTTCCCAGAGAAGCAGATGTTTTGTTTAGCTGTATGCATGTGTATGGTTGAAGAACAAATGTGAACTTGATCTGCAATCTGTGAAGCCTGCTGTACACAGATTGATTGATTTTATTTTTCTCTTATCAGTGACTCAACTACATCCTGTTTCACTGACTGTAAAAACCTTGAAGCTTTGAAGATTAGTAAGATTCTAACCCACAGAGATGAGCTTGGGAGCATCAGTAGCTCTTCCTTCATTGGAAGAGCCTACAAAAAGTAATGGATACGACCCAGCCCATCACAAGTAAAGCCTTCCCCATCACTGAGGACATCTACATGGAGAGCTGTTGCAGGAAAGGAGCATCCATCAAGGACCACCACCATCCAGGCCATGCTGTCCTCTCGCTGCTGCCATCAGGAAGGAGGGAGGAACAGAAGTCTCAGGACCCACACCACGATGCTCAGGAACTGTTATAACCCCTCAACCATCAGGATCTTGAACTGGAGGGGATAACTTCACTCACCCATCACTGAACTGTTCCCACAACCTATGGACTCACTTTCATGTACTCAGAATCAGGTTTAATATCGCTCGCACATGCCTCCGAGACAGATATGACTGGATCACCGAACGCTGTAGTTTTAATCTACCTTTCTAAGCGAGCATAAAAGGCATTGAACTCGTCTGGGAGGTGGAGCATCATTGCTATTCATGATGTTGTGTTTTGCTTTGTAGGAAGTAATGACCCGCAAAAGCCTGTCAGAATTGACCTGCATCCAATTCCGCCTCACCTCAATCAGAATTGTTCTTTTGCTCTTGAGACAACCCTCCGTAAGTTGTATCTGTCCTTCTTGTATCTCCTGGGTGGCCAGAATTGAATGCCACAGATCTAGCCCTCTACATGATCTCCTGGTTTGTCCACAGCTTTTGACTAGGGTATGTACGGTATGTTCTTGTAGGCATACACTGACTCACACAGGTTTTAATGAAGTCAGTGACAAGTGCGGCATATTCATTCAGACTCAAAGATGAATCCCTGGATATTGTCCAGTCCACCAATACAAAGCAATCTTGTAAGTGCTCCTTTGCCTCCCTTGTCTATACCTTTTTAGTCCACCCTACTGGTGCTGCACTCTTTAATCTCTGCCTATACTCAGGGAGTACAGCCAAATGATCAGACTTTTCAAAAAGAGTGTAGGATGACATGGAACGCGTCCTTGATGGTAGTATGACAATGGTTCAGTGTGTTGTTGGCTCCTCTAATAACACAAATGATATGTTGGGTGACAAATATTTTGAAACTTTGTCAAGCTGGTTCGATAAGCAAACTAACTCTTTATCTTATGTTCTTGATACTTATTGCTTACTTATTTTCCTTTTTGTATTTGCAGCTTGTTGTCTTTTGCACGTAGGTTGGAGGTGTTCTTTCATTAATTCTATAGTTTTTTTTGTATTTACTGTGAATGCTTGCAAGAAAATGAATCTCAGGGTTGTATATGGTGACCTATGTACTTTGGTAATAAATTTACTTTGAACTTTGAAACTCTCCCTATTGGAAGGTCCTAAAGTCCTATGAATGCTTCTGCATAGAACTGTACATTTTCCCCTTTGCAATCACAGCCAGGTATGTTATTGTGTGACTGTTCTGGTTTAAACACTTACCTAGCTCGTGCGGCAGTTCATGACAAAAAACTGCAACCGACGTACTCAGTCCGCTGGATAAGCCTCCAGTAAAAGCCGCTCCTGAACATAAGATTGAAACATTGATTATGCTGGAGTCACAAAAGACAAAATTAGCTTTAAACAGATGGAGCTAAACATAACATCAATGTGACTATGCTCGAATTAAAATAAATTTGTCATTATTCAATAGGAATTTTAAGCAGCAACTTTCAGACCATCACTCCAAAATAAACTCCCATTGAACTACAATTGATCCATGGAAGAGACTTCGCTCCAACACAGGTTTTTCTCGCGCTTCCTTCACACATGCTGGCGAAGTATTCAAAGGGACATCAATTCTCTGTAAATACGCTGTAATTTAAGCAATTTAAAACTCAGCCATCGTTCCTGTGGCAGACCTGGAGACTAAATAATCCAGAACAAGAAACAAATGAGTGACTGTATCACTGACTGTGGTGGAGGCTGGTCCCCTGAGGGAGTAGGGGAAAGCTGGGACACAATGCTTGGGCTTGTGTGGGGCTCTGAAAGCTGCATGTAGAATGCTCTCTGAAATAGCCTAGAAAATGGATCCGTAAAGGGTAACAAATATGTGAACCCCAGATCTGGGATGTTGTTTTCATTTGATAAGTGGAACCAGAAAACAGTGAATAATAATTACAGACATATGCAAAGTCTATCTATTGCACAGGTTCATCCTTTACTTCCCATCAGTCAATGTGAGTCCTGAACTGTGCTTCTACATAGTGCAAGTTCCACGAAGATGTTCCCATTTCAGTAAATAGACACTATATGCGAGTATATTACAGGCAGACATTTATAGTTTTTAGATGTTACGAGAATCAGGGTACGTGAGAATAATGAGACGTGTTGATAAAACATCAGCTGTAACTTTACTGATGGGCACAGCTGACACTGGGGCTGAATAAACTTCTCCGGCTCCTTGGACTCCTTTAGCTATTATCATACTTTTTAAAAACCAGTGTCATCTTTTTCCTCACGAACAGACACGGTCAAATGGAAACAAATCACAAGAGATGCCTATCTGTGTACAAGCCACATGAGTAATCTAACTAGGATGGGCAGGAATTTTCACAGTACCAAAGACTTGGGGATGCAGAAAGGTTAGGGAAAAGTTGAGGAAATCTATTTTTCAAATAAAGAACAACAGGGACTGAACAGAGCAACAGGTGATAGAAGCAGAAAGCCTTTCAGTGACCATTACAATGTACCAAGAAGAACACCTGATGTGCCATAACCGGCAGACTAGAAGAAGTTATAGAATCACACAGCTTGAGAGCAGGCCCTCGGCCCCACTCAGTCATGCTGACCAAGGTGCCAACTTGAGCTGGTCCCTTTTGCCTGCCTTTGGCCCAATCCCTCTCAACTTTCCCATTCATCCACCTGTCTAAATGTCTTTTGAGCTATGTAACCTGTAAAAGTGGGAAAGTAGGGAGAGCTGGAATACCTGTTTATTTATTTAGCAATAAAGTGTGGAGCAGGCCCTTCAAAGCACACCGGCCCAGCAACCCCACAACCCCAATTAACACTAACCTAATCACGGACAATTTACAATGACCAATTAACCTCCCCCATATGCCTTCGGGCTGTGGGAGGAAACTGAAGCACCCAGGGAAACCCAGTGCAATATGGAATCGAACTCCACGCTCCAGAGCACCCCGAGCTGCAATAGCGTCATGCTAACCACCACACCACTGTGGAGAACTGCACTGTTTTACTCACGTGGATGTGATGTTAACTATCAGGAGTCCATAGGGGCATTCAGTGCAGCAACTCCCACACCCCACACAACACCGTGCTGTGGAGTTTCTGCATCAACATGCAGTAGAGAAGGGCAACAGACAGACACCTGGCATGCTCTGATGCTGAAGGATAAACAGGGATCCCAGAAATCCAGTTCCAAATTTGCTTGTGTTAAACACAGAGATTTCATTAGCATCATTTTCAGCCAGAGCTGCACTCTGAACCTGCGCTATAATAACCAATCTGAACTTACAAAGACCAAACTTTCATCCAGAGAACAATTTGGATGTTTTAACTGAGTAGGGAGGGTGGAACTCAGTACCGGGTGGTGGTAGTTGAGGGGCTTCATTGCTGATGGACAGAGGGAAAGGGGAAGGATAAGGATATACCGCAAGTGCAGGGTGGAAGGAAGTTGTGAGCAGCATTAACACAAGAGTTGGGCTGAATGGCCTGCTTCTGTGTACGTAAATCCTTACTGCCAATTTTATTTTATATTTTAAAATTCTGCCCTGAGGTCCACAGCTCTATGTCTTAACTGAGAGGAAACCTCTTCTTTCAAAATGCAACGAATATACTGCCTTGAAGGGCAGAAGTTGATTCAGTATTAACTGGCAAGGGGAGTAGTGTGGTTGCTTTGAGGGGAAAGGCTGCAGAGATCTGGCGCCTGAGTAGGTGGTTTAGGACTAGCTGTCAGGGCACCGTGGCTGGCTTGGAATTATTGGCCAAAGGGTCTGCATTCATGCTGTGTTGCTCTATGACTATATAGACCACTATGCTTATAACTCTGTCAATACAGAATGAACACATGGGTTGACTGCTCCTTCCCAAGCTGTTGTCTCTCACATTCACAGAATATATGAAGAGTAATTTCCCCTCCTGAACTAAATGTTCTCTTCAACCATAACTTTCCAGAACAACTATGTTTCTGTCACATGATAATCATCATACTGGAAGTAGTTTTGTATTACTGAATGAAAACGAGTCTCACCAATGGCCAAACCATCACTGAAGTTATGAAGCCCATCACCCATTATCACCATCCACGCCAGAGTTGCGATTCCTGCATCCTTCAGGTTCTCCTGCAAATAGTAGTGGCCGTGACTGTGGGGGTGGTGGTTCTGGTGGTGGTGGTGATGCAGAATGTGGTGGTAGTGGTGATGGTGATGATGGGAGTCATCAGCGTTTCCTATAGTGTCGTGGAAGTGAGAGTGGCACTTGTTCTCACAGCCTCTAGGCACATATGTGCTGTAATTTCCTTCTGGAAGAGCATGGGTAATCATAACTTCTTGTTCTGGAGTCAGCGAGTTTTGACTGTAATCCAGAGAGGGGAGGTTTGACTGATCCTTGGATTCAGCCTGAGAGTCATCCAGATCGGTAGACTGCATGTATTCTACATTTCAAAAAGACACACAGAGTGATAACATTATATGAAACAATTATGCAAGAATTCCAGATTAGTATACATCCATTTACAAATACAAATTATTTCATCCAATAGGTAAGTAAAGAAGAAATTTAATGTGGGGGGTGGAATTTACACATAGCTGTCTTCAATGAGAACTGGGAAGTATTATGTATTGCTCCCTGTCTTTGTATTTCTTCAAAAGATATTTTTACCGAAAAGTTCTAGGAAAAAAAATCATCAAAACTTTCACAACAGGAATTCTGCAGATGCTGGAAATTCAAGCAACACATATCAAAGTTGCTGGTGAACACAGCAGGCCAAGCAGCATCTGTAGGAAGAGGTACAGTCGACGTTTCAGGCCGAGACACTTCGTCAGGACTAACGAAGTCCTAGTCCTGACGAAGGGTCTCGGCCTGAAATGTTGACTGTACCTCTTCCTACAGATGCTGCCTGGCCTGCTGCGTTCACCAGCAACTTTGATGTGTGTTGATCAAAACTTACACCTTGTTTTCCTTCTGTGTAGCCTCCAACCTGATGGCATGAACAACAATTTCTCTAACTTTTGGTAATTTCTCTCCCCTCCTTGCTCCTTCTTTTCCCCCCCGACTTCTTATTCTGGCTTCTGCCCCCTTCCTTTCCACCCCTGATGAAGGGTCTCAGCCCAAAACGTCAACACTCATTCTCCTCTGTAGATGCTGCCCAACCTGTGTGTTTTTTGTATGCGTGCTGCATCTGCAGAATCTCTTGGTGAATTCATTGTCAGCTTGCCAGTCATACATGTGGTGCAGAAGGTCACTGATGGTGGCCAATGACAACACAGTATGTAATGATCCCCTTTTAAAGCTGAATCAATTAACAGTCTCATACCGGAAAACACACCCTGATGGCTGAAACAATATTATCTGTTTTCCCAAAGGCAAAAGGATGCCACATTGCCTAAATCTTTAGGACACATACATTGAAACACAGTAATTTCTGACTGAAATAGCTTCTGCTTACTACATCTTTAGATTCCCAATTCTCCATCTGCTGCTTCCTTTGTTCAATCTCTTCACCCCTTTCTACTACAATACATAATTTCTTCTATTTACCAGCTTCAGTAGTTTCACTCCAGCGAAACAAAAAATGAATCAAGATTTCCAGAACAATCCCAGAAAAAGCTTTGTTTAAACATCCATACAAAACTCTTGTTATCTTCTCAGGGTGTAGGATAATAGTAATCTCATCTTCAAAATAAATTTTACAAGGTATGCTTCATTTACCATTGGTGCAGTCACAAACCTACCTGCAAACTGTTTTAGAGATGGAGGCTCTTCCTTTGATAACTGTTGTGATTCCTGGGGATCCACATTTCTATCAACATCCATGTCCTGTTCATCCTGGTTAGATTTCTTTTGCTGTTAAAGCAAAATAATACATCTCAAATATTGTGAAGTACTGGTGAAATCACAAAGAATAAGTACAAGGCTGAATGTAGAAAATCACCTTATGGGTAGCTAAGCAGAGGTGCTCAGTATTTCAGTTTAAGACGAGATCTTAATACCACCCCAACCAGATGAGATTTAATTCAAATATAATTGAAAGTACATAATCTGACAGGCTATCTAGTTGAAAGGTCTCGCTCATTCTAATATGCAAAATGCTGGAGGAACTCAGCAGGTCAGGCAGCATCTATGGAAAGGACCTTCTCCAGTCCTGATGAAGGGTCTTGGCCCAAAACGTCAACTATTTATTCCTTTCCATAGATGCTGCCTGACCTGCTGAGTTCCTCCAGCATTTTGCACGTGTTACTCTGGATTTCCAGCATCTGCTGAATTTGTGTTTAGATCTTGCTCATTTTTGCCTTGGGGTTGATAGAGACATGACATTATGTTATGGGCAGGAATCACAAACACAAGTCAAAGACCAAGTCTACCTTAAAGGGCATCTTGAGATGCTCCTTTCAGTAGGACTGATAACCGCTTCTGTTTTCTTGGTTTTCATGTTTGGACCATGGAAAATGTTGAAGAATTCATACGCTAGAGTTATCAGCTACACTGGTTCTTTACATACTTCCTGCACCGCAGTTTTCAAAAGCTATTTATCTACTTTAAAACGTGGAGATCCCAGTTCAAGAAAACCTTGTGTTTGTGATTAACCAGCTGCTGGGTTAAACAGGGATGTGTATTTTCTAGCAGAGAAGCTAAAGGTCTCTTTCGTAGTATTAATTATACTGGACCTGAGAAGTGACTAGGCACTCCATGTCTCTGCTTCTGGTAAGAAGCCTTTGGCACTGGCTTTTGTTTTCTGTTAAGGAATCAACTGGATAATCATAGCAAACTGGATTAGGCAGTTAGTTTTTTCTCAATATTTAAATTTTGATTTAGTTATTTCCACGCTATTGGTTGGTTTGAGATCAGTTGTCTTTTGTGTCTTTAATTGTCTCACCCTTTCACAGGAAGCTCCACACACCCCTCGTTTAGCAACAATGGGATTTGCATCTTTCTTGATTGGATCATGTTACTGTTTATTGCTTAAATTCAGATTGGCTGTGCATCCAGTTTGAAAAATTTGGTCATTTGTCACACAGGTAATGCAGATATCTATGGTGTCTCTTGCTTAGACGATGATAGATTAACAATTGGTGATGCAGGACTGGGGTATTGCCCTGTACATTGGAAGACCCGCGCTCGACGTTTTAGGAACAGCTTCTTCCCCTCTGCCATCAGATTTCTGAACTCATGAACACTACCTTAACATTTTACTTTTGCGCTATTTATTTTTTATTGTAATTTATAGTATTTTTATTGTCAGAAAACAACACACTTCACATTATATGTCAGTGGTTCTGATTGTGTAAGAAAGATTTGGGAACAGCTTCTTTCCAACTGTGATAAGACTGCTGAACGGATCCTGACCCGGATCTGGGCTGTAACTTCCAAATACCTGGACCTGCCTCTCGGTTTTTTTGCACTACCTTACTTTCCATTTTTCTATTTTCTATTTATGATTTATAATTTAATTTTTTAATATTTACTAATTTTTAATATTGTTAATATTTAATATTTGTAATCCAGGGAGTGGGAAGCACAGAATCAAATATCGCTCTGATGATTGTAAGTTCTAGTATCAATTGTTTGGCGACAATAAAGTATAAAGTATAAAGTGCGAGGTCACACACTTTGGCAAAAGGGAACAAAAGTGGATTATCTCAATGGAGAAGAATTGCAACTATGAAGGATAGAAGGATCAAGTCATTCTAGTGCATAAATGATAAAAAGTTAGTGGAGGTGGGGGGATGGAGAGGACGTGCGGCACCAATTGACACATTGGCCTTTGTCATAAGGAGTTGCAGTTTAAAAATAGGGAGTTGCTACAATTATAGAGTCAAAGTGAGGCTACACCTGAAGTTACTGTATACAATTTTGCTCTCTTGTTCAAGACAGAATATAATAGAATTGGGGGGAGGCCAAAAGACATTCACTAGACTAATTGGAGGCACAAGAGACTGCAGATGCTGAAATCTGGAGCAGCAACCTGCTGGAGGAACTCAGTGGGTTCGGCATCATCCGAGGTGGGAAAGGAGTCATCAATGCTTTGGGTCGAAACTCTGCATCAGTCCTGAATCTGTGCAGGAGTTCAACCTTAAGTGTGGAACATAGCTAACTCCCCCCACCCCCCCCCCCCCCCACAGAGGCTACCTGACCTGTTAAGCTCCCCCAGCAGATTGTTTACTTCACCAGACAGATGTCTGGGATGAGGTCTGTCCTATCTATTATTAGTGGCTAAAGAAGCTGGATCTGTAGTCTTTGAAGTTTAGAAAAACGAAGATCTTATACAAACATACTTAGGCAGCAAACCTGAGTAAATTTTGAGGAGGTTCCACTAGTGGGAAGAGTCTTAAACAAGAGGACAAAATATGGGGCCAGGCATTTAAAGCTGAGGTGCACAGGGATTTCTTCAGAGGGTTGTTAGTTAAGCCTGTCAGCTGTACAGGGGCCTAGGCTGGGCGACAGCAGCTTGCCAGAATTCTCTGTCCCGGGCCAGTTTGGTGGCTTATTGGCCTGCGGCTTCCACGGACTAGCGGCTCTCACCCTACAACTTCATACGTCTTCTAGGCGAAGACCCTTCCTCTCCCGGAGATGAGGTCTTGGGAGCTTTTGTGAGCAGTTTTGTGGCAATGGGTTTTTATGGGCTTGGATTGTTAGCCCATACCCAACTATTCTCCTTTCTCAGCTGGGCTTGGGACTGTCCATGGTGGAGTTTCAGAAGGTGGTGAATGTTTGTAATCCTCTACCTCAGTGCTGTGGAGACAGGATCACTGGGGTTATTTAAAGAGGACGTAAACATGTTTTTGAAATATTGGGGAATTGGGGTTGATGAGGCCTGGAACAGTTCAGCCACAATCATATTAAATGGTGGGACGGGCTTGAGAAGCTGAGTGGCCGACCCTTACCCCTTCTGTTGACTGGAGACCAGGCTTGGCATCAAACATACTGAGCTCAGGTTTACCTACAGGTTCACTATCCTTACACACAGATAAACAAAGAAAACATTCAGTCTATTGCTCAGCTCCCTGATTTCCATTACATCCCTGCCTCCTCCTTCCTCCACTTGCCTCTCCTTGGACACCACCGTTTTCTCACCCAACTTCTCTTAGCCCATCACTGCACCTCTCTTCGCCCGCTCACTCTCTCTCATTCCACCTTTCTACTTCACCCTCTCTGACCTTCTATCCCCCACCCACATAGCTCCAATGACCTGTCACTCACACTCACTGGGGTGCTGCCCACCTCCTGCCATTCATTACCAACTCCAGCTCAGTCAAAGTCGCCCCAGAGTGAGAGGCTGCTGATTCTGGCAGTGGCTTCGGAAATGCTCCTGAGGATACAGAGACTGGCTGCACCCCTGTTCAATCTTCATGATCATTACCAGAGCCAGAGTGGTGCAGAAATAGGTGTATAATCAGTCCGGTTTATAATCTCAGCCTTTGAGGGGCCCAGTGGAGCCATCCAAACACATTCAGTGTCACCAACCAGTCTCCCAAACAAAATACTAATGTACAGTATCATGTAAAATTTCAACACTAAACACAATTAAAGATATTCAGATATTTCAGAGATTAGATGCCTTGTTTTCGACTGCAATCACACTCACTCCATTTTAAATACACACTATTATCTGCAATTGATTAGTGTAAGGAAGTTATAACGTCCATTTGTAATGAGCGGTAATCTTTGACACCTTTTCAATCTAAGACTCTGACTCCAGTTACTTTATTCTCCCTTTCTGATTTAATTTTACTATTCTGGTTAGTTTGACCAGACCATATATTTTAGAATTTAGATGGGTTTGCCCTATCTAACCAGACTAGTCGAATATGCTACCATGCATCATGTTCGGCCATTCACTTTGAACAGCTGTTTGAAGATTTGAATGCCAGTCCACATGCTCCTCAGAATTCACAATCTGATTCATATTTTGCTATTTTAATCATTCTGAATGGCAAATGCCTTCATTGTTTCAGTGTTCTGCCCCAAAGCGCTGATGCCTCAGGCAGATTTGGTCAGTACAACAGCTACCGAGTTAGGTATCAGCCTAAAGCAACAACCACGTTGGTTTCGCTGTAACTTCTTGCACAGAGCAGCTCGACTGGAGTACTGCATATCCAAGCAAGCTTGGGATATCGAGACAACCTGTAGCTGGATCACAGTGGTGAGGAGTTTGACCACAATTTTTGGCTGTTGCTGATGGGTGGAGACTGGGCAATAGGCCAAGATTTGCAATGAGCACAGTGGAGAAATTATCAGTGCTATTCTTGTCTGAAATCAATGAGCCCATTGTTCAGTCTGGAAACTGATTACAATAATTTATTACAATCAGCCACTCCACTCGTCCTCCCATTCTCAGAATCCCAACTTCCAGCAGTTTGAGGTTTCATTCAACTTCTCCTATTTACACTTCACCCAGAGTGATATTTTATTTGACAGCCTCGACAAGCCTCAATTAGCCATCACTGTTTGTCATTCATTCTCTCCTGTTTTCTACCCTTTTGTGCCCTGCATCCCACCTCATCTTTTCAGCAACTTAACATTGCATTTACCCCAAATTTAACTTTTTCTTTTTTCAGATGCTGTCTGATCAGCTGAATTTTTCAGACCTATTGTTTTTGTAACTGAGCTGTTAGCAATTATGAAAACAGATTCAGGCAGCATCTGTGGAGAGAGGAGCAACGTTAACGTTTCAGGATGATCTCAGAAACATACATTAAACATTCGCTCTGTTTCTATCTCCGCTGATGTTGCCCGAATGACCATTTTCAGTTCTTTCTGTTTTTAATACTTTGCTCTATCAATACTGCCTAATAAGCACTCAAGACTTCAAAGAAATCATTTTGTGTATGTCTGAATCAACACTAGCTCCTTAAATATTTCAATATTCAGATTTTTTCCTTGATTTAAACAAAAGTGAAATGTTGTAAACTGAAAAGACTGAGCAAAATACATTACAGGAATGCTGGCAACATGTGGCAGAGAGAGCCCTACTTGTAGCAGAGAAAAACTTAACCAGGTCCCATTCAAATACACTTCCATCACCTTTACAGGCAGCTCCTTGCTGCCAAAGTAACTTGGTCTGTTAAAAACATTCACACATAATCCAGAGTTCACCTGTGAATCTCTTACAATCCCAGGCCCCATTGGCCAAATTCTGTCACTGGAAAATTTATTTTTATTTATTCATCCAAACATATTTCTGAAATCTCCTAACCTTCTCTGCTTGAAAATCTCAATTGTATCACTGAATTTCCTCATTATAATACAATCTGTATTGCCTGCTATCTGGATTCAATCCCTCCATTAATTAGCCATACATGAAAAGTTACAACTAAGGCAGTTTTACCTTCCCATTCAAAAATCCTAAAGGAGGAAACCAGACGACAAATATTCAAGACAATTACTATGGCAATAAAGTTATCCTTCCGCTTGTCACAGTGGTGCAACACTTTACAGTGCCAGTAGTAAGACAGGGGTTCAATTCTGTACGGAGTTTGTACGTTCTCTCCTGACCACATCGGCTTTCTCTGGATGCTCTGGTTTCCTCCCTCATTCCAAAGACGCACGGGGCAAGCTTAATCACAAACAGGAGAAAATCTGCAGATGCTGGAAATCCGAGCAACATACACAAGATGCTGGAGGAGCTCAGCAGGCCGAGCAACTTCTATGGAAAAAGTACAGCCGAAGAAAAACATCGATTCTACTCTTTCCATAGATGCTGCCTGGCCTGCTGAGTTCCTCCAGCATTCTGCGTGTGTTGCAGGGTAGGTTTAGTAAGTTGTGGGCATTCTATGTTTGAGCCTCAGCTGTGGCAGCGTGTTTGTGTCCTTGGGCAAGGCACTTAACCACACATTGCTCTAGTGTCTGTGCGAGGAGTGGCGCTCCACACAGACTTCCAATCTCTGCCTTGTAAGGCATGAAAACACCCGATGCAGGCCTCCCATGGTCTGAGTCGACGTTCCCTCCCCTACGTTGGCACCAGAAGTATGGCAAAACTTATGGGCTGCCCCCCAGCACAATCCTTGCTGATTTGATTTGACGCATTTCACTGTATATATGACAAATAAAGCTGATCTTTAACCTCTTTAAAATATTAGGGACAGAAAAGGCCTTACCTTCCTTTTCCCTTTGTACAATTTAATTAAAGTTATCAAATGTTCGATGAGAAACATAAAGTAAAGGCCACCAAGAGCTGTGAGCCCCTTCCACACATAATTCAAATGATCGTGGTCTTCTTCAGGGTGTTCATGCTGTTCGGCACTGTGGTGATGGACGCCTTGAGACTGGAAAGAGAATACTTGTTTTTAGTTCCAAAGTAATGAAGGAGTCCCACAAGTTTCAGCTTCTATTCTATTTCTAGCCCCAATCATTTTAGTACGTCTGAAGGGTAGACACTGTTATTACATTGGGAATGCAGCAGCAACCCTGCACAAAAATGTTGGTGACCAGGTAATCTGTTTGGGTGATGTCAGTGGTGGGGTCATTACCAGCAAGAATGTCAGGGAAAACCTCCTGTGCTCATTCAAAACAGAAGCCAAGGGATCCTTTACAAGCACTGAACACAGCAGATGTCTGTTTCACATCTCACTGGGATTCTGGTGATCATATAGGTGGAGAGAGAATGACCATGGGTATACCGGATTTTGAGTACAGGTGGTGGTGGGATTATCACAAGCATTGCTCAAGATCTAGTAACAAAGTACCTGAGGTACTGCCCTTTAAGCCAGCACAAGGACCTCTTAACCTGGTGCACAACCCTCCTTCAAATCAACCTTCTGATATGACCTAGCTATTGTTCATCACTCAGTCCCCCAGAGCAGCGGCTGTTAGGAGAACCTGGAATTGTCAACAGCTAGAGCAAAACATTCAGATGCTGAGACTTAAATTTAGGCAAATCCTCAACAAATATTGATATGGAAATGGTTTCCAAAAGTAAGTACACCTTTGTAAAGTAGGTTGCATGGTTCCAATAGATTAGTGCTCGCAGTGTTTTCAGCTGCACCCTCAGTGGGCTCTTAGGTTTTGTTTGAAAAATTACACTTCTGAAAAAATAGATTCAACATATAAACAGTACTTACGTGTGGCAAAAGATGTAAAAACGCATCCCCACTCAGTGTCCCAACAGCCAAAGCAACCAGGAACGTCAAGAGAAACTTGAAGAAAGTCTTATTCATTAAAGGCATGAAGATGATACCCAAAAGTGACAGCAGACTGATGACGGTGACAGACACAAATCCTCCAATCCAAGCTATCGTAAAACAAGGAACAGGCAGAAATAAATGCTTCATTATATCTTCCAAGAACAGAACTTCTAACCATTTCAATAAGATTTGATAATAATAACTTATTTACATAGCACTTTTCATATGGACAATGTAGGTCAACGTGCTTTACAATGAGATAAAATGCAAACATGAAAACAAAAGACAAATAGTCAGTTAAAAGCAAGGTTAAATAAATAGGCTTTGAGTTGGACTGAATCTCTATCCCTTATAGTTTTAGGTATGGAATTAGGAGCGTAGTTCAAGAAAGCTAACCTGCCAATTATCTTTTGAGGGAAATTGTTTAAATTTAAGAGACTGGTAGAAGACGACTTGAGAACTCGAGCAAGATTATAAGACAAAAGCAATTCTGTGATGTACTTCCATCCCAGACTATTGAGAGCTTTAAAAACAAGTAAGAGAACTTCAAAATCAATTCTAAAAGATTCAGGAAGCCCGTGCAGAGTAGATAGGATCGGAGTGATATGCTCCCTCATCCTGATTTTAGTTGAAAGTCTGGCAATGTCGTTCTGAATAAGTTGAAGTTTATCAATAGACTGCTTTGGAAGGTTAGTAAAAAGTATACTACACTATTCTAGTCTATTCGATAGAAAGATGTGAATTGATAAATGATTTGCTATTCCCTGTTCCTCACCAAGAATGCACCTTTGTAGTAGTGGATAATGTGGTACTGTAAACCATAATGTGTTTTTTTAAAAAAAATCCTACTTCCCTAAGCTAAAGCTGTTAAACGCATGAATCCTTTGGTTTCATAAAAAATGGTGAAACAAAAGCAGGTTATGCAAGATATTTCTAAATCTTTGAATGAAGTAATTCAGCTCTCAACGTCTAAAAGGCTTTGTGGAGAGCTTCACCAGAACAATGAGATATATATAATTTGCTGGATTATACATCAGCTGATGCTGCGTTTCAACCTGAAACACTAAAAAACAACCCTACCCCCACAGTCCTGTTCATTGCAGTAATGTATTGTAGTCATGTATACCACTCAATAGGAGGCACTCAGCCAAATTACATGAAGTGACTCACCTGCCCCAATGAAATAGGTGGAATACATCTTTCCAGGTTCACGTCCGATACATGCCCTGCTTTCAATTTGATCCAGGAGGGCAGGGCAAAGGTAGCTGAACTGCTCAGCACTCAGAGTCGCATGTGGGGGCATTCCATGGGACAAGAATAAATGGTCTGCATTCAGGCACTGCAGGGACACAAGAGTACCACAGGCATGTCCGACAAAAACAATCAACTTACTTATCTGCCTACTCAAACCCCTCCCCATCTGCAATCTATTCAAGCTCATTAAAGTTAGAGTTTTAAAATTTCTCACACAATGTTCTCTTGCAACTGACGACAACCAGAGCCACCAGGGGGAAGTGCAGAGGAACACCAGACCTATTCAAACAGTTCCGGAAGCAGACTCATCGGGGTCCTACATCATTGCAGCAAGATTACTCTTGCAATTCTTTTATCTGTCTACTTGCATGTTGTTCTTGCAAGTTAACTTCAGTGATCTGTACACGAGGACACCCACGTCCTGTTGAGCACCAGCACCAATTTATCCAGGCCTTTCAATCCCATTTTCTATTTCGATGAGCTCATATTTACAAACGTATTCACATACGTCCTTGCCCTTCATCTAATGTGACTCCAACACGGATGACATTAAACTGTCTCCACATTGCCCATGCCATGAACAAATATGAGAAGCTTACATTATCCACACCTCTGCTACCCTGTGGCCCCCTACTCATCGACTTCACTGGTTCTAGCTCTCCAGCATCACAGTTAAAATTCTCCATGTTTTCAAATTCCTGCCGACTCTCTTCCTCCAATCCTGCAATTCCAAAATCCCAGCAATCCTCCAATATCAGCTTTTCATGTTTTCAACAGCCAAGGGAATCCCATTCCAAACATGCCTGCTTCTGCCGTTCTTCTCAGCGCTCCTCAAAATCCATCATTCCAACCAACTCCGTCACTCCTCAAAACCCATCACCCCAACCAACCCTGTCACTCCTCAAAATCCATCACTCCAACCAACCCCGTCACTCCTCAAAACCCATCACTCCAACCAACCCCGTCACTCCTCAAAACCCATCACCCCAACCAACCCTGTCACTCCTCAAAACCCATCACCCCAACCAACCCCGTCACTCCTCAAAATCCATCACCCCAACCAACCCCGTCACTCCTCAAAACCCATCACTCCAACCAACCCCGTCACTCCTCAAAATCCATCACTCCAACCAACCCCGTCACTCCTCAAAACCCATCACTCCAACCAACCCCGTCACTCCTCAAAACCCATCACTCCAACCAACCCCGTCACTCCTCAAAACCCATCACCCCAACCAACCGTCACTCCTCAAAACCCATCACCCCAACCAACCCCGTCACTCCTCAAAACCCATCACCCCAACCAACCCCGTCACTCCTCAAAACCCATCACACCAACCAACCCCATCACTCCTCAAAATCCATCACTCCAACCAACCGTCACTCCTCAAAACCCATCACTCCAACCAACCCCGTCACTCCTCAAAACCCATCACTCCAACCAACCCTGTCACTCCTCAAAACCCATCACCCCAACCAACCGTCACTCCTCAAAACCCATCACCCCAACCAACCCCGTCACTCCTCAAAATCCATCACTCCAACCAACCCCGTCACTCCTCAAAACCCATCACCCCAACCAACCCTGTCACTCCTCAAAACCCATCACTCCAACCAACCCCGTCACTCCTCAAAACCCATCACCCCAACCAACCCTGTCACTCCTCAAAACCCATCACTCCAACCAACCCCGTCACTCCTCAAAATCCATCACTCCAACCAACCCCATCACTCCTCAAAACCCATCACTCCAACCAACCCCGTCACTCCTCAAAACCCATCACTCCAACCAACCCCGTCACTCCTCAAAACCCATCACCCCAACCAACCGTCACTCCTCAAAACCCATCACTCCAACCAACCCTGTCACTCCTCAAAACCCATCACCCCAACCAACCGTCACTCCTCAAAACCCATCACCCCAACCAACCCCATCACTCCTCAAAACCCTTCACCCCAACCAACCCTGTCACTCCTCAAAATCCATCACCCCAACCAACCCCGTCACTCCTCAAAACCCATCACCCCAACCAACCCCGTCACTCCTCAAAACCCATCACTCCAACCAACCCCGTCACTCCTCAAAATCCATCACTCCAACCAACCCCGTCACTCCTCAAAACCCATCACCCCAACCAACCCCGTCACTCCTCAAAATCCATCACTCCAACCAACCCCGTCACTCCTCAAAATCCATCACTCCAACCAACCCCGTCACTCCTCAAAACCCATCACCCCAACCAACCGTCACTCCTCAAAATCCATCACTCCAACCAACCCCGTCACTCCTCAAAACCCATCACTCCAACCAACCGTCACTCCTCAAAACCCATCACCCCAACCAACCCTGTCACTCCTCAAAACCCATCACCCCAACCAACCCTGTCACTCCTCAAAACCCATCACTCCAACCAACCCCGTCACTCCTCAAAACCCATCACTCCAACCAACCCCGTCACTCCTCAAAATCCATCACTCCAACCAACCCCGTCACTCCTCAAAACCCATCACCCCAACCAACCCCATCACTCCAACCAACCCCGTCACTCCTCAAAATCCATCACTCCAACCAACCCCGTCACTCCTCAAAATCCATCACTCCAACCAACCCCATCACTCCTCAAAACCCATCACTCCAACCAACCCCGTCACTCCTCAAAATCCATCACTCCAACCAACCCCGTCACTCCTCAAAACCCATCACCCCAACCAACCCCGTCACTCCTCAAAACCCATCACTCCAACCAACCCCGTCACTCCTCAAAACCCATCACCCCAACCAACCGTCACTCCTCAAAACCCATCACTCCAACCAACCCTGTCACTCCTCAAAACCCATCACTCCAACCAACCGTCACTCCTCAAAACCCATCACCCCAACCAACCCTGTCACTCCTCAAAACCCATCACCCCAACCAACCCCGTCACTCCTCAAAACCCATCACCCCAACCAACCCCGTCACTCCTCAAAACCCATCACTCCAACCAACCCCGTCACTCCTCAAAACCCATCACTCCAACCAACCCCGTCACTCCTCAAAACCCATCACCCCAACCAACCCCGTCACTCCTCAAAACCCATCACCCCAACCAACCCCGTCACTCCTCAAAACCCATCACCCCAACCAACCCTGTCACTCCTCAAAACCCATCACTCCAACCAACCGTCACTCCTCAAAACCCATCACCCCAACCAACCCCGTCACTCCTCAAAATCCATCACTCCAACCAACCCCGTCACTCCTCAAAATCCATCACTCCAACCAACCCCGTCACTCCTCAAAATCCATCACTCCAACCAACCCCGTCACTCCTCAAAACCCATCACTCCAACCAACCCCGTCACTCCTCAAAATCCATCACCCCAACCAACCGTCACTCCTCAAAACCCATCACCCCAACCAACCCCGTCACTCCTCAAAATCCATCACCCCAACCAACCGTCACTCCTCAAAACCCATCACCCCAACCAACCCCGTCACTCCTCAAAATCCATCACTCCAACCAACCCCGTCACTCCTCAAAACCCATCACTCCAACCAACCCCGTCACTCCTCAAAACCCATCACTCCAACCAACCCCGTCACTCCTCAAAACCCATCGCCCCAACCAACCCCGTCACTCCTCAAAATCCATCACTCCAACCAACCCCGTCACTCCTCAAAACCCATCACTCCAACCAACCGTCACTCCTCAAAACCCATCACTCCAACCAACCCTGTCACTTCTCAAAACCCATCACTCCAACCAACCCCGTCACTCCTCAAAACCCATCACCCCAACCAACCCCGTCACTCCTCAAAATCCATCACTCCAACCAACCCTGTCACTCCTCAAAACCCATCACTCCAACCAACCCCGTCACTCCTCAAAACCCATCACCCCAACCAACCCCGTCACTCCTCAAAACCCATCACTCCAACCAACCGTCACTCCTCAAAACCCATCACCCCAACCAACCCCGTCACTCCTCAAAATCCATCACCCCAACCAACCCCGTCACTCCTCAAAACCCTCGGCTGTTCGTCTAATATCGTCCATTGTCAGATACATTGGAGTCATTTGGGGGTGAGCTACCACATTAATGGTGCTATATAAATGCAAATTACTGATTTTGTTGTAGGATGACAAAGTTAGAGGCACCATAAGACATAGAAGCAGAATTAGGCTATTTGGCCCATCGAGTCTGCTCCACCATTTCATCTGGGCTGATCCAATTTTCCTCTCAGCTCCAATTTCCTGCCTCCCCGAATCTCTTCATGCCCTGACCAATTAAGAATCTATCAACCTCTGCCTTAAATATACATAAAGACTTGGCCTCCATTGCTGCCTGTGGCAAAGAATTCCACAGATTCACCTCTTTCTGGCTAAAGAAATTCCTTCTCATCTCCATTCTAAAAGGACACCGCTCTATTTGGGGTCTGTGTCCTCTGGTCTTAGACACTCTCACCATAGGAAACATCTCCTCCACATCCACTCTATCAAGGCCTTTCACCATTTGATAGGTTTCAATGAGGTCATTCTCCTAAATTCTAGTGAATATAGGCCCACAGCCATCAAACACTCCTCACACAACAATTCTTTCATTCCTGGAATCATTTCTGTGAACCTCCTTTGAAGCCTCTCCAGTTTCAGCACTTCTTTTCTACGATAAGGGGCCCAAAACTGCTCACAATACTCCAAGTGAGGCCTCACCAGTGCTTTATAAAGTCTCAACATTACATTTTTGCTTTTATATTCTAGTCCTCTTGACATTAATACAAACATTGCACTTGTCTTCCTCACCACAGATTCAACCTGCAAATTAACCTTTAGGGAATCCTGCACAAGGACTCCACAGTCCCTTTGACCTCAGTTTTTTGTATTTTCTCTCCAGTTAGAAACTAGTCATCATCTCATTTCTCCTACCAAAGTGCATGACTATATACTTCATGACACTGTATTCCATCTGCCACTTCTTTGCTCATTCTCCTAATCTAAGACCTTCTGTATCCTTAAAACTATCTGCCCCTCCACCTTCCTATCGTCTGCAAAGCCATCAATTCCATCATCCAAATAATTGACATATAACATAAAAAGAATCAATTCCAACACAGACCCCTGTGGACCACCACTAGTCATTGGCAGCCTACCAAAAAAGGCCCCTTTTATTCCCACTCTTTGCCTCCTGCCAATCAGCCACTGCTTTATCCATGCTAGAAACTTTCCTGTAATACCATGGGCTCGTAACTTGTCAAGCAGCCTCTTGTGTGGCACCTTATCAAAGACCTTCTAGAAATCCAAGTACACAACATCAACCGATTCTCCTTTGCCTATTCTGCTTGTTATTTCTTCAAAGAATTCCAACAGATTGGGCTGGCAAGATTTATCCTTGAGGAAAGGATACTGACTACGGCCTATTCTATCATGTGCTTCCAAGAACCCTGGAATCTCATGCTTAATAGATGCCAACATCTTCCCAACCACTGAGGTCAGACTAAACTGGTCTATAGTTTCCTTTCTTCTGCCTCTCACCCTTCTGGAACAGTGGAGTGACATTGCAATTTTCCAGTCTTCTGAAGCCATTCCAGAATCCAGTAATTCTTGAAAGAGCATTACTAATGCCCCCACAATCTCTTCAGTTTTTTCTTTCAGAACTCTGGGGTGTACAACATCTGGTCCCAGTGACTTATCTACCTTCAAACTTTTAAGTTTCCTAAGACCCTTCCCTTTAGTAATGGTAACTTCACACACCCCATGACCCGACACCTGGAACTTCCACCAAATCTCTTAGTGTCTTCCACAGTGAAGACTGATGCAAAATGTTTATTTAGTTTGACTGCCAATTTCCTTGTCCCCCATTACTACCTCTCCAGCATCACTTTCAAGCAGTTGGATAGCCACCCTCACCTCTTCTTACACTTCATGCATCTGCAGAAACTTCTGGGATCCTCTTTAATATTACTGGTGAGCTTATTTTCACATTCCACGTTTACTTTCTTAAATGACTTAATTCACTTGCCTTCTGTTGGTCTTACAGTCTTCCCAAAACTTCCCACTAATTTTTGCTCTATTATATACCTCTTTGGCTTTTATGTTGGCTTTCACTTCCCTTGTTAGCCATGGTAATGTCATCTTGCCTTTAGAATACTTCTTCCTCTTTGGGATGTATATATTCTGTGCCTTCCAAATTGCTTTCAGAAATTCCAGCCATTGCTGCTCTGCCATCATCCCTGCCAGTGTTCTTTTCCAATCAATTCTGGTCAACTCCTCTCTCATGCCTCTGCAACTCTCTTTACTCTGTAACACTGATTCATCAGACTTTTACTTCGTCCTTCTCAAATTTCAGGGTCAATTTGATCATATTATGACCAATTTTCCCTAAGGGTTCTTCTTTCTTAAGCTCTCTAATCAATTCTGGTTCATTGCACAACACCCAATCCAGAATAGCTGATCACCTAGTGGACTCAACCACGAGCCTCTCTAAATCTCCATCTTGTAGGCATTCTAAAAATTCCCCCTCCTGGAATCTAACACCTATCTTTTTTCCCCAATCTACCTGCATATTGAAATCCCGCAAAACTATTGTAACATTGCCCTTTTGGCATGCAATTTCTTATCTCCCATTGTAACTTGTAGACCACAACCTTACTAGTGTTTGGGGGTCTGTATACAACTCCCATCAGGGTCTTTTACCTTTGCAGTTATCCACAATGATTCAACACCTTCGGACCCTATGTCGCCTCTTTCTAATGATTTGATTTAGTTTTTTACCAAAAGAGCAACAATGCAACCACTGCCTTCCTGCCTGTCCTTTTGATACAATGTGTATCCTTGGACATTAAGCTCCCAGCTATAATATTCTTTCAGCCATGATTCAGTGATGCCTGCAATATCACGCTTATCTGTAACTCTGCTACAAGTTCATCTATCTTATTCCGCATACTGCGCACATTCAAACAACTTCAAGTCCTGTATTCACCCTTTTCCATTTTGTCTGCCTTTTATGTTGCAACTCATCCTGACTGCAATTTTGCCCTATCAATAGCCTCTCCTCACTACACACTGCCTCTGTTGTAAACCAGCTACCCCATCTTCACCACTATCACTCTGGTTCCCACGCCCCTGTCAAATTAGTTTAAACCCTCCCAAACAATTTAAGCTAACCTGCCCGCAAGGGTATTGGACTCCCTTCGGTTTAGCTGTAGAGGTCATACCTTCCCCGAAAGAGGTCCCAATGATCCATAAATCTGACGCCCTGTCCCCCGAACCAGTTCCTTAGCCACGCATCCACCTGGCAAATCGTCCTATTCCTAACCTCACTGGCACATGGCATGGGCAGCAATCCAGAGATTTCCACTCTGGAGATCCTGTACCTCAGCTTTCTACCCAACTCTCTAAAATCTTAGGACCCCCTCACCTCATCTACCTATGTCATCGGTGCCAATACGCAGCAAGGCTTCTGGCTGCTCACCCTCACCCTTGAGGGAATGCCATGGACCCGATCCGAGACATCCCTGATCCTGGCACCAGGGTGGCAACGTACCACTGAGTGCCCCTATTGGACCCACAGAACCTCGTCACTGTTCCTCTGACTACAGAATCTCTGATCAATACCGCAGTCCTCTTCACCTCTCTGCTGACTGCGTCAGAGACTCCGTCACGGTGGCCACCCCCTCGATATTATCTACACTTGTACACTTGTTATTGAGGGGAATGGCCACAGATTTACTCTGCGCTGGATCTGCATTTCCCCTCCTCCTCCTGACAGTCATCCAGTTACCTCTCTCCTGCAAACTAGAGGTGACTAATTCCATGTAGCTCCTCTCTATCGCCTCCTCATTCTCCCGCATGAGTCGAAGGTCATCGAGCTGCAGCTCCAGTTCCTTAATACACTCTCTCAGGAGCTGCAGCTCGCTGCACCTGGTGCAGACATGGTTATCTGGGAGACTGGACATCTCCCAGACTTCCCACATCCCACACGCAGTACAAAACGCTACCCCGGGAGCTATTCTCAGTAATCTATTATGCCCTATAATAGACCATGAATGAACAAAGAAGGACAGAGTGAGAGTAACTTGCAAGACAACCCACCTCCCCCAGGCCCGGTGAGCCAAAGCCACTCTGAGCACGGGCACACTCACAGGAACGGCCGTTCCACTTGCACCGGCGCCGTTTTAATGGGCTCTTTCTAATGAATTGGTTGCTCCTCAACTCAGAGAAGCCGCCGTGAAGCTCTGCCTTTAAAATCTCGATCACCTTCCCGACTGAAAGCTAGCTCTTACTACGCATCCCTGACGTTGGTTATCCCTCCCAACCCATTCTCTTGCCTCCTCCCCACAAACCCTTTGACACTCTTAAGAGAGTGAAAGACACCAAGAATCTTACCTCTTCTTTCTTCAAGTCTTTATCTACATGCTCTTCAGGCAGATGATTTCTCTTCTGGGCCTCTTTGGCAACCTCGTGGGTGGAATATGCAGGCGGCAGTTGTCTCCCTGCATTGCTGGGGTACCAAACTGTTGTGGCAAGCTGGGCACCCAGCTCAAGGGGTGCCGATGGTTCAGTTGGCAGGGACACTATACTGGGAGGGCTGCGTGCCGGCCTCGCGTGCTGCTCTTCTCCAGATTTATCGCTAGACAAGACCAACTTTGGGAAATGCCCAACCTCTTTGGGAGTGGTCTGCAAGCCGATTTTCAACTGGATCTGTCGGCAGCTGGGACAACAGTGGTGACGGATGGTTCCTTCCGCTAACACTGTGCGTTTCTTGGCGACGTGGTCTACGTGCTCGTGGTTGGTTACCATCGTCCCAATCCCTCCGACCCCGATGTTGCACAGTAACTTCTCCAGTCCCTCCATTGTGAGTGTACCGTTTTCACCATATTGACTGAACAGCTTGTGCAGGTAATACTTCTGCTCAAACTTTGCCTTGCGCCTGTCCATAGCCACAGACGTTGGATCTGGCTGCTCTATGTGGTTATGCTCACCAAGCACAGGACATTCTGCAACATGATCGGCAAGGCCACTGCACTTGTTCCAAAGGAAGGTCAACAGGCATACCGAGAGAAAACTGAGGGCACAAATCCTCCCTTCTGCCATTACCCCTGCCAAAAAAAGGAGTGTTTATACGCACGCCGTCAGAGGAAATCCACAGTACAAGAGGAAATCTGCAGATGCTGGAAATCCGAGCAACACCCACAAAATGCTGGAGGAACTCAGCAGGCCAGTCAGAATCTATGGTTACTCTTTTCCGTAGATGCTGCCTGGCTTGCTGAGTTCCTCCGGCATTTTGTGTGTGACGACTACAGTACAGCAGTTTAAAGGGGCTTGCAACTTTCCAACAAATTCAGGTTCTGGTAAAACGTTCAGATCACCTGTTCCATTCACTTGTTGGGACATTTTATTGGCACCTCAGATTCATATAAAGTTTATGGCACAGAAGTCCTTTATGTCAATTTTCAACTCCACCTTCCAGCAGGGGGTCCCTGACCCTGCAGAGTATAGCTCTTCAAGTACGTCTCCAATATTATCTGGGTGTGCTGAGGTGTTCTCACCCCTTCAGACAGCAAATTCTAGATCCCCACCACTCTCCGGATCAATTTTGTTTCTTCATCTCCCCAATAATTATTCTACAAATTACATCTATTCTGTTTGGCTTTTGATTCCTCCACTCAGATATTTAGTTTACCTTAGTCCATCTAGTAATTTTATACATCTAAATTAAACTTCTTCAAAAACAAAATGACCCAGTTCCTTACAGCTAATTCTTTTTTTCCCCCCAGCGATGTATCCAGTATACCTGATGCAGTGTTTTTATAAAGTGACCAGAATTGTATTCAATTTGTGACCAGCTACAGTTGTATTCAGGTCTAGCATGACCTTCTAGCTCTGTATTCTGTACCTCAGTTAATAAAGGGAGCATTCTTATTAACCTTTGAGGATATCCCCTGCTTCTGCACATCACTCAATATTCTGCCTCACACTTCTTCATGGAGTCACACAATGCAGTGGTGTCCTCCAGCCCAGATATCCCAACCTGCAAAAACTCATTTCAGGGAGGTAGCACCCCTCCTCCCCCGGTCGACCTCCAAGGATGAATGTAATATTTTGTTTAGTGATTTTGTCTAATCTGTAAACCAAGTTAGGTATATGCAGAAAATCTGACATTAAAATATTATCATGTTTATTCTATTACGACTTGAAGCAAGTCTAAAGGGAGTTTGTCCTCATCACATAGGACATCAATAGAGCAGCTAGCTAGCCAACCAGTTTAAATAACGTTAGCTACGCTAATGAACAGATGACACGTGTTAAACTCACCTCAACAAGTCTTTTACATTTTAACCCATCATGGGCAATGGAAAAGTCACATGTCGTGAACAGTGCAGCGAGGCACACTGTCATTACTTTTGAGGTCCACCGTAAAGCCCGCCCACAGAGAAAACTGATAGGTCTACTTAGCACGAAGCGAGACCGATCAGGATGCTCGCTCTCCCACTCACTCTCAAAAAAATCGATTTCCGGGATATTGTATATAATTGCCCGGCATCAGGGAGCCGCTATCGACATGCGGGAGACTCCCGGAACTTCCAGGAGAGGTGGGATGTCTGCCAGCCCATTATGTTCATGCTACCTACTACACCCATCTACATTAATACCTTTATTCTGCATTCTGCTACTGCATTTCCCCTGTACTCTCCCAAAACACTATGTTTTGGATAGCAACACGCATAAAAATCATTGCTGAACGCAGCAGGCCAGGCAGCATCTCTAGGAAGAGGTACAGCATATGTTTTGGATGGATAGCTTGCAGAGTTGTTTCTTCACTGTACCTCAGTACATGTTTAACAATAAAATACATTCTTCCGTGGGGGGGGGGGTCTCCATTCTACTGCCCCCACCCCTATCAACTTTGTCAATCTGCATCGGCCCCTCACAGCCTCCGCTCCAGGGAACATCTGCTCGACCCCGTTGAGTACCCTCGAGGCCAGTTCCTCGTTAATGCCCTGCACTGATGCCATCTCTCCCCCCTGAAGCCAGAATATCCGCAGCGCCCCGCGGAACTCCCCTTCAGGATCAGCGGGCACCAGCTGTAGCGCGGGATCTTTCACTGGGGACAGGCCGAGAATTTAGCCCATCTCCCCCTTCCCCTCCCCGGGACACCGGCGACAGGCCCTCACCCCAAGGTGCGGGGCCCACCGCCGTCCTTACCCGGCCCAGACCCACTGGGCTGTAGGTGGAGACTGATTGCCGGGCTGCTACCACCATCCCAAGCCCCGACTCACCCTCGCCAGGCCCAGCCGACCCCAAGCGAAGAAACCGAAGCTCAAAGAGCGGGATCGCGATCGACTCTCACAGCCTGGGAGACGCGTCACGACTCCGTCCGAGCCGCTCAGCAGCCCCACCGAGTGGTGACGCCTGTAACAGCAGGAGCCGGTCACAACGCGCCTTTCCTGCTCAGCAGCCCCACCGAGTGGTGACGCCTGTAACAGCAGGAGCCGGTCACAACGCGCCTTTCCTGCTCAGCAGCCCCACCGAGTGGTGACGCCTGTAACAGCAGGAGCCGGTCACAACGCGCCTTTCCTGCTCAGCAGCCCCACCGAGTGGTGACGCCTGTAACAGCAGGAGCCGGTCACAACGCGTCCCCTTTCCCCCTTGTTCAGCAGCCCCACGTAGTGGTGACGCCTGTAAGAGCAGGAGCCGGTCACAACGCGCCTTTCCTGCTCAGCAGCCCCACCGAGTGGTGACGCCTGTAACAGCAGGAGCCAGCCCTCTCCCGCGCTCATCAGCCCCATTGTGTGGCCGCATCCATTACGGAAGGACACACACAAAATTCTCGAGGAACTCAGCAGTCCAAAGGTAGTAACACACATAAAAGTTGCTGGTGAACGCAGCAGGCCAGGCAGCATCTCAACAAGAGGGTACGAGGGAGAGGTGGGGCATTAGCAGAAGTTTCAGAAGTCAATGTTCATGCCATCAGGTTGGAGGCTACCCAGACGGAATATAAGGTGTTGTTCCTCCAACCTGAGTGTGGCTTCATCTTCACAGTAGAGGAGGCTGTGGATAGACATAGCTACTAGCTCTTCTTTCAGTTAGTTAGATATGGCCCTTGTGGCTACGGGGATCAGGGGGTATGGAGGGAAGGCTGGGGCGGGGTTCTGAGTTGGATGATCAGCCATGATCATAATAAATGGCGGTGCAGGCTCGAAGGGCCGAATGGCCTACTCCTGCACCTATTTTCTATGTTTCTATGTGCCTAGTCTCGGCCCGAAACGTTGACTGTACCTCTTCCTAGAGATGCTGCCTGGCCTGCTACGTTTACCAGCAACTTTTATGTGTGTTGCTTGAAATTCCAGCATCTGCAGATTTCCTCGTGTTTGCAAGCCCAACGGTAGCATCTATAGAAAAGAGTAAACAAGCTACGTTTCAGGCCAAGACCTTTCATCAGGACCAGAACAGAGTCCCGATGAAGGGTCTCAGCCTGAAATGACGACTGTTTACTCTTTTCCACAGATACTACCTGGCCTGCTGAGTTCCTCCAGCATTGTGTGTGTGTTGTTACTTTGGATTTCCAGCATTTGCAGATTTTTTCATGTTTGTGACTGCAAGAGAACCTTGTCCTCAGCAGCCCTTGCTGCACAAGAGCCTCCATTTTCATCATAAGAAAATAAGGGAGAGAAACAGGAAGAGGACATTTTGCCTTGCACGGCTGTTCAGAAAAAAAATCAGTCTCATAGTCCCGTCAGCCCAAAAATAGGCCCTTGAGGAACCTGTCTACACCAATACTGCACTTAAAATCTTTTAATTTCCCCACATTCCCCAAGTTTTACCACTCACCTGCACTATGGGGGCATGGTACAGTTGTCTATTAACCAAAGAGAGCTATACTTGGCTTACTTATCCACAGAAGCACTTGTGTGTGTGGTTCTCCAGTACAATGAAGATTATCTGTGAGGAAGAAGGGAAATAAGGATAATCCTGGAAATTACAGGACATTGAATCTCATATCAAGGGAAAGATGATTTTGTCCTCATGGACTTTTGTAAGGCATTCAGTCACATCTCTCATTGGTTTCATTTCTGGAGATACAGTGCCCAATGCAAGACATGATTTCAGCTTGAGGCTGTATGCTTTGTGGAGTACTAGGAAAGGAAAGCTAGCTATGAAACCCTTAAAGGACTGGAAGCCAATTCATTCCCAGAAGGTTTTAAAGACGATAGTTGAAACAACAGAAAGTGATAGGGATTGTCTTCCAAAATTCTACATTCTACAGAGGCTCCCATAAATTGGGAGATGTTTCTGAAGAACCAGATCCTAGTGCAATTTGCTACGAATGCTCGATCTGCGGAGGAACATACACTCTGTGGTGTCTATGGAAACATGTCCGGAAGTCGGAGGCCCAGGGACTGCAAGTCTGAGAATTGTGTCGGGCATGATACCTCAGGCTGGCAAATTCTGGGGTTGGAAACCTGTGCAAATCCAGAGTCCGAGGCCAGGCTGTAATCGGCAAGTCCTGGGGTTGATATCAAAGGTTGAAGCCCGAAGGTCAAAGTCTAAAGTTGGCGAGGTTCAATGCTCAATTAGTCTGGAAATTAGAAACCCCGATGTCTGCAAGTCCAGACCAGGCACTGTAGGTTGGGAGCCGAGAGATGGCGTGTTCCAGGGTTGGAGACTGTTTGTGTGTGGGGGCGGGAGAAAGGGGTTTGTTGCGTCGCTATTGCTGTTTTTGCTTGTGTTTTTCAGTGGAACATGGTGGGCGTGCAATGTTGACGCTAGATAAGGTGACGCTTGTGAACTGCCCCCAGCACATCCCACGGTTGTTAACTCGAACTCCATCTCACTGTGTGCTTTGATGTACCTGTGATTAATAGGTGAATCTGGATCTGACAAGCAAAGCAACAGCCAGAGTCACAGCTTCACATATTCTGGGCTCCTCCATCACATCCCTGGGCATGGCCTCCGCCATCAGCAGGACTAGTCCAGCAGACAAGTGGCACAGTGGACTTAGGCAGGAGGGAGATCTCAGGCCAAGAGCTCAAAGTTTTCCCTCTTTCTCTTTCCACAGATGCTGCCCATCGGGAGTTCTTCCAGCATTTGTTGTTTGCTTCAGATTCGAGCAGATGCACCCATATTTGTTTTCCATCCTTCATGGAGTCTCAGGGCATGGGAGAGGACAACTTTCACTTCCTCTCAATCTTGAAGAACATTCAGAAGAACCAGTGAGAGTAACTGGGTAGGGAGCTCACCATTCATCACTCAGAATGGCTTCGGAGCCGTTGTACTGATTTGTAGACTCAGATGGTGGCACGGTAGTGTGGTGGTGATCACAACACTTCACAGGACCAGAGACCCAGGTTCAATTCCCGCCACTGTCTGTAAGAGTGTTTGTACGTTCTCCCTGCGACCGTGTGGGTTTCCTCCGGGTGCTCCAGTTTCCTCCCACAGTCCAAAGACGTACCGGTCACTGTAAATTGTCCTGTGATTAGGCCAGGATTCAAATTGGAGGGTAGCTCCAACGACCTGTTCCTCGCTGTATCTCAACAAGTGAATAAAATTCAGGCTCAGGCCTGAGGACGTCTGCCAGGACTGGGTCTGCAGGAGGCAGCGGGTGAATCAACGCGAGGAGAAAACTGAACTTCATCCTCTGTGCCCCCCACCAGTGCCGAAGGCACCTGACCGCAGGGACAGAAGTGACCATTGCACCGCCCCTAAGGGGCTCTCACAGCGGGGCGCAGTGACCGGACGTCCCGTCCCATCGATCGTGGGGGCGGGGGCGGGGGCGGGGCGGGGCTTGGTGGTCAGGGGCGGGGCTTGGACCGAGGCTATTTTGAGCCGGGGCTCCGACTCGCTGCCGTTCGGAGGAAGTGATGTTATTTTCCTGCGTCTCCCCCGTGATTGGTGCACAGTAAACGGGTCGTTAGCGACGGTGATGGCGGAGCCTACAGCGACGGCGGGAACGGGGGGTGAGGTCGGGGATTGGGTCCGGGACTTTGGAGGTGGGCACCGGGCCGTGGAAATGGGGCTGTGGTCGGGGCTCCGGATATCCACGTTCCTGACACCGCAGCTCGGACACTCGTGCCCTCCCCCTCTGAGTACATCATCCCCGCTCTCTCCCGAGCCGGACGCTGCCTTTGGTCCCATTTCTCAGTTTGTGTGGAGCGGAGCCGCTGTTGTCCCAGTGTAGTCACCCATTTGTCGTCCTTTCCCGCTATTAATCTTCCTCAGAAGCCACACGTAAACGATTTTCTCAATTGCTGAATTAATTATTTCCCTATGGCTCATGTCTGTGACCCCACTGAATTCTTAGGAAAGGAAGTGCTACGACGAACTTTATTGTGTTTGTAAAGTTTACCCGTAGTTTAGCTGTACAGTATTTATTAAATTTCCAAAGAAATTATTAACTCTTTATCATGTGTAGAAACTAGTCACTAGAGTTGATCTGTTAAATGTTTGACTTTGCGTTGTAGATCAGGGCACTGATGTGAAAACAGAGAACAACTCTCTGTCACCAGGAGTTGCTGACCATGAAAAGGAGCTTGCGAACAATGCTTATCAAGCTTACACAGTAAGTATTGGCTTGTTGAGAATCACAGAGAAACAGTGGCTGTAAGTCATACCTGTAAGCATTATATTTAAATTTTACCTTTCCTTTCTTTCTCATTTGTTGATCTTTATGATATAACGACTAAAACAGTAGCTGTCGTATACTCAAAAAGTCAGGCAGCACCTGTGCAGGGGGAAGTGGAGCTAATGTTTCAGTTTAATAATGACCTTTCATCAGAACTTGGCCTGTTGATTATCCCCAATTTTTTCTGTTTTTATTTCAGATTACCAGCAACTGTCTCTTTTTGTTTTCCAGTATTTCTTCCTTTTGGGTTGCTGTTACTGTCTCTGCCTGCTATACACTTTTACTAAGCACCAGTTCCTGTAAAAGAGCTGTAGTATGACATGAAGAAAATAACACCATGCTGTTGTGCTGATTAGCACGGGAACTCCAAAAATGTTGTTTGCTAATTGCTCTCCCATGTCGAGAAGCGAGAAAACTTGTCGTAAGGACAACACGGAAACTGGCCCTTGGGGAAAATCTGTCGTAAGGGCAACACGGTAACTGGCCCTTAGGGAAAACCTGTCGTCAGGACAACATGGAAACTGGCCCTTAGGGAAAACTTGTCGTAAGGACAACACGGTAACTGGCCCTTAGGGAAAACCTGTCGTAAGGACAACACGGAAACTGGCCCTTAGGGAAAACCTGTCGTAAGGGCAACACGGAAACTGGCCCTTAGGGAAAACCTGTCGTAAGGGCAACACGGAAACTGGCCCTTGGGGAAAACCTGTCGTAAGGGCAACACGGAAACTGGCCCTTAGGCCCAAATTGTCTGTGCCAACTAATGTGTCCTGAGCTAGTCCCAATTCCCTGTGGTTGATCGCTATCCCTCTAAACCTCTCCTGTCTACACACTGACCAAATGTCTTCTAAATGTAATTGCATCATTTCCTCTGGCAACTCATTCCATGTACACACCTCCCTGTGTATGGGGGAAACCCGTCCCTCAAGTTCCCTATAAGTCTTTCTCCTTTCAACTTAAACCTATGCCGTCTGGTTTTAGACTCTCATAGCCTGGGGAAAAAAGCTGACTATCCACTTTACCTGTGACTCCCATGACTTTATAAACACCTGTTAGCCTCCTTCACTCCAGGGGAAGCAGTTCCAGGTTACCCAGTCTCTCCTTGCAGCTCAAATCTTCCAGTCCTGATAACATCCTTGCAACACATTTTCTGTGCCCCTTCTAACTTAATCACTTAACTTCTATAGACGGATGACCTAGAGCAGAGGATCCTCTGTAAAATGCACTGATTGAAGTGAATCTTTTGGCCCATTACTATAAGCCCTTCAGATCTGCTTAAGAAAAAAAGGATGTAAACTTCTGGACCTGTGAAGCTCCATAAAATAGCTGTAGAGATCAGGAGCGTCTTATTGACTCTACCCCTGTCCAGAGAATTTCCTGTGTAATTGATACCTTTAATGTTGTGGCAAGCTGAAGCTTCTTTTCTTTGCTGTTTCCTAACAGTCTTGTTTGACCAGTCAGGGTTGTTAGCCCTGAGTTGAACCCCTGAAAGTGAAGGATTGGTGGACCACTCTTAGTCTAACCTCCACCCCTTGACCAGTTTGCCGTTCAAAGTAAATTTTATTATCAAAGTGCATATATGTCACCATATGCAAACCCTGAGATTCATTTTCCTGCGGGCATACTCAGCAAATCTACAGAATAGTAACTACAACAGGATCAATGAAAGATCAATCAGAGTGCCGAAGACAAACTATGCAAATATAACAATAAGTAATGAGAACATGAGATAAGGAATCCTTACAGTGAGATTATTGGTTGTGGGAACATCTGAATGGATGGGCAAGTGAGTGTAGTTATTCCCTTCCGTTCAAGAGCCTGATGTTTGTGGGGCAGTAACTGTTCTTGCATCTTGTGGTGCGAGTCCTGAGGCTGTTGTACATTTTACATGTGCTTGTTATGGTGAAGTGCAGAACCCCTGTACGATTTTCTCCATTTCGTATAGACAGTGTCATGGATAAGTATTTAGTTTACCTAAAGCTAATGAAAAGTGTAGCTTTTGAAGTTTGACATAGCACTGTAAGAGGGTAGCATGATGACATGGCTAGTAGAGAGGGTCCAGTGACACAGATTCAGTCTTGATCTCCAGTGCTGTCTGTGTGGAGTTTGCACATTCCCCTCTGACAACGTGAGTTTGTTCTGGGTGCTCCAGTTTGCTCCCGCATCCCAGAGTGTGCAGGTTGGTCATGTAATTGGTTTAAGGTGCTGTAGGTGTGTAGACAAGTGATAGAATATTGGGGGAATTGGTGGGTTTGTGGATTAGTGTAAGATCAGAGGGGAAAATGAGTGTTTAATGGTTAGTATGTACTTGGTGGGCAGAGGTCCTATGTTGTACCATAACTATGAGACTATTTGTTCCAGGAATGAATTTTGTATCACGGGCCATTTTCTGTGCTGGCTGGTGGCGTAGTGGCATCAGCGCTGGACTTCGGAGCGAAGGCTCCCGAGTTCGAATCCAGCCGGCTCCCTTGCACGCTTTCCATCCATGCTGGGTTGAGCATCAAGCTAGCAACTCAGCCTCGTAAAAATAAGAAAGCTTCATGACGGCGTCCCGATGGCTCCACTGGGAGTTAAGGGCTTTCTTCATTTTCTTCTTCCATTTTCTGTGGACATTTTGCTCTCTCTAAGCTCTGCTTGCTGCTTCCACCACTGACTGTTTATTGATCCTCTGCGCTGTGGAACATCGATGTAAGATAATTTGCTGCAAATGGTGGTTGTGTTTATGTGTGCCATTATGTATTTCTTCATTTCAGTCGGGACAGTTTGACACTTGCCTCCAGTACCTGTGTCACCTGCAAGAACTAAACAAGGACGATTACAAAATATCCCTGAATAAAGCAGTGGTGGAATTCTATAAAAATGGGCAGACCTTGACGGACACCTTGAGGCAGACTCTCAACTTGCTGAAAAATCAGGTAAGTACCCAGAACTACAAACATTGTCTGACTTTCCCATATTTTGAAATATCAATAAAGTGCATCCTAAGTCAGTTCCTATAGTC
Source organism: Mobula birostris (assembly GCF_030028105.1). Classification (NCBI taxonomy): domain Eukaryota; kingdom Metazoa; phylum Chordata; class Chondrichthyes; order Myliobatiformes; family Myliobatidae; genus Mobula; species Mobula birostris. The sequence continues at coordinate 117,267,734 of NC_092370.1, read as the reverse complement.
GTTTCTCCGGAAATAGGAGTTTATTCTGCTTCCTGTTTCATCAGTCATTGCAAATGTATCTGGTGCATGATCTAACTACATTTTTTTAAATCCTTGTTGTAATAGTTAATAAATAATCTCAGTCTTAAATTTGCCCTAGTGCGTAATTGTTGCTTGTAGAATAGTTCCATGCCATTTCCATACTTGGTGTAGAAATATGTCTGAAAAGGCCTGACTCCTCCAGTCCAGGGCTCCCCAATCAGACTGTCTACACTATCAGTTCTCCTCAATATCTGGAAAACCTTTTTCCTTGTAGAAGGATATCAGACACAGTTTATGAAATCTGTTCTCGTAGCTTAACTCTTGGTGCTTAAGATGTCATTCGATTAGTTCTACACCTCACTTCATCCAAGGCCAGCTTTCTTTCTTGTGTGCTGTATCCCTTGTTCTCTGGTCCTAGGCATTCTTTGTGAAATGCTGTTATTGGCTTCATTTAGAAGGCTGAGAGGGGATCTTATTGAAACATATAAGATTATTAAGGGATTGGACACGCTGGAGGCAGGAAGCATGTTCCTGCTGATGGGTGAGTCCAGAACCAGAGGCCACAGTTTAAGAATTAGGGGTAGGCCATTTAGAACGGAGTTGAGGAAAAACTTTTTCACCCAGAGAGTGGTGGATATATGGAATGCTCTGCCCCAGAAGGCTGTGGAGGCCAAGTCTCTGGATGCTTTCAAGAAAGAGATGGATAGAGCTCTTAAAGATAGCGGAATCAAAGGTTATGGGGATAAGGCAGGAAATGGATACTGATTGTGTATGATCAGCCATGATCACAGTGAATGGCAGTGCTGGCTTGAAGGGCTGAATGGCCTACTCCTGCACCTATTGTCTATTATTGATATTTTGTTAATGCTAATTTTGGTGAGGCCCACCATTGATTTAATGCTCGTTTCTTTCAAGAGTGGAGCCTACTATTCTCTATTGTGAACTTTGTTGCAATAATGGTAGAAGCGGGCAGGCTGTAACGTTGGGACTGAATTGAGGCCGAAGTGGAACAAGTCACCAGTTGAAGGAAGACAGGCTGAGGGTGTAGTAGTGGGTGAAGGTAGGAAGGTAGAAGAGAATTTTCAGTATATCGATATCCTACTTCTTGCAAGAAAATTGTGCTTGGGAGAATAAATGTGCACTTGATTCCTGCAAACTGTTCAATTGTTTTAGGTCCATTCCACAGTGGAAGAGATGGATGGATTGGACGATGTTGAGAACAGTATGCTCTATTACAACCAAGCAATTATTCTTTACCACCTGAGGCAGTATACTGAAGCTATATCCATTGGGGAGAAACTTTACCAGTTCATCGAGCCCTTTGGTAGGTGTGCCTCCTTTCACTCTGTGTTCTAGTAAATTGCTAGTGTAAATCACCCCATACCTGGCTAATTAATGCAGATTCAAACCAGTTTTAAAAACTTGACCAGTGAGCTGATAAGACTATGTTTGAATTAGCAACAATTATAGCAGCATGTTCTGGGCCAGTAACACTTTGTCAGAATTCTGTCTTTGGAGTTGAGATGCTTAATGGTCTGCTTACTAAAATCTGATTTAATTTTTATGTTGTTTCTATCTCCAACTTTTAAGCAGAAGAGAAATTTGCCCAGGCCCTGTGTTTCTTGCTGGTTGACCTTTATCTATTAACATACCAGCCTGAGAAAGCTTTGTTGCTGCTTGCAGTTCTGGAAAAGATGATCTCACAAGGAAACAACAAGAATGGCAAGTCTGGTGAGGTCAGTATAACTGAGCTGTCTGGAATTGAACAGAGACTTCCTGAAGAGAGGTGAACAGTGAAATTTAACAAACTGGAGAGGGTGAAGTATAATTGCTGACACGAAGTATAAAAAATGTGAGCAGGAGTCAGAAAGTCAATTGTGAATGCTCCAACTATGATGATGGATAATTTTTTACATCATGCAGTTCCTCAGCTGAGTGCCTGGAAAAATGACTGATTACACCCTTGAGTATTCTGAGTTGCTGTGTGTCCAAAGTCCCCTGACGGACTTGACTAGTGACCACAGCCACCACTTCCTCTTGTCCAGACTGCACCAGAATGTGGTTATCAGATCGGACCCTACAGCCACTTGAGTACCTACCAAAAGACAATCCTTTAGGAAACCACTGTACTCACCTTGAATGATTACGTTGCTACCGCCTCTGATATGGGGACTTCTGAACAGCCATGGGGCTCAAGTGAAGAAATTTCTCCACCTTTCATCTAAGTGATCAATGCCTTGTTTGTCAGGCTGATTCCTGTTGAGTGCACAATCTGCATTGGTGTTTAACTTCAATGAGGAGATATCCCTGTTTGAATCTGATGTTAAATGGAGTTGAGTCATTTGATGAAGCTGGTTCGCAATACAAAACTGATTCACTTGGCAGGGCTTGAGTGTTCATTCAATGGCCTAATGTTGCAGTGTGAAAGTGATGCCAACAAGGCCATGAAATAATTCTGTTTCATCAGGGTAACGAGATCCGTGCTGTGTGGAGAGACAGTGTGCATTCCACGTTAATCCCACTATCACTTTGGGGTTTGTCTATTTACATCTTGGCGTAGGCATGATTTCTTTATGGTTAAAGTGATTCCTAATCTCTGAATCTATTTTGCTGATTCAGGGTTATCAGTTTGGGTTTTTGAGCAACCTGAGTCTCCAGTCTTTTTTAATACTCATCCATGTGATGTGTGAGCATGAATGAGATGGTCAGCTTTTATTGACCACCCTTCAACTCTTAAGAAGAAGGTGTTGAGCCATTGCCTTTTATAAGAAAGTTCTCACTCTCTCGCTTTCTGTCTCCCTGTCTCCCCACCCCGGATTATCCCCACTGTACATCATCTGTTGATCATTAAAGAAATCTTTTTCATTAATTACGTTTTTTTTAAAACAGCATTTTTTGACTACTCCCCATTAATACCAATGAAGTATTATCACTGATCCTCAGAACACTCAGTCCAATTGACACCATCGGTTATTAGAGGGCAAACGTAAGAGGTGAATCTTTTCCTGGAGACCTGAGCCTGCATGAGCTGTGAAACTCCGTATCAGGAAGCGGATGCAAGGAATTACTTTGCAAACCTTTCATTTTGAGGAGGCATATGGTGTACAGTATGGAAATCCTATTCTTGTGCATCCCTGGATATCTTCACTCTCATTAGTAGCCATGCTTTTGCTTGTTCAGACTCTTAATTTGCTGCTTAAAGCCTGCATCTTTGATTATCTACGCTATTGTTTTTCTTTGTGATCCTGTGTGATTTTTGACATTGGAATTGGTTTATTATTGTCACATATACCAGAAGCAGTGGAAAAAAACAGTTTTGCATGCTCTCCATACAGATATTTGAAAACATAAATAGTTTAAGGGAAAGGGGAATGCAATAACAGAACGCAGAATCTAGTGTGTGACTGCTGCAGTGCAGATAGAGAGTGAAGAACAAGGACCATGATGAGGTAGAATGTGAGGTCAATGTTCATTTTTAACATGCACTAGGTCCATTCTAGAGTCCTATCACAGCAAAATAGAAATTGTTCTTGAGCCTGGTGGTCTATGTTTTCAAGCTTGTTCATCTTCTGGCTTGTGGAAGGGGAAAAATTAGAGTGTCCGAGATGGGAGGGATCTTTTATTACGTTGGCTTGTGGAAGGGGGGAGAAATTAGAATGTCGGAGATGGGAGGGATCTTTTATTACGTTGGCTTGTGGAAGGGGGGAGAAATTAGTGTCCGAGATGGGAGGGATCTTTTATTACGTTGGCTTGTGGAAGGGGGGAGAAATTAGTGTCCGAGATGGGAGGGATCTTTTATTACGTTGGCTTGTGGAAGGGGGGAGAAATTAGAGTGTCCGAGATGGGAGGGATCTTTTATTACGTTGGCTTGTGGAAGGGGGGAGAAATTAGTGTCCGAGATGGGAGGGATCTTTTATTACGTTGGCTTGTGGAAGGGGGGAGAAATTAGTGTCGGAGATGGGAGGGATCTTTTATTACGTTGGCTTGTGGAAGGGGGGAGAAATTAGTGTCCGAGATGGGAGGGATCTTTTATTACGTTGGCTTGTGGAAGGGGGGAGAAATTAGAGTGTCCGAGATGGGAGGGATCTTTTATTACGTTGGCTTGTGGAAGGGGGGAGAAATTAGTGTCGGAGATGGGAGGGATCTTTTATTACATTGGCTGTTTTCTTTTATTATGTTGGCTTGTGGAAGCGGGGGGGGGTGGGGGGGAGAAATTAGAATGTCGGAGACGGGAGGATCTTTCATTAGTTGAGGCAGTAGGAAGTGCAGGTGGCCCCATGGAAGGGAGGTTGGCTTTTGTGATGGAGTCAGCTGCTTGTCCCCAACTCTCTGCATTCCCTGTGGGCTTGGGCAGAGCAGTTGCTGTACTGAGCTGTGTTGCATCAGGTAGGATGTTTTCTGTGGTATCACTTATAGTATCTTGTTTAATGTAAATATGTCACTATTACACGGGAGAAGGTGCTCAAAAAACCGAAAGACCTAAAAATACACAAGTCACCCGGACCAGATGAACTGCACCCTAGGGCTCTGAAAGAGGTAGCATTAGAGATTATGGAGGCATTAGAAATGATCTTTCAAAAATCATTAGACTCTGGCATGGTGCCAGAGGACTGGAAAATTGCAAATGTCACTCCACTCTTTAAGAAAGGAGGAAGGCAGCAGAAAGGAAATTGTAGACCAGTTAGCCTGACCTCGGGTTGGGAAGATGTTAGAGTCAATTGTTAAGGACGGGGTGATGGAGTACTTAGTGACACAGGACAAGATACGACAAAGTCAGCATAGTTTCCTTAAGGGAAAATCCTGCCTGATGAACCTGTTGGAATTCTTTGAGGAGATTACAAGCAGGATAGATAAAGGGGAGATACAGCAGATGTTGTATTTTGGACACTCAGAAGACCTTTGACAAGGTGCCACACATGAGGCTGCTTACCAAGTTAAGAGCCCATGATATGGGAAAGTTACTAACATAGTTAGAGCATTAGCTGATTGGAAGAAGACAGCGAGTGGGAATGAAAGGATCCTTGTCTGGTTGGCTGCCAGTGACTAGTGGTGTTCCGCAGGGGTCGGTTTTGGTTCCACTTCTTTTTATGCTGTATATCAATGATTTAGATGATGAAATGGATGGCTTTGTTGCCGAGTTTGCAGATGATACGAAGATTGGTGGAGGGGAAGGTAAGTGTTTAGGATGCAGAAGGACTGAGACAGACAAGGTGAGGTTTTAAAAGGCACTGGTGAGGCCTCACCTTCAGTATTGTGTACAGCTTTGGGCTCCTCATCTTAAAAAAGATGTGCTGGCATTGGAGAGGGTCCAGAGGAGGTTCACAAGGATGATTCCAGGAATGAAAGGGTTATCATACGAGGAATGTTTGATGGCTCTGGGTCTGTACTTGCTGGAATGTAGAAGGGTGGGGCAGGGGAGATCTCATTGAAACCTTTTGAATGTTGAAAGGCCTAGACAGAGTAGATGTGGAAAGGATATTTCCCATGGTGGGAGAGTCTAAAATAGAGGGGCGTCCATTCAAAACAGAGATGCGAAGAAATTTCTTTAGCCAGAGGGTGGTGAATCTGTGGAATTTGTTGCTACGTGCAGCTGAGAGGCCGGGTTATTGGGTGTATTTAAGGCAGAGATTGATAGGTTCGTGATTGGGCATGGCATCAAAGGTTACGGGGAGAAGGCCGGGAAATGAGGTTGAGGAGGAGGAGAAAAGGGATCAGCCATGATTGAATGGCGGAGCAGACTCGATGGGCTAAATGGCCTAATTCTGCTCCTATGTCTTATGGTCTTATGTTATCAGTTCTCAACTTTGCCCAGTGAAGACCTTCGACATGTGCATCTCTATATAATTCCAAGGTTTCACTCTGATGATGGCTGTAGTTGTGATGACAAGCCACATGCAGAAGGTTTTTGTAGTTCTGTGTTGCAGCATGTTAAGGCATGAAAATAACTTTAAGAGAAAAAGACCTGAAGTAGGCAATCAGAATATCAGTAAGATTTCATTAGCAGGATAGTGTTCAGAGTGGATGTACTTAAAAGATTTTCTTTCCAGTAGATTTCATAGAGCAATGCAGCTCAAAATGGTTGTTGTGATATGTCTAGTGTGGTAGTGTAGTGGGTAGTGCTTGTCGCTCTCCCTTTCAGCTTCCACCACTGGTTAGCAGTCTTGCGAAAGGGAGAGCTGAATATGTAAGTCTTTCCGTCAGCAAGCCTCGTGTAGTACCTCCTCGCTGGTAACACGTGTAAACTGAACTCCTTTTGGACTCAGACTAAAATAGGGAGGTCAGGAGGAGGTCTGGCTCTGGCACATGTAGCACACAGGCCCACCGCTATGTGGACACATCCTGATGTTAGTGAGCCAGACCCCTAGGTGTGGATAAATAGGCCCGTCGCCTGGTGGACATCCTCAGGGGAGACCAAAACTATGGGGTAAACTCAGACAGCAAATCCAGAGTACAGCCGTTAAGGAGGCTGGAACATCTTTCTGGCAGCTCCTGCAGCCAAGCTGTGCCAAACATACTGCTTCATAAGCTTTCCTTCGGACTACACTGGTGAGGCCGAGAGGGGGATCTTGATACCTGGGCATCTCAGGATTTTCATACCTTCCGCCCAAGCTTATGGTGATGTTTATCACCCATTGTCCTTTGAGACAGATGGATGCCAACCACCACAGCTTGGAAACAGGCCCTTTGGACCAACTCATCCATGTTGATCAAGTTGCCTTGAGTTAGTTCCTTTTACCTGCATTGGTCCATATCCCTCCAAACCAGGGTTCCCAACCTGGGGTCCATGAAACCTTTGCTTATTGGTATTGAAAGGTTGGGAACCTTTCTTATACATGAGCCGATCCAAATCATCTTCATAATAAACCATTGCTCAATGATAGATTTGGACAAGATACTGTGTATATTTGCAAATTTGTTTCGCAAATCTTTTTAAAGGTCGTTAGATCATAAGTCATGGAAACAGAATCACGCCATTTGGGCCATCAAGTCTGCACTGCCATTCAATTATGGCTGACCCTTTTTCTCCCCTCCTCAGCCCCATTCTCTGGCCTTCTTCCCCCCCCTCCCCCCCCCACTGTAACCCTGTAACCTTTCATGCTATGTCCAATCAAGAACCTATCAATCTTTGCCTTAGATACACCCAATGGCCTGGCCTCCACAGCTGCATGTGGTAACAAATTCCACAAATTCATTGTCCTCTGGCTAAAGAAATTTCTCCCCATCTCTGTTTTAAATGGATGCCCCTCTATCCTGAGGCTGTGCCCTCTTGTTCTAGACTCCCCCACCATGGGAAACATTCATTAGACATCCATTTCACTTCTACTCTGTCTAGGTCTTTAAATATTCGAAAGGGAGATCTTCCCCCACCCCATCCTTCTAAATTCTTGTGAGTACAGACCCAGAGCCATCAAATGTTCCTCAGATGATAACCCTTTCATTCCCAGAATCATCCTTGTGAACCTCCTCTAAACCCTCTCCAATGCTAGCACATCTTTTCTAAGGTGAGGCCAGAACTGTTAACAGTACTCAAGGTGAGGCCTCACCAGTGCCTTATAAAGCCTCAGCATCACATCCCTCAGCTGCTTCTCAGCTTTCTGCCCAGCTTTCTAAATTCTCTCTTCAGGTCTTCATTGGTTTTTCTTCCTATGTCATTGGTACCAATATGCAGCAAGACATCTGGCTGCTGTCCCTCCCTCTCTAAAATGCTGTGTCCCTTACCTAGGAACCTGGGAGGCAACATGCCATCTGGGTGTCCCATTCACGTCCACAGAAATTAAATTAAATGTAGACCAAATCTAAGGAACAGCAGAATCGGAGGAATGTGTTCTGACATTTATTGCTGTGTTACAGGAAATAAATTAGGCATTAGATAGTCAAAAAGCAGCCAAGATGAAAAGAAATATGAAATAAAAACAGGATGCTAAAAGTACTCAGCCCTGTCTCATACCGGGTCATCGGCCTGAAATGTTAACTCCTCTCTCCACAGACTTGCTAAGTATTTCAAACATTTTAAATAATTTTTTCAATTAAATCTTACCTGCAAAGTGTGCTCATTGTGGTATGCGTCAATACAAAGTTTGCTAGTCACTTCTCACTGTTGTATATATTTCATTTGGACATCGTCACCTAAAACACAAACTTCTACAGATGTAATGTGGAGAGCATTCTGGCAGGCTACATCACTGTCTGGTATGGTAGGGTTGGGGGAGTTACCGCATGGGATCGTAAGAAACTACAGAAGATTGTAAAACTAGTCAGCCTCCTCATGGGTACTAGCCTCTGCAGTAGGCAAGGTATCTTTAAGGAGCAGTGCCTCAGGCATTCATTATTAAGGACCCCCAAGACCCTGGACATACCCTCTTCTCATTGTTACTGTCAGGAAGGAGGTACAGAAGCCTGAAGGCACAGATTCAGCAATTCAGGGACAGCATCTTCACCTCTGCCATAATTTTCCCCCCTGTTTTTGCACCATTTTTGATTTAACTATTATAACGCACATGCACACACACTATTATTTTTCTGTATTGCATTGTACTGCTGCTGCTAAGTTAAGTTTCACCGTATATGTGGGTGATATTAAAGCTGATTCTGATCTGTATGATTTGAACAAAGGCTTGCAAAGATGCCGCCAGTCAGAAGGTTGATGCCGGAGTTATGGTGGAAGCTGCCAAGTCTAAAATTCATCAGGTATGTGAATAACTTATCTTCAGCGGGTCTTCCTTTTGTTCAAATATAAGTGGTGTGTGGTGGGGGATTAGTCAGGATGTATAAAGTGAACAAAATTGAAGGGTTATGATAAAGGGTTATGACACTGTTTTCAGTGGCAGGTGAGACTGTGTTGAAGGACACTGATTTAAAATGAAGAATATAAGAACCAAAGCTGACTTAATTTTCTTGAAAGCTGTGTTTGAAATGCTGGTGAAAGTAGTTTCAAAAATAAGCCTCAAAAGTTAAAGGAAACGAAGGCAGAGCCATGGGGATGTAGTTGTAAAGGGAATGATGGACTGAATGGCCTTTGCTGTAAAGTGGTAATTGATTTGTTGTTGTCATGTACTAAGATATAGTGAAAAGCTTTTGTTTGCCATCCTAGACAGATCATTTGAAAATATAAGTACAATGAAGTTGTACAAAGGAAAAAGCAATAACAAGGCAAAATTTAATAATACAGCTACGAGAAAGTGCAGATCAGGCAGACAGATAAAGTTCAAGGGCTGCGATGAGGTAGATTGTGAGATCAGGAGTTCACCTTCAGCATATAAAAAGTCCAATCAAGGGTGTGATATTGGTGAGACAGAAGCTCTCTTTCAGCCTGGTATAATGCTCTCAAGCTTCTGTATCTTCCCAATGGAGGCAGAAGAGGGAATGACCGGTGTGAGAGGTCAGGTGTTGACTCCTTTCCAAGGCAGCGGGAGCTGCAGACAGAATGGTGACGTTATTAGAGGGGATGCTGGTTTGTGTGTTGGACTTCACTGCATTCACAACTCTCAATTTCTTGAGGTCATGGGCAGACTGGTTGCCATACCAACCAGATACGATGCTTTCATTTGTGCATATGTAAAAAAAAATTGCTGTGTGTCATTATGGACATGGGACATGATGAACTATCTTAGCCTTAAGGAAGCAGGGGCATTGGCTTGCTCTCTTAGCCATAGCGTCTGTGTGATTGTACCAGAACAAGTTGGTGTATTCACACCATAAGATTAGTCTTTTATTCATCATTGGGTAAGAATTGGACATTGGCCCAACTTGGTTCAAAGTAGGTGTGAGAAAATGGAGCTTCTCTTGCATTTATTGTGCTCACGATGGTGCAAATGTGATGTGTATGCTTAACCAGGTATGGTATATTTATCTTGTCATGCTTGTAATTTTCTATCTTTTCCCAATTGAAAGCATCATCTTTGTTTGATAGAGAGTGAGAGGTTGACCCAATGCCATCTTTGTGTAAGCACACCAGGATGCTCTGCAACAGACCAAATGTATGCCATTTATAATGCTTATGGTTTACAAAGGCCATCTCCATTTCATTTTGCAGTGTAAAGTAAGAGCTTACGTCCAGATGAAATCTTTGAAGGCTTGTAAACGAGAAATCAAATCTGTTATGAATACAGCTGGAAATGTAAGTAAATCAGGCATAACTGTTTCTGCTCTGCAAATCTGTTATAAATCTTGGGAATCTTTCAATCTGTGTGCATTTTCCTTCCTTCACTGCCTGATATAAATCTGGGTATGGGTGGATGGAGCTTTATGGCAATCTGAAAACCTTAAATGTCGCACCATAAGGAGGAATTTGACCCATGTGCCTGTGCCAGCTCTTTGTAAGGACTATCAAATCAATCCTAGTTTCCTACTCTCATCCTGCAGCTGTATAAAAGTATCAATTTTCCTTTTTAAATGGCTGTTCTGGAATTTGTTTTTCCCTTTCTGATAGTTTAACTGGGTCATAATAATCAGTGCATTTAAAATTCCCCATTGCCCTTCTTGTTCTGTAAGTCTGTCTTGTGGTTACTGATCTACCTGCCAGTACAAACAGTTTCATTGTGAAGTTCAACTTGCTGCTGTGCCCCTGTGAAATATGAATATACAGAGCATTGAGCATGCAGCTTTTAATTCAACTATACCTGTGTTGTTGATAACACATCAAACTCTTTCTTGGGCTCTCCTCCAGAATATTCAGTTTCTTTGTATCTAGTGACTCGTTTTCTGGGTTGTTTACTAACCGTAATGCAAGTAAACACAGGCAGAGGCTGTTCATCTCATCTTTGGAATTTGAGGCACAGAAAGATCCTATGGTCCAACTTGTCCTCACATGTTGAAGAACAGCCATCCAGCATATTTCCATATCCCAGATTTTATGTACAGTAATTACAGGTTCAAGTGACTTTTTATTGTTCTAATTGTGTTCTTTTCTGCATAATTTGTTTTTTCTTGTGAATATGGTGCCCCTAATGCTATGTACTTGTGATGTTACTACAAGTAAACTTTTCATTGTATCTGTGCTTACGTGTACTTGTGCATTTGACAATAAACTCAACTTTGATCTTCTGAATATTTTTTAAGATAGCAAAGATCCCACTGCTCTTCTTTAACATGTTCCATGCTCATGTGAAAAGGTGCTATACTGGGTGTGACGACTGAGATTTTCTATTTCAATCTTTAGAGAACTTTTTGAATTTTACAGGACTGTGTTCAGTAGAATCATGATGTATTTGTATATAAGTGAACAGGTTTGTGAGAAATGTAATCTTTGTGTGCCTGGCAATTGGCATCATTCAATAGATTTTTTTCCAAACTTGAAGTTAGTGTATACAGTAGGATTATCATTGTAGATTTTGGTGGATTATCATAATCGGGCTTTGATTTATCATTTGTACATGTACAATGCCTGTGGATGTACGTACCTATCTATTTTATTTATTCTCTTGCAGTCGGCTCCATCGCTGTTTCTGAAGAGCAATTTTGAATATTTAAGGGGGAATTATCGAAAAGCAGTGAAACTATTGAACAGTGCCAACATCACAGATCATCCTGGGTTTCTCAGCACAGGTAAGAATCCAAAGAACACAAGTTTTACATTGAATTAATTATTGGTAAATGGAATTTGTAATCAAGAGCTTGACAGTGCTCCTAAATTTTGATTGGTCGATTTTCTTCAGTTCTCCAGGGAATGAAAAAAAAAACCCTAAACTGCTTTCTGGGAAACAGATTTCCTTTCTATCTTGTTCCAGAGCTCTTAAGATATGCTTGTTCTGTTCATCCTTGTTACTATTATTCTACAGTCAGTGGTTGAATAGAAGATGTCCTTTCCGATGCTAGCAGGCGGTGATATAGTAATTTCAGCATAACAAGCCATTTGAAGGCATTGCAGAGACAGGTCATTAGACAAAGTCACCGAGCTACATAAAGAAGTGTAATCGTGGTGTTTATGGGTGTAATTCTATTGCTTTGGGGTTTGGACAGTTGATTATTGTCTGTGGTGTACAGTTTAAATTGGAGATGTGTGAGGGGACTGAACTGAAGGAAGAAAGACAGAGTTTACAGGCTGGAGGAGTTTAGGAAAGAGTGGGAGAGTCTGTAAATCAAGGGTGCTGAGATATGTTGTATGAGCTCTATGACTGTCCAGCCTACCACATCCATGTTAAACCTTTCCCCATCAACTCTAATCACTTTTGCCTTCATTAGCACTGTGTCCGTCTATGTCTTGACAATTTAAGTGTCTGTCTCAAAGCCTCATAAATGTAATAATTGATTCTGGTTTCACTGCCTTCCCTGACATGTTCCAGCTATCAACTACTTTTGTGTTTTTCTTAATCTGTTTTCACAAAACTTGTTCACTTCACCTTCCTGTGGTTTGTTGGGTTGGATGTTACCCAATAAATAAAGAAAGCAGTATTTCTGGGTGAGCGGGACTTACTGCAAGTTAGCATACAGACTCTAGTTTGGAATGATCCCGGGTTTGTAGAGGGGAAGAATAATAATATTGGATTAGTCCAGCTCGGTTAGCAAAGGCATGAATCTTGTTTCAGCAGCTGTTTAGCTGATGTGGATGGAGATGAGCAAAGTGGAAACAGGTGGTCTCTGTCTGGAGGTGAACATGTTGGGTCTTAAGCTCATTTCTGTATGGGCACCCATATTTGTGAATTAACAAGTTTATTTTCAGAATGATGCTGTGTAGAGGATCAGCTAGGTATCTAGAGATTGGAGCTAGGGAATTAGATCTACAGACAAAGCTGTAGTCTTCATAGGATTTTGCTGCAGGGAATATTTACTCATTTAGTCTTTATGGAATATAGCACAATATTCAGGCTACCACTTCAGTGGTATACCAAGGAAACTCGTGTCTTGGCAGTGGTTAGTGTAATGATTTACAGCATTATTGATTACTGCTGCTGTCTGTAAGGAGTTTGTACGTTCTTCCCGTGATCATGTGGGTTTCCTGTGGATGTTCGTTTCCTCCCACAGACGTACGGTTGTAAGTTGTGGGCATGCTGTGTTGCCACTGGAAACAACACACTGCTGCCCTCAAGTGCATTGTGTACAAAGCTAGGTAGGAAGTTAAATGTCCTCTCAAAAAATCACCAAAGTAGGAAACTTTCTTCAGGGTTTTTAATGAGACAACTTTGTGAAATTGCAGCAAGTTAAGCAAAATGCGTATTAGATTCAATACAGAATAGCCATGCCCTGAATACATAACATTATCGATTATTCTTATAATCAGTATTAAGTAAGGTAGTACTCATGTGCAACATACTATAGCTACGCCATGAACTAGAGTCAACTTGTGGTGCAATGATAGCTTAATAGTGAACGACAAAAAACATTATATTTCTTTGAAGTACATCTGCTAAATGTTTATCGATATTAAGAAAGCCGAAGTCTCTCAGATATTGCTGCTTCAAGGGGAAATAAGGAATTGCTGGGGATGGATATCTTTCTACCATTTTTGCTCCAAGTCAAAATTCAAATTAACCCCTGCAGGAAATGATGTTTTAAAAAAAAATTCAACTTACAAACAGGAGGTGATGTTTGTACAAAGTGAACTGCATACAAAACAAATAGTGTTTCTAGAGACAGAACACTCTCTACCTGACATCCATGATGTCAAACTTAACTACTGAAACTAAATTTCAAATGATCATTTCGTTAAGTCTATCAAAAGAAGAACAGTCTCAGAGACTAGTCTTGAAGCAGTCTTGCTGTTCTCACTTCGAAAATGTCGTCCTTGCTGATCCACTGTACTTGCTCGTGGTATTATCTGATGAGCGTACCGGTGACACGGTGCTCACCCAGAATGACGAATATGTGTCGTATCTGTGAAGTGAGTTGTGCCTTCTTAATAAGTCTTCCAGTTCGCTGCAGCCCCTCAGAGTCAAGAAAGGGACAGGTTCACTGAGGTAGCTTTGGATTGGAAGAAGTTCCTGCTTTGTGATGAACTGCACTTCCTCTGCATACACTTGTGTGCACCGATAGTGTCTCTGCCAAGCAACGGGAGAATCTCAGGGGAAGAGTTGAGTGGGGGGATCTTGTCATCTATAACCATTGGATGTGAACGACCGTGCACTGCTTCAGGAGTTGAGTTTTTGTCCCTGCTGAGAATATGGTCCAGTCAATAAGAGCTGGCAGGATTAAGCAGATGTCTTCTGTTCACTCTGCAACAGATCCACTGGCTCTGCTTAAGTTGACTTCTGAACATGTCTTTAGAGTGTATCACCACAGCATGGTGCAGTCGGTGAGGGCTGTGCAGTTGGTTCTGTGGTAGCTTCTGTTGAAAGGTGAGCCACTGATGCACTCGGTGCACTTTCAGCCCTTGTGTGCTCTTATTAAGTGGTGAACACTCATGTGTTTCCAAGTTGGGTGACTTTGAGCACCTATACCTTAAATGAGGGTTCATCTTTCTTTGGGTTTGAATCTGAGGCAGCGGATACAAGTTCAGGAGGAGGACTGGGTAAAAATTTGATGTGAACTATGACAGGAAACTGGTTCCTGTCTGTCTGCTGCTTTGATTCCATCCTCTGAGTAACCATGTCATAATAAAGGACTTGCCCCACTGGTTGGTTATTCAGTCCTCTTCCTATCGACGTGACCACCACTGTCCAAGTCAGCAGCTGCTTCATACGCCTTTGCCTCTGCACAGGCAGCCGAAGCTGCAGCTTCACCCTCCTGTTGAGCACGTTCAGTGTAGCTTCTACGTGAGCTTTCTTCATGTCTGTGCTTGCTTTTTCAATTAGCATTTCAGCTTTGTGCTGTTCCCATTCTTGCTGCTTCACTTCTGGCACTGCCTCATGCAGCAGCTATGCTAAATGTGGTTTTGCTAGAGTGTTACGAAGATGCAATCGACGTGCCACATTCAGACCTCATTTCCAGGGCTAGTCAATTGACATTGTTAGAGACAGAAGCTGACATTGCAGCGTACGGCATTCAGACGCATCTCCTATCTGCGGCAATGCCTTTGAAGATGAGCTATTTCTTTTCACTCTACAGCCCTCTCAGTGCATTATGTGCAAAGCTAGGTAGGGAGTTAAACATCTTTTCAAAAATCACCCAAGCCGGAAGCTTTCTTCAGCGTTTTTAAATATGAAAACATAGTGAATCTGCAGGAAGTTAGGTATGAGTTATTAGATTCAATGCAGAATAGTCATGCACTTGAATATACTAATATTATCGATTATTCTCCTGATCGACATTAAGCAAGGTAATACACCAAGCAACATTCTGTAGTTATATTGTGGTCTGGATTGAGCTCGTGCTGCAATGGTAGCTTAATAGTGATGAACAATAAACAATACTTCCTTCAAAGTCCATCTACTAAGTGTTTACCAATATTAAGAAAGCTTTATCTGTGAGTGTTTTGCTGTTTCACGGGCAAATAAAGAGTGGATGGAGATGGATGTCTTTCAGCCATGTTTGTTGCAAGTTGAAATCCAAATTGTGCAGAAAGTGATGTAAAGGAAAGTTTATGAGCAGGAAGTGATACTTATACAGAAAGAGCCGTGTCTCAAGGCAGGATAATAGTGACACATGTGACTGCCCTCAGAACATCCTCAGACTATATTGGTCATCAATGCAAATTATGCATTTCACTGTGTTTTGATGTACATGTGACAAATAAAGCTCCATCTTTCATAAGGGACATTAAATCAAGGTTTTTCAGTCTTGAATCATATTTAAGATTTCATAGCTTCATGTGTGAATTGTATGCCTGGTCTTTCTGGTGTCCAGTATTCACTTCTGAAGAAATTATCAGTTTATTATCACATGGTCATTTCTGACAAATTGTGCAATATGCACAGTCTGTTGTATTTTCTGCATTACATCAGTGATCACGCTACTTCGGGAACTTTCTTTAAGAAATTCTGTTTTTTTTTAAGATTAGAATTTTTTGTCACATGTACATCAAAACATGCAGTGAAATGTGACATTTGTGTCAAATCCAGTCATCAAGGGTTGTGGGGGCAGCATAGCATGTCCACAATTCACTAGTCCTAATCGTACATGTTTAGAAACTGGAGCATCGTGAGAAAACCCACATGGTCATGGGCATAACGGACAAACTCCTTACAGGCAACAGTGGGAATTGAGCTCCAGTCATCACTGGTTGAACTATTGTGAAAAGTGTAGCCTAAATAATCCATACTGGTCTAGTGTGTATGTAATGGCCAGAAGGTTGGAGAAATGGAGGTGATGTGGAGCTGTGAAATGGATATTGTCAGGATGGTATCCCTGCGGTTGGGATATCGATGAGAAACAGATGGGCCAAAGATAAACTGCTAGTGGTGTTAGAGTGGAAGGAGAACCACTCGGGTTATAGGGTGAAAATTTCAAAATCATCTGCAAGTTTCGGGACTTATTACAACTTAAGTTTGAATGTGGGTGTAGCAGGTAATTTTGGATCTTCTTTCTAACTAACATAGTTATTTATCTTTCTCATTCATTATTCAGTGTCACTGAAGTATCGTACAACGTCTTTTAGGTTACATCATGTTGGGTTTCCATGACCACCTTCATGTGGCCCTTTGGCCAAAGTATGTTACTCATCCACGTGGGGAAAAATCTTGTCTGGTTATTTATATGAATTTCAGTCTAGACATGTTTGAAATATTGAAATAAATCTCCAGTAAGTGCTACCTAAGATTTGCACAGACTTTTTCATTTCATTTGAAAGTGACTTTTACTGAATACATTAATTTTCTTACATGCTTTTTATTGACCTCAGTAGTGCTCACTCTTATTTAGTTTTCAGAAAGTTGCAGCACAAAAGTTCACATTTTGTGCTGCTGCTAGCTCTTGAAAAATCACTGCAATTGGCCTCACACCCTCATTCTTTGTGTTTCTTGCAAATTTCAAATATGTACCTATTCCCCTTTTTTAAAGTTTCCTTTTCATGCTGAATCCTCCTGATTGCCTTACTGTGCCAAAAAGTTGTCTATTTTCCATGAATCCATCTTCTTGATTACTGAGCTTCCTGCCAGTAAAATGTTTAATATGTTTTTTCCTTCTGTCAGTAATTTAATATTTACTTGAAATCTTATGCCAAAATACTGTCATGTTGAATTTGTTGCTTTTTTGTACAGTGCCACCTTTAACATTTTTCCTTTTAAAAATCTTTACCCACAGGTGAATGCATTCGGTGCATGTTCTGGAATAATCTTGGTTGCATCCATTTTGCCATGGGAAAACACAATCTAGGAATTTTCTACTTTAAAAAGGCATTGCAGGAGAATGACGTTGCCTGTGTGCGGTTGACAGGGTCGAGCACAGATCATGGTGGGTTTCTTCTCATTAAAGGCTCTAAACAATTAACACAAATCATCAAACTGATTTCTTTATCAATGAATTGAATTTAAATATGCATGCAACTGGTGGATACTGATTTGTTGCTTGTGCAGTCCAGCTGCAGATTGTTGAAGGTTTTTTTGTACCACCTAGTGCTCACTTTTGTGATATATTTCTTGTTGGTCAATAAGTGGTGCTATTTTGCTTTTGTCAGTATTTTGGTGTAACTTCACTCCCAAACTCAAGCATAATATTCAGGTTGCCACCTTAGTGATGTATCAAAGAAATTCTTGTCTTTCATGAGGGTTGTTAAAGTAAGGTACTTCAGTCTTCTTGCCAGCACAGAAGCATAGCGGGTAACATAACGCTTACAACGCTGGCAGTTGGAGTTCAATTTCTGTCGCTATCTGTAAGGAATTTGTATGTTCTTCCCATGACCACATGGGTTTCTTCCCACATACATTCCAAAGACATATGTATGAGTGGTAACTTGTGGGCATGCTATGTCAGTGCTGGAAGCACGGCAACACTAGTGGGCTGCCTCAGCACATCCTTGGACTGTGTTGGTCACTGACGCAAACAATGCATCTCATTGTATGTTTCGATGTGCATGTAACAAATAAAGAATCTTTCGAAAGAGACATTAAACCGAGGTACTTCAGACTTCAAACAGATTTAAGATTTCACACATCATGTAGGAATTGAAGGTTCATTCCCTCTGGTGTCCAATATTCGCCTTTCCAGAAACTATCTGTCTGTTATTACGTGGTCATTTTCGGGAAATTGTGCAATGTTCATAGTTAGTTGTGTTTCCTACATTACAGCAGTGATCCCACTTCAACAGTACTTTGCATGAACTTTCTTTAGGGCATCCTGCTATTGTGAAAAATGCAGCCATTGTTTTTTAAAAAATAAATTAATAATCTACTATTGTGCACTTCCGCTATCAGGTTTCTGAAAGGTCCATGAACAGTACCTTGTTATTCCTTTTTTTCCCACACTATTCATCTCTGTAATTTATTTATCTTTGCGCTGTACTGCTTCCACAAAACCACAAATTTCACCTTAGAGATGCAAGAGATTCAACAGATGTTGGAAATCTAGAGCAACAGGCACAAAATGCTGGAGGAACTCAGGCCAGGCAGGTAGGGGAATAAACAGACATTTTGGGCTGAGAACCTTCGTTGAGACTAGTGTTATCTCATGTCAGGTCATTTAATTTCACAAATCTAAGTCAGTGCTAATAAATCTGATTCTTTTGTGTATACTTCCCCTATAGATGTTTGATCTCATTTGTGCTCAACAGTTTTGTGTAGAAAATCTTGTAGCAAAGCAGACTGCTTTTTGCAAGTTCAAGAGTAAAGTAAGAACTTTAGAACTTCAACTTCAGTCTGGTTTTGTTTTGGAAGGTGGCTTTGAAGTCACTTTCCATTTAGCTGGTCGTGGTTTGATGAAATAACAGTGAAATAGCTCACAATGAAGGTGGTCAATTTTGCTGCAACTTGCAAGTTTTTCAGATGTTTTTATTGAACAGTGCAACTTTTTAAATTTTGCTTTTTGTGGCTTTTTCTTCACGTTTGGTTGGTGATTTAGGGAAGAAGTTTTCAGGGAGACCAATGAGTTCCCTACTGACGAACAAGCGTTATGAATTGTTGCACAACTGTGGAATCCAACTGTTGCACATAGGCAGGCCCTTGGCAGCTTTTGAGTGCCTGATGGAGGCAGTTCAGGTGTACCATTCCAACCCACGTCTTTGGTTAAGGCTGGCAGAGTGTTGCATTGCTGCCAACAAGGGGGTGAGTGGATTACTTCAGATGCTAACTATTTTATTTTCTCCAAAGCTCTTCCCTTATACCTGAATCATCTTGTTAAATTAAACTTCACCATTGTTTTTCTGCAGACGTCAGAACAAGAGACCAGAGGGCTGCCAAGTAAAAAAGGGATTGTACAATCGATTCTAGGTCAAGGCTATCATCGAAAGATAGTATTGGCATCACAGTCCATGCAGAACACTGTGTACAAGTGGGTGATCACAGCATGTACATGGGCAATGTTATTTCTATATTGCAATCAGATATAAGTGATTCAACAGTGAACGTGCATCTCAGTATATAAATGATTAAACTTACACAATGTTTAGATATTTTTAAAGTATGCAGTCTATCGCCATGGAAACTTTAAAACTTAAGATTTTAGTGAAGTTAACTTTGTAACATGATGGTCTGTGTTCTAGGTAGATGCAGTGGTTCTGACTTGTATGTTGGGTCAATAGATTGTTGAGGTGGAATTAGTGTAGGAAAATGACACTGGAGTAAGTGATCAACTGTGTTCTTGATGCTGGACTCTGGGTTGTAATTTTTATGTTCTCTTGTTTTAAATTAGAAAAATTGGACAATGAAATGCTCAACAGACTTGTTTATTGGAAATATGAAGTTTCCTGTAATCGGAGACCACACAGTTTAAGTGGTATTTTGCACCAGCTTCCATCAAAATTTTTTTTCTAAAAATCTAACTATTACTTCCTACTGTTTCATGAGCATCCTAGAAAGAGCTGCTGCTGAGCTATTGGGTTTGGGCACCTTGCTAGAATTTTATGGAAGCATAGTGTTGCATGTTTCTGGTGGTTGAGGGAGATTAAGTGAGAGATGGGAGTGGAGCCACTCATCTGCAACGGTCATCACAGCTAAATTTGTCTTCAGTTTCCTTTGGAGGTTGGCTGTGGTTTCCTGGTTCAAAATTGTGACTTTAACAAAATGACTGAAAACAGCTATCATGGGGGAACGAGTATTTAGTACTTCAAGTTGTCCTCTGCACTGTGCTGCCTGAAAATAAGGTGGAAGCAAATTAAACAGTACTGTCAAAATGGAATTCGGTAAATGCTTAAGAAGTCTATGGGGCTATTTGGGAGGGAATGGGACTGACTGAATAGCTCCCTCAAAGAGCTCGTTCTGCAGTATCACTTTGATTCTTCCTTCTCTCAGCTGAGGGTGACTTCGTGATAATGGGCGATGAACCTTGGGAGTCCGAATATAAAGGCTATGGCAGGTGTTGGGAATAGTGAAGGATACCTTTAAGATTAATATTTAAATATGGACAGTGAAAATAGGAATCCTGTAATTCACTTGGCTTCCTTTAATGTTTCCCACAGTGACGGGCAGTCTTCAGCCATTCCCGTAGCCAGCATGGAGTTTGCGGCCATCTGTCTAAGAAATGCATTGCTTCTGCTCCCTGAAGATCAACAAGAGATGAAGAAAGATAATGGATTAAGAAATTTCAATCAGTCAGGCAGTAGTGAAACTAACAATGAAAGTGGTGAGACATGCAGGTACAGCACAATGGAAGATGTGTTTATAGGTCAGTGGATGAGTAGAGTGGAATTTAATGCACATAGATTTGGTGAGCACCCGTGCCCCCCTTCCCAAAAGGATCAGTACATGTGTTTAGATTAAAAATATCAGAAGCTAATACATAGACCCATTGTTTCTGTACCTCAACACCCCATATTGAGTGGACACACAATAGTGTCTATCACAAACAAGGTTGGAAATATTAATGTGCAGTGTGTTGTGTCTAATAGGTGGATAGAGGAAGGAGGTAGAAAGTGTGTGTGTATTCGTGTGTTCAACCTGTCATTTCAATTTCCCATTTTCCCCATTTGACTCTCTTCCGCTGCTGCTTTGCTGAACTCCGAGATGGATGAACAGTGTCTTAAGTTAAGAATCAGTAAGACCCAAGTTGTCATGATTTCACCAGAAACCCTGTTCCGTTGCCACTCCATTCACCTCCCTCCACAGGAACAAGCATATTAATCCTTTCCCTACTGTTTTAATGTAACAGCACTTCATCCCTTTCCTTTTACTTCTATTGCCCTTGAGAAGCTTCCTTGAACCACTAGACCTTCTAGTGAATGTGCTTCTACAATGTTGTTGGGAAGGGAATTGTAGAATTCATTTGTGGCACCCAGGAGTGATATATTTGCAAAAAAACATTTAGAGTAAATTGGAAGAGAGCCTGCCAGTGGTAGAGTCCGCAAACACAACTGGCCAAATGCTTGTAAGTGTTGGAGGTTATAGGCAGGACGGTTATGGAAGCAGCCGTACTGACAAGCATTTTGAAAGTGGCGTACGCTGCAGCCACTGAAGTTGGTGGGGGTGGGAAGAGAAAGTTTAGGGTGGTGGATAGGATGACATTTAAGCACAACTGCTTTGTCGTGGACAGTATCGAACTGGTGCACTGCCCATGTAAATGAAGAGAATTCCATCACACTTGAGCCTTGTGGCCAGAGAAAGCTCAGATAACATGCTAAAATTATTTTATTCCATCCTCAAGTGGCAAGCCTCATGAAGGGGAGAAATACTTGGTTCCAGGCCCACCGTCATCTCCATTAAGGAAGCAGGAGTTAGACAATTTGAGGTGATGATTTTTTTTTCAATATCTAATCCATTTCTTTAACGTTATTTCGTACAATGTTTTGTATAAATCTGAAGGGTTTGTGCCCTGCAGTGGAAACCAAATTGTTACTGGGGTGAGAAAACATAGAATATATCCCAAATAGTGGGAATCCAAGTGGAATTAACAACATAAGGTTTTGGACAGATTTTAACTCCAAAGATGGAATATTGTTGCAGGCTGATTATTTCACAAGTGCATTCTGTTTTCTCAGGTGCTCCATTCTGGCTGGTAGTGCATATGTTGCCCTTGCACTCGGTGACAACCTCATGGCCTTAAATCATGCAGAGAATCTTCTACAGCAGCCCAAATTGTCTGGATCTCTGAAGTAAGTAACAGGAGATATGCAACCAGGTGGTTATTATTAAAACAGGATTGATTGAGCCTTATGAGAAAAGTGCTTCCTTAAACTTTGCCTCTTGGGCATTCACTTGAAAAGAAACAACAGCCCATTTTCAAATAGTCTTAGTCTTTCCCCATAGCTCTGACTATTTTTAAAAAGGGAATTACTTTAGACAAAAAAGGAAAGCTGCTGTTGAAATTGGAAATGACAATGGGCATTTAAGATTCAGTAACTTTAGAGGTGAAAATAGAGACACGGTGATGTTGAGGTGGAATGTAAAGTCAATAGCATATTGGTTAAGTTAATAGATAGCATTGCAGAGAGGTAAACTAATGAGGTCCCACATCAGCAGCTGGAGAATTTTAAATGGTTATAATCCAGAGTGAAAATGTATCATGATCAAAATGCAACCAAGATCATAGAATTTGCAAGTGTCTTAAAGTAAAGTTTGCCATACTAATCCGCAACTGTGGGGTTGATTCCTAAACCGGTCTTTGAATAACCTGCCAAGCCACTGGAAAAAGGACTAATGAAGGTTGGCAATAAATGCTGGTCTACCAATGACATCCACAACCCATAAACAGACAGGGGAGAATCAGGAGGGTGTTGACTGATTGGCGAGGAAGGAAGAAATTCCCCTGTGTTGTGCAGCCATTCTCTAATGTGTAATTTTGTTTAGGTTTCTAGGTCACTTGTATGCAGCAGAATCCCTCATCTCGCTGGACAGAATCTCTGATGCCATCACTCATTTGAATCCTGAAAATGTTACTGATGTGTTCTTGGGAGTTTCTTCAAATGAACAGGACCAAGGTAAATAATTTCAAGTTTTAAATATTTACCCACTTGGGAACATATTATATCAGATGCTCTTGTGAAGTATTGCATTTTAAGGCCTTTATTCCCCTCCTCATCCAGTAGAGTTTTGGAATGGTACCACACAGAATACTGGAATGAACTATTGATTAACAGCAATCCCTGCTCTTTCCCCATAGTCCTGCATTCTTCCTTCCTCTGTTACAAGTATTTTTCCAGCTCTCTTCTGAGAAATTCTAAAAAGAATATTCTACTTCCTTACTTGGCAGGAAGTTTCAGTTTGCAAGTCACTGTTTTAAATAAAAAGATAAATCTTATACCCTTTTTATTCCACTTCACTGAAATCCGTCTTTATGCCATTTGAAGTAATTTTCAATCCGATCTAATCTCCCCTTGATCTCACCTACTCCAGGAAGAACAACTCCAGCTTCTCTAGTCTCTAGACGACTAAAGTCCATCATTCTGGGGGCAATTTCTGTAATCTAGTCTGCATCCCTTCCAAAGCATTGCCATTCTTCCTAAAGTGTAGGTTGAGACTTAAATTAATTGATTTCTTGGGAGTAGTTGAAGCAAGCTTTCACCGTTATTCAAACACTTCCTGAAAATACTTTCCATCTGTTATTTCTCTTTGATATGTAGTTTTTTTCAACAAAAGGTAGCATGTAAAAGATTTTTTAAAAATTGAAAAAAATGAGTATAATTTTCCCTAAAATTGTCTGAATTTCCCTAAAATGCTGTCTGAAATGTATTTTACAAGCTTATGGAGTTGATTATTGTTGGAGGTTTTTGGAATGGAGCAATTTGCCCTGAATCAATGGTTCATGTTCAGTAACTGCAGATATCAGCAGCTGATCCCTAACCAGGGTACCCGTTTAGTGACTAGCTCCTCTCTGATTTTAGCAAATAAATCTACATGTCCTCTTATCATGCTTCTGGTACTCCGTCTTCACTTCACACTCTCTCACCTCCTGTCTACTCCCATTTCTCTTACAAGAGCTCTGATATATTTCGTGTTTCTAGGGCCTGCACCTCTGACTTCAGAAATTGCAAATCTGTTGTGATTACTCCTAGTTTTAGACATGGTTCCAAATGTGACATACCCAGATACAAAAGTTACAACTATGTCTTCCCAGTGATCCTAGTAGTCCTCTCCGTCTTCTGACACTGGTAACCCTAGGACACTCATGCTTCATCCGAGTAATTGGTCTTTGGCCTCTAATGTTAAATTTTTATGTGGCTGTTAGTTGCTGCATGACATCTGTTTCCATTGACGTATCCCCAGGCAGTCGTTCAACTAGATGTCATGAGTTTAGTCCCAGTGACTAAAAATGAACTTCTCTTCCTTTTCCACACTCCTCACCTTCCTCCAGTTATAGCCAAGTCTAAATTCTCTTCTCCATATTATTTTCTAAAATGAATTTTCAGGAGTTGCTGAAGTTCATCTGGGGACGGTGCTCTCTCAATATTGGGGAGCATATTCCAGTAATGAAGTTGAGGGCAGACATTTGTCCAGGTTGTAATGGTTCTGATTCTGAGGATCTTCTGGGTGTACTGCCTTGCTGGGAGGTGATACGTAAGTTTATAATTCACCACATTTTGTGTCAAGACTAGAATAATCTTCAGTTTGAAGAATGGCATTGCAGCAATTAAATTGACACAAATTCTGTTTGCTTGAAAGGAGACGTGAATTGAGACATTTTGGCATTTCTTTTCAGGTTCTGACCGAGGAGAAAATGAACAGATGGAAAGCTGTAAGTGTACATTAATAAAAAAAAAATTCACATCTAGAAACATGACTGCCATTGTTAGAATCAGAAATAAAATTAGAAACTGCTGAAACCATTCACCCCGTCAGACATTATTTGTAGAGTAAAGCAGAGCTGATGTTTTGTGTTGGTGACCTCCCATCCGAATCGGAGGATGGTCAGAGATTTTCCAGTTTTTGAGTGTAGAGCCAGGTTAAGAGTAGTGTCTCAGAGCTGATGTGAAGCAGTAAAGGAAGAATAATTGCAGAAGTCTCTGTGTTGGAAAATCAGAAAATAGAAAATGATTCTAAATAGTCTGATTCTTAAAAAGAAAATGCTAAAGCATTTTATGGCTCAAAGGCTTTGAGTGTTGCGGCTTTTAAATACTAACTAGGAATATCTTGAGCTACCTGCATTGGTGTAATATATAAAATGGGTGATTGTGTGAAGCATAAAATGCCTGTAATTGATTTTGTATGTTGGATTTCTTGCATTATCAGGTAGCAACCGTATAATTTAAGTGCTTATAAATATGTTAATGTTTGGTTTACACAATCACTTGCTGACTGATCTATCTGGCTTCCAGTTTTTCTGTCCCTTGGTTTATAATTTCATTCTTTTGATCAAATCCTTAATGACTTCAACTTTTCCAATCTTTGGACCTCCTCTGCTCTCCAATCTCTGATCTCTGCACTTCTCTCTTGTGCATTCTGACTTTAATCTCTCTGCCACTGACCCTCTTACCTCCAGTTATTTTAGCCCCAAACTATGGAAGACTTCCCCACAGCACTTTTTCCTTCAAACACTGCGCAACCCCAAGTATTTGAATATCTACCTTGTAGAAGTGGCTCAGTCTCAGATTTGGTTTAAGAGATTAAAGAAATATAGGAATGCAAGTGTTGAATGCTTAAGGACATATCTCTAGTAGGCTCATCTAGTTGTTCATCAGGTTTTATTTAGTTTGATACAGTGCAATGGAGAATATTACAGCTGAAGGCTGTGGATTCCGGTTAATCAGGGCAGCCACTTATTTGGGACAACTCTTAAAGGACAGAAATTTAAAGAGAAAATTGCCGGGATTCCCTTTGTTAATTTGGGACACTATGCCGCTTAATTGGGCAGGAGACTGTTACCGAACAAGTTCTAACAGTCACACCCATCTGTGTGGCTGCTGGGCATTACACTGTGCTTAGAGCAATCAGTTTTTAAATAGCATCAGTTACATCTGCGTTTGTGTTCATAAAGCAGTGATGTTTGTCACTGATAGTCGGTGAGGAATAAGCAATTAGACAATTGAGAATGGTTTTGCTCACTGTGGTTTCAAGCATTCAGGCTTGGAGATGTCAGAAACGGCCAAGAGTGAAAATGAAACAATTTCACTACTTCAGCAAATTAGGAACTACAAAGACTTTGAAGGTATCGACAATATATTTAATATTACAATGGAAATGAAGATCTGGAGGTTGCAATCGGTGATAGCATTGTATGAAAGCAGTCCATTAGCTGCACTGGTTTTGTTCATTGCATACACTGGATGAATTTCTCCATCAGTTACTATTAGGAACTAATACAGGGTTTTATAGTGTACAGTTCTATTGGTAATGTTCTAACTTGTTCTGTATTTCAATTAAATACACAATTTGTTACTCAGTTTGTCTGTTTTATACCTTTTTAACTATTTCCATGAAACTTTGGCTAAATTGGGGAAGCTGGCCAAAATGTGGTGGTTGTGATGTGTCTCAATTTACCAGAATCCACTGTATTTAATAAATTCATGAATGAGCAGGCACATAGCTAAATTAATCCTACCTCTGCCATCAGACCTGCAGGCTGCAACTGTTCAAATACATGTTAGAGTACAGTTTTAATGTGATAAGGGCTTCTCTATCTCCCATTCCTTTGGACAGAGAGTTCTAGACCCCTACCAATTGATATATATCACAATAGACATGGTTGGTGAATAGAGCATTGCAGAATTCCAATGGTGTCAGGCTTCCAGTCATACACACCTATCAATCAGTCCTATTCCTGTCCTCAACCAAGTTCAGATCCAATTTGCCCCTCATTTGAATCCCATGGAATTTACTTATTGAACAGTTATGGTATTAGAAACAGTCATGGATTAGAATCCATGTTGATAAAGTCAAATTTTACTATGCTATTTCTTTGTTGTTACCTTTTCAAAGAATCAAATTAGTCACACCTAACCTTCCTTTAACAAACTTTATTAGCAATGTCCACATCAGCAGTTGTCAGTTCCTCTGGCATTGCTTAAATTGGCCAAAGAGAATTGAAAAAAATTTTGAATTAGTCTTTTCAATTTCTTCTCTCGCTGTTTTTAACAGATACATGAATCCCAACCTAGTAGTTTGTCCATTTAACGACTATGTAAACTGCTTAGTCTTCATCTTTAGGTGTTTATCATATTCAGTAATGCATAACAACATCACTGACAATTCCTCATTAAAGCGTTTGCAAAATATTCATTTAGCACCTTGTTCACGTTCCCCTACCTCCACACTTTATTGATTGATTGGTTCCTAATGGGCCTTAATCTTTCATTTATTGTCCCGTTGCATATAATGTAATTTAAAAAAAGCCTTCAGCTGTTACTTTTCTAAAGACTCTTTGATTTCATTCTTTCCACTTAATTTTTGTTCTGACTCTCTCTGTATTCTTCCAGACTTCCTGCTCCATTAAGCAATGTATATATTTCTCCAACTAAGCCAGGCTGCGTGTCGCGTAATAGTCAGAATCTCGATTCATACATTAGTATGCTTGTTACTGTACATACTATAGTTGGCAGAAATTATATCTTTCTGAACACTTAAATTTGTATTTTCCCTCCACTGAGTGATTACCAGAATACTTCCAATGAGATTAAATCTTTGTTGCATTCTATTGATTCTATACTTTCTAGCCAGATTCTGATTTTTCTGAAATGATTTAAGTAATGATTTACAGACAGTCGTCAACAAACAGATTAGAAGCTAACGTGCTCTTCTAAATTTTGTGCATTCACCAGCTGGGAAACAGATACTGCAGTGTTACCCTAATTCCGTTACATCAGCTCGTGCAATGATGCTGTTTAACCTTGGCAGTGCATATTGTCTACGCAGTGAATATGACAAGGCACGCAAGTGTCTTCATCAGGTGAGAAAGCAAGAGCGTGTCATTTTTTTTTTAACTGCGCCATCCAAATCCTTAAGTGGAAGCTGTGGTCTGAGAGGTCGTTCTTTTACTTGCTGGAAAAGTTCCTGTATGGTTGTCACCAGACTGCTGGTGTGAAGCGGGGGGAGGTAGTGGGGTGTGGAGATACGTTTCAATCCTCATTTTGAACTTTGATTCTCTTTTAAGATTTTTTTTTGCATTCCACAAGAAAGAAATTAGTGTTCTTTAGCTCATTGCCTTCATGAAGGTTGCAAAGGATTTAAGATTAGTCACCACTTGTACTGGGCACTCCTGAATAAAGTTTGATATATTTGTTAATCTTGTTCTTCAGTAAAATGTATTTGTTTCCTTACTGACTATAATCTCATTTTATATCTGCATGTTTCATTTTTGTTAACTGCCCATCTACTCGGGGAGTTGAGGATCTGCCTTCCTGAAAACTTTGCTCCTGCACTTTAACCCAGTGTTTTGATTCTGCTATCTGATGACTGATATCCCATTTGAGCATACTAATACGTACAGTTTCTGTCAAGGATAATAGTAAGTGGTTGTGTGGTCCTTTATGCTTTTACTGATTATCTGAGTGAATTGCTCGGTCTCCTACTCTGCTTTTGGATGGAAATTCTGTGATTTGAAAATTAGTTTTCCTTTCTTCAATCTTTATCCACTTGAATTTATTTTCAATTTCCAGCCAATCATTCTAAATCCTAATGATTGACATTGGAGGAAAATGTTGTTTAACCTTCGTTTGAGATAACTTCAAGATGTGCGGCATTTGAATGTCCCTCCACAACAGTCACAGATCACTACAACGCGCTCGTGACCAAACTGCAGCATGTGTACCCAGGCTCTGCCAAATGTTAGGACTGTCTTGTTGGTCACTAAAGCCCAGGCTTGTTGCTGCAGCCCATTTCTCCAAATATAGCATTACCTACATTGAACTGGTATATCTCACACAACAATTTTCTATGTTTTCCCTGCTGTGGGGGAAAGAAAGCAAATTAAATCCCATTTAAATTAAAATAACAGATAAAATCATCTCATTTCTTTACATCATTCATCGGATAACAAACAGGCTTGTGGTATTGGATTCCTAGTCAGATAGACACTAGTCAGTAAAAAAAAATCCTGGAATGAATTGTATGTGTGTTAACCTCTGGTGATACAAATCCTTATCCCTGTGGTTTCCCAATAGCTGCTGTCTGCCAATCTGAGAAACTTAAGTTTAGCGTAATTCTTTGCTTTCTGGATTTCAGCTACTTCTCCACTTGTTTATATCATGGGCTGGCAACTTCCCATCTAATTTGTATGATATTTTATCAGATGTCTGTATGAACCATATTACCTATTTAATTTGTAATTTTCACTATTTCCTCAGTATATTTCAGTAACTTTAGAATATTTAGATCTTATCTATTTTGTTTTTTTGATCAGCGTCTTTCTCAGTGTTTTGATTTTATCGAATAAGGTTTATGACAATTGACACACAATTAGCTTCTCGGTGTTTAATCACTCAAAGAGTTGAACTGCAAGTGCATGTAACGAGAGCTTTTAATATTTAACTACCCTCAAATCTTTTGCATACTTTTTGTCAATTGAATTTTTAAATATAATGTTCAGTCTCTGTTTCACTGGCCTTTTGGAATTCTGGGCTGCATACTATTTGTACATGGATGTTTGAAGCTTGATCCTTGTTTAGACTGACTTGTTTAGAAATGCAGTATAGTAGCAGGCCTTTCTGCCACAATAAGCCCGCACTATCCAGTTACATCCATGTGACCAGTTAACCCATTAACATGGAACGTGGGAGGAAACCAGAGCACCTGGAGGAAACCCACGCATTCACAGGGAGAATGTACAAACTCTTTGCGGACAGTGGCAGAATTGGCGCTCTTACAGTGTTACATTAACCGCTGGACTACCGTGTCGGCCTTGTGCTGATCAGTGGAACCCAATGAAAATAGTCTTGTCTGAATGAACAAATACAGTCGGCCCTCCTTATCCATGAGTTCCGCATGCGCGAATTCAACCAACCACGAATCGAGAAAACCCGGAAATGCTGTTCCAGCACTTGTTGTTCGAACATGTACGGACTTTTTTTTCTTGTCATTATTCCCTAAACAATGCAGTAAAACAACTATTTTACATGGCATTTACATTGTATTAGGTATTATGAGTAATCTAGAGATGAGTTAAAGTATACGGGAGGATGTGCGTAGGTTATCCATCGGGATCGAGAAAAAAAACCCCACAAGTTCCCTTTTACTAAGTAAGTCGGAACAGGTACATCCAATATTAATTAGCGTCAGTTAGTCAAATATTTGTCTTAGTATATAGTATATATTTTACCTTTCCATGCATATAAAACACTTAAACGTATGTTTCAGTGCCGGGCTCAGGAACGGAAATTCCCAAGTTCGATCCAGTGACAGACCGCTTCTGAGCACGCTCTCCATCTGTGCTGGGTTGGTTGATGTGCAGGATCAAAAACCCAAAACCCAATAATTAAACCACTGCGTTGCTTAGTAATAATTGTAGCTTTCATCGGGGCAGGGCCTTTCTCACTTTATCCTTTAAAGTTGTTCCAATCGTTGACCGACTGTAGCCTAAGACTTTTCCAATGACCGATGGCATTTCATCTCTTTCCGATCGCTTTTGTTATTTCCACTTTATTTTAAATGGTGATTGTGATTATTTTCGTGAACAGAAACACTGTGGATTCAGAGCTCCACCGCCGGGTCCTAAAGTCCACTTCACTGAGACATGTTAAATAAGGTCCGGGGTTCCACTGGGTCCTAAGGTCCACCACATTTAGACAGGTTGAATAAGGGACTTGAGCATCCTTGTTTTTTGGTATCCGTGAGGGGTCCTGGAACCAATCCCTCGCGGGTAAGGAGGGCCGACTGTAACGTATTCTCCTACTGCACTATTGTAATTTGTTCACTTTTGAATATACTGCTTTATTTAATGAAGTTGATAATTTTTTAATTCATTTGGCAGTTTTTTGTCTTTTCCATCTCATATTCATCTTCCCACTGATCTCAAATTTTCTACTTGTAAATGTTTCTTGTGCTTTTTTTTTAAGAGCATTGCAAATGTACTAACATGACTCAAAGTATTTACTGTTTGAGCTTTCAGGAAGTCCTTAATGAAGTGCTTCAGTTTTAATATATCCTTTTCTAAGCAAGTCTGTCAACATTGTAATTGGGCACTAGCTCATTTGTGTTTTCCTTTATCAATTGAAGGCTGCATCAATGATTAGTCCCAAAGAGATTCCACCAGAAGGCATCTTACTGGCTGTTTATCTTGAGCTACAGAATGGTAAGTTTGTGTTTGATAATGATCTCTAAGGTTGCAGTGTGTAGAAATTGGAGTAACTTTTTTATTGTGCAACACTTCACTTGTGAGTCTGTTTGGGTCATCTATTGCATCCGGTACTCCTGGTGCGGCCTCCTCTACATCGGTGAAACCTGACGCAGATTGGGGGACCGCTTCGTTGAGCACCTCCGCTCAGTCCGCCACAACAGACAGGATCTCCCAGTAGCCACCCACTTCAACTCTGCTTCCCACTCCCATTCAGATATGTCCATACATGGCCTCCTCTACTGCCATGATGAGGCTAAACTCAGGTTGGAGGAGCAACACCTCATAAACCGTCTAGGTAGTCTCCAGCCCCTTGGTATGAACATAGAATTCTCCAACTTCCGGTAATTCCCTCCCCCTCCCTTCCTCTATCCCTATGCCCCCTCCCCCAGCTCCCTCATGGTTCCTCCTCCTGCCACTACCCATTGTTTTCCCCTATTCTTTCTTCACCTTTCCTGCCTATCACCTCCCTGCTTCCCCTCCCCCACCCCTTTATCTTTCCCCTTACTGGTTTTTCACCTGGAACCTACCAGCCTTCTCCTTCCCACCCTCCCCCCACCTTCTTTATAGGGCCTCTGCCCCTTCCCTCTACAGTCCTGACGAAGGGTTCCAGCCCGAAACGTCGACCGATCTTTTCCAAGGATGCTGCCTGACCTGCTGAGTTCCTCCAGTGTGTTGTGAGTGTTTTTTTTTCCTCTGGATGATCTTTCAATAGCAAATTTTGGTTCTTTGCTTATGCACAGTAATAAATTCTCTGGGGAGAGAAGTGCCAGAGAAATAGTTTGATGCAACTATTTCTTGACTTGTCTAAGCACATGAATTTTCATTTTAAGTTCACCAATGTATGATTCCCAATGCAAGTTAAACTTAACGCATTCATTCCCTGGCCTCTTGGCACAAAACTAATCTGGCAGGGGGATGGGAACCAGGATGATGGAGCTGAGGATGAGCCACTATGTTTACAAGTAGATGATGGGTGTGACATGAATGTAAGGAAGGACAAGCCAATGATTGGGTACAGATGCAGACAGAGCAAAGAGTTAAATTGTACCACAAAGGCAAGATTCAAAAGGGCAAAGAATACAGGACTAAAAGTGCAGTATCTAAATGCACGTGGCATTCATAATAAGGTGGATGAGCTCGTGGCACATTAGAGATTGGTCGATATGACATTATAGGCATCTGAGTCATGGCTGAAAGAAAGCCATAGTCGGGAGCTTAACATCAAAAGATATACTTTGTATGGATAGGACAGATGGGTAGGCATGGGCAGTGGTTTGGCTCCGTAGGTAAGAGGTGGAATTACATCTTTAGAAAGAGGACACATAGTGTCAAAGAATGTTAAATCTTTGTGGGTGGGGTTAAGAAATGGCAAGGGTTAAAAAAAAAAAGCATTATGGGAATCATATATATGCCTCCAAATAGTAGCCAAGATGTGGGGTTGAGATTGCACAGGGAGCTGGAAAAAGCGTGTAATAAGGGTAATGTCACAATTGTAATAGGGGACTTCGAGATGC
Organism: Mobula birostris; assembly: GCF_030028105.1. Taxonomy (NCBI): domain Eukaryota; kingdom Metazoa; phylum Chordata; class Chondrichthyes; order Myliobatiformes; family Myliobatidae; genus Mobula; species Mobula birostris. The sequence continues at coordinate 117,235,041 of NC_092370.1, read as the reverse complement.
AAGGGGATTGGGAAAATCAGGTTGGTTTCAAATCGCAACAGAGGGAATTTGTTGAATGCCTATGAAGTGGCTTTTTAGAGCAGCTCGTACTTGAGCCTACTTGGAGAAAGGCTTTCTTTGATTGGGTTTTATATAATAACCCAGATCTTATTAGGAACTTAATGTAACAGAACCCTTAGGAGGCAGTGATCATAATATGATTGAATTCATACTGAAATTTGAGAGGGACAAGCATAAGTCACATGTATCAGTATCACAATAGAATAAAGGGAATTAAAGAGGCATGAGAGAGGATCCTGCCCGGAGGAGGATACTGGCAGGGATGATAGCAGAGCAGAGATGGCTGAGGTTTCTGGGAATAGTTCACAAGGCGCAGGATAGATATATCCCACAGAAGAAGTAGTTTTCAATTGGCATGGGTAGGCAACCATGGCTGACAAGGGAAGTTAAGGACTGCATAAAAGCCAAGGAAAGGACATATAAGGTAGCAAAACTGAGTGGAAGTTGGATGATTGGGAAGCTTTTAAAATCCAAAAAAGGCAACTGAAAAAGCTAAGAGAAAGGAAAAGATTAAATACGAGGGCGAACTAGCCAATAATATAAAGCAGGATACTAGAAGTTTTTTCAGTTATATAAAGAGTAAAAGGGAGGTGAGAGTTGATATTGGACCGCAGGAAAATGATGCTGGTGAGGTAGTAATGGGGGACGAAGAAATGCAGATGAGCTTATTGGGTACTTTGTATCAGTCTTCACTGTGGAAGACACCAACCGTGTGCCAGAGGTCCAGGAGTGTCAGGTAACAGGAGAGAGTGCTTTTGCCATTACAAAGGAAGAAGTGCTAGGCAGACTCAAAGGTCTTCAGGTGGATAAGTCACCTGGACCAGATGGACTACATCCCAGAGTCCTGAGAGAGGTTGCTGAACGGATAATGGATGCATTAATCATGATCTTTCAAGAGTCACTTGATTCTGGCATGGTCCCAGAGGACTGGAAGATTGCAAATGTCATTCCACTCTTTAAGAAGGGAGGAAGGCAAAAGAGAAATTATAGGCCAATTAACCCAACCTCAGTGGTTGGGAAAGTGTTGGAGTCCATTTATTAAGGATGTGGTTTCAGGGTATTTTGAGACTAATGATAAAATAAGTCAAAGTCAGCATGGTTTCTGTAAAAGGAAATCTTCCCTGATAGATCTGTTAAGAGTTCTTCGAGGAAATAACAAGCAAGGTGGACAAAGGAGAGGCAGTGGATGTCATTTACTTGGATTTTCAGAAGGCATATGATAAGGTTCCACACATGAGGCTGCTTAACAAGATAAAATCCTGTGGTGTTACAAAAAAGATATTGGCATGGATAGAGGAATGGCTGACAAGCAGGAGGCAGTGAGCTGGAATAAAGAGGGCCTTTTCTGGTTGGCTGCCAGTGACTATCGGTGTTCCTCAGGAGTCAATATTGGGATCACTACTTTTGACATTGTTTGTCAATGATTTGGATAATGGAATTGATGGCTTTGTGGTAAAGTTTGCAGATGATACAAATATGGATGGAGAGGTAGGTAGTGCTGGGGAAGCAATGTGATTGCAGCAGGACTTCGACAAATTGGAATATTGGGCCAAAAAAATAACAGATGGAATACAATGTTGGGAAATGTATGATATATTTTGGTAAAAAGAACAGTAGTGTGGACTCTTATCTAAATGAGGAGAAGGTTCAAACATCAGAGGTGCAGAGGGACTTGGGAATCCTCATGTAAGACTTTCAGAAGGTTACTTACAGATTCACTCTGTGGTAAAGAAGGCAAATACAATGTTGGCATTTATTTCAAGGGGAGTAGAATATAAAGGCAAGGAGATAATGCTGAGGCTTTATAAGACACTACTCAGGCCGTACTTGGAGTATTGTCAACATTTTTGGACCCTGTATCTCAAAGGATGTGTTGTCATTGGAGAGGTTCCAGAGGAGGTTTACAAGGATGATTCTGGAAATGAATTAGTTAACATATGAGGAGCGTATGTTTGGGCCTGTACTCACTGGAATTTAGAAGAATGTGCTGGGATCTCATTGAAACCTACTGAATGTTAAAAGGACTAGATAGGGTGGATATGGAGAGGATGTTTCCTATGGTAGGGGTATCCAGAACTGGAGCGCACAGCCTCAAAATTGAGTGACGACCTTTTAGAACAAAGGTGAGGAGGATTTTTTTTTTTAGCCAGAGGGAAGTGAATCTGTGGAATGTTCTGCCACAGACTGCAGTGGAGGCCAAGTCCACGGGTGTATTTAAGGTGGAAGTTGATTGTTTTCTGATTGGTCAGGGCATCAAAGAATATGGCAAGAAGGCAGGCGTGTGGGGTTGAGTGGGATCTGAGATCAGCCATGATAGATTGGCGGAGCAGACTCGATGGGCTGAATGGCCTAATCCTGCTCCTTTGATCTTATGGTCTAATTGTCAATTGCTGTATCATATTTCTGAATTACGAAGGTTCACTGAGCCCATATTTGTCAGTGTTCCTCTTTTCCATGGATGAATTTCCCATTATATGGGTACTTTTCTCGGGGTCTCTGGTCAGATTAATGTCATATCCAGTATATAATAGGTTTTGAATGAAAAACAGATCAAATATACTTCATGAGTAAAAGCTAAAAATGATTAATATTGAGATGTCAAGGCTATGGGCAGGAACTAGCCAAAAGGGATAGTTTCAAGGAATGTCATAAATGAGGAGAGAAGGGTTTTGGAAAGTGATTCCAGACATCGTCTTGGCAGTTGTAAACGCTCCTACCAGTAGTGCAACAATTAAAACTGGAGATGTTCAAGAGAACAGAATTGTTGGGGCATAGGTCTCAGAAGGGGGCTGGATGTGATTGCAAAGATAAAGAAGAGTGAGACTACAAAAGGATTTGAAAGGCAAGATAAGTTTTACGTTCCCTTGAGGATGTAAGATTAAGGAAAATCTGATTAAAATGCTTAAGGTTGAAGCAGTAGAGAGAGAAATTATCACCTCAGGCGATTCTCCAACAAAGGAGCATTGCCTTGACATTATCGCGCTCTTCAAGAACTTTGTTTGGAAGCATTTCCCTATTTAGCAGGCAGTGAAAATCTGCAACTCCATTTCAAACAGATTTATAGCTTCATGTCAGAGAAGGGTTCCAGGAAAATGGTGTGTTAAGGTATCAGCTATGATCTCATTGAATGACAGAAGCAGCTCAAGGGGCTGAATGGCCTTCTAAGTTTTAACGCCTTGCTCTCATGTACAGATGTAGTAGTCCTTGCTTTGACCATTGTATTAATTTGCTGTAAGTTTACATTTTCTGTTAATACTGCTTACATCTTGTCTCTGCCTACAATGAATATGCAGTTGTGTTTGGGAACAATTCCACCAGTCAGTACATTTTGCTTTCTTTTTTCTTCGGTTGGTGGGTGCAGGCAACACGCAGTTGGCACTACAGATCATCAAAAGGAATCAGTTACTGCCCTCGGTGAAATCCCTGAATTCAGATGTGAAGAAGAAGCCGGTGTTTCAGTCCATCCAGACCGTGCAGCCACCACCATTCAGCACTGTCCAGCGGAAGTGAGTCTGCGGTACTAAGATCCATTTGCTGCCTTCAGGACTGTTCCCGTGCTGGGCAAGAGGCTCGGGTTGCAGGGGAAAACCCACAAAGCACTGCAGCTCTCAGCCATCCAACGATGGAGAAGAGGAATTTTTTGAACATCCAGTGCTAGGGATACAAGAACCAGTCAGTATAGGGTTGATCAACCTTGGACTCAAATGCTCACTGAAGGTAAAAACATGCACAGTTTCTGTGTGTTTCTGGAATTTGGAGGTTTATCAAGTTTTTAATATTTTGTTTTATGATAATGGTTTGTAACTGCAGTATTTATAGCTGAACAGATGTGTTTCCTGTTATATTAGCAGCAATTAAAGTAATCCAATGAAAACCTTATATGCTAAAGAACACTTTCATATGACAATTTAGTTGTCCATCTCATATGGTGCATATGTTATAAAATTCTTCTCAACATCTTGCCTGTTAATTGAACTGTCATGGAATTGCTGATTGAGTTTGATTCTGGAAGTACAATTAGCAAAATTAAAATGATGGAACTATTCTTGCCACTAAGCAGAATTTTACAAATCCTCTTGGTTCACCTTCTAAAGTTAGTGATGTTATCTGCCTGAGCTTAGTAAACAACGAGAAGAGGGGAGGCTGAACATTTGAGGTACTATAGAATATCTTTAGGAATGCAATTTCCTTGAGTATCACAGATGTTCTAATGTGAGTTTTACTAACTAGTTGAAGTCCTGTCTTAATCAAGCCAGTGACATTTTGTAAATAGTGTTTTACCTGGCCTTCATTTCTTGCTGCTTTTCAGCAGTAACTACTTTTTCTTTCTGGAAATATACCATGTAAAGAAGCCTAGAGAAAGAAACTTGTAAAAAATAAAATATTGAAATTTATCAGATTAATAAATGAAGAAGGCATTGTCATGAATTTTTGATCCAGGAATTCGTAAAAGGAACCAAAATGAAATGTGCTCTCTCTTCACTTACTTTACCAATTTCCAGCGTGGCTGTCAAAGGATTCTGAGAGAGCAGGGAGAAAGGGAATCAAGGTGTAGAAAATGCAGAGCCACCGGAAAGAGCTGGGATTAGGAACTGACTAGATTACACCTGCAGGCAGCTGGCACAGACTCGATGGCTTAGTGTTTGGAAGCAATATAGGGGGAGGACATCATTTGATTTTCTCAGAGAGCTCCTTGGCCACGATAATTTTCCCAATGTGTAATTTTCAGTGCTGAAGCTAAGTTCAGCTGTTTGCGTTCAGTTAGACAGCATTGCTTCAGAACCTACCAAGAGCAGCATCCCAACCCACTTATCAGGTCTAATTGATATCAGAACAAGCTGCAATCTGAAGCTGTTGTGGCTCATGAATCCTGCCTACAGTCAGAAGCCCACTGGTGATATTAGATCAAGAGGGTAAGGTTCCAATATATCACAAACTGCCTGGTCAAACACGGGTACTCTTAAACATTGCAAATGAAATGATATTTTGGAAGCATAGTTGACTCTGATTGTGAATAAAGAACAAATGTAAATTCTGCATTCTGTTCATTCACTGATAGTTTTGGTTGTGAACTTACTGCTTTTTGGATGTATATAGCTGTGTTTCTTTGATTGCCTCACTTTCGATGTATGAAGATGAAATGTTTTTGTAGGAACATTAGGATTGGAAGACACCATTCGGCACTTGATCTAGTTCAGTTTGATTATAGTGATTGGTATTCCAGCTTCCACTTAATAACCTTGCTCATTAAAACTCTACTAGCTGTTTATCTTTTGCCCTTCTGAATACATGATACCTTTGCTTGCATGATTTAAAACTGAACCTCTTGTTTTGGGAGAGATGTCCAAGGCCAGTATTTTCTGCCTGTGCTGCATTGCCCAGATCATCCATTCCAGACAACCATATTGTCTCCTTATTTAGATTATGAGGACACACAGTCCTCTTTATTGTCATTTGGTAATGCATGCATTAAGAAATGATACAATGTTTTTCCAGAATGATATCACAGAAACACATGACAAACCGACTTAAAAAACTGACAAAAACCACATAATTATAACATATGTTACAACAGTGTAAAGCAATACTGTAATTTGATAAGAACAGACCATGGGCACAGTCAAAGTCTCTCGAAAGTCCCATCATCTCACACAGACGGTAAACATCCAGTGCCGCCAAACTTGCCGATGCAGCATCCTGGAAGCATCCGACCACAGTCCGAGTCCGTCCGAAAAACTCCGAGCCTCCGACCAGCTCTCCGACACCGAGCACCATCTCTGCTGAGCGCTTTGACCCCGGCCCTGGCAATAGGCAAAGCCGAGGATTTGGGGTCTTCCCCTCCGGAGATTCTCAATTGCACAGTAGCAGTGGCAGCGAAGCGGGCATTACAGAAGTTACTCCAGGTGTTCCTCCATACTTCTTGCATCTGTCTCCATCAAATCAGAATTGTGCACGGCCCCCTAGTTAACACATAATCGATATCATTCGGAACGGCCGTGCACGCTGCGTCATGCCGCCATCTTCTCCCTCCCTCCTGGGGTTTGTGTATCTGAGCGGCATGTTGTACAACTCGGGATTGAGCAGAGACTGACGGTCGGAACAACAATCCTTATTCCAGAGTCTATCTTGTTTCTCTTTTATCTTATTTAGAGATACAACACGGAATAGGCCCTTCAGACACTTCAAACCGAGCCACCCAACAACCCTAGCCAATAATGGGACAATTTACAATGACCGATTAACCTACTAACCGGTACATCTTTGGACTGTGGGAGGAAACTGGAGCACCCGGAGGAAACCCTTGAGCATGGGAAGGATCGTACAAACTTGCTTACAGAGGACTTGTGGATTTGAACCCTGAACTCTGACACCCTGAGCTGTCACAGCGTCGCGCTGGCTGTTGCACTACCATGGTGCCACAGTACTCCAACCACACACCCCTAACAACCTCGTACATGTAATTTCCTACAATAGTAGCGTCTTAAATACTCGATCACAATCATCCTCCCAACTGCCTCTATCTTCACACCACCCTGGATCCACCTGCTTCTCATTTCTTTTGACTGCCTTCATCAATCACCCACCTGTCCCCACGTCTCCACTCCATCCCCTTTCCCACTCTTGGCTCAATATGCTTCATCCATCACCCCTCCTTGGTTCACCGATCACCTCCGGATCTGCTCCCCTCTTTAAACTGGTCATCACCCTCTGTCCTGATGTATTGCTTTGACCCAAAATGACAACCTCTCCCACCTCCCCACCACAGATGGTGTTCAACCCACAGTTCCTCTGACAAATTGTGGCTCCTAAATACTGACTTCTCCTGTCCTTAAACTATCAGTTCTAACTTTGTATGAACCATTCTTGCACAGTGCTCTAATTCTCTCTAATCTTTAAATATCCATTCTAATATATGACCCACGTGTGGGCACGTGGCCAAGTGGTTAAGGCATTGGACTAGCGTCCTGAAGGTCGTGAGTTTGAGCCCCACCCGAGGCAACGTGTTGTGTCCTTGAGCAAGGCACTTAACCACACATTGCTCTGCAACGACACCGGTGCCAAGCTGTATGGGTCCTAATGCCCTTCCCTTGGACAACATTGGTGTCGTGGAGAGGGGAGACTTGCAGCATGGGCCTGCGCCCTGGAGAGTGAAGACTTTCCAGGTGCAGATCCATGATCTTGCAAGACTAATGGATGCCTTTACTTACCTTATATGACCCTAAAGAAGGGAAATGTTTTTAGAAAAGCTCTGAGCACCGTAAGTTGAATGGGATGGATTTCAGACCCCTTCCAGCAAGAATGGAGCAGTTGATCTGGTGCTTTTCGTTGAGTGCAAATAAAGCAAAGATGTGCATGTAAGCCCAAGTAGCAGACAAATGTATTATTCAAAATGATAAAAAAGATATGACAGCTTGGCTTTCTGCCCTCAGCATCAGTAGGAAGTTGAAATAGTGCCCAACCAGCGTGTATACAAGTGATAATGACATACTAACCAGTTACGTGGAGAAGAAAACTCTATTCTCCACACTCGGCTGCTCTCATTTGCTACTCCTGCTGAGCAAAAAGACAGAAAAGAATGAAATATCTTTTATAATAGAAAATGTTGAAGGAAAATGAATAAGCCTGTCTTCCTAATTCTTTGGCTATTCTAAGCTATTGGCCTCTTTAAAGTGAAAGTAGTTTGGCATAAGTGAGAGAACACTTGAAACCGTATCCTTGCAAGCTTCGGCCTGCTCAGTAATTACAGCCATGATGTTTTCCATGTGATGAAAATTGTTTTAACATGGAACACTTCCGACACGCCCAAAGGAAGATACTACAGCCACCCTGACCTTGGAGTTCACTCTGGGTGCCAACCTGATGGCCCACCCATTCTGCAATGCCGAAGTATGCTGCCTCTGGGAGGAAAGAAAGATGGGGCTGAGTGTGTATTATGCAATGCATGCTTTCCACACTGATACTGTGGATGAGATGCAAGGGAGGAGTTGCTTGTATTGGGCACAGATATGGGACTCAAAACAGAGGGAGCAGCCGCAAGTATTAAGTGAATAAAAAGACTTTTTCCACAGTATCTTCCATATCTTGCAAAAAGTATTGCAACCAATAGAATATTTGAGAGCCACAAACAATTTGTTAGAGGACCTGTGGGTTGAACACCATCTGTGGTGGGAAGGTGGGAGGAGTTGCTGATATTTTGGGTCGAGGACAGAGGGGCAATGGCCAGGATAAAGAGGAGGGGGGCAGGTCCGGAGGTGATTGGTGAACCAAGGAGGGGTGACGGACGGTGAGCGTATTGAGCCAGGAGTGGGAAAGGGGATGGAGTGGAGACGTGAGGACAAGTGGATGATAGATGAAGGCAGTCAAACGAAATGAGAAGCAGATGGATCCAGGGCGGTGTGAAGATAGAGGCAGTTGGGAGGATGATTGTGATTAAGACACTGCTGTTGTAGGAAAAGCAACAATGTAATAAAGAGTGGATAATCTGCTTCAGAAATATTGATTGTAGGATTAATGGGCCCTATAGCACTATGAAAAATTTCTCTGCTTTTTGAAGTATTATTGTAAGCAGCAGGGTACAGATGATGCATAATTGAGTACTCTTTGAGTACTGTACTGCACTAGATTTTTGTGTACAGTTCATTGGGAGTGCACAAATCTAGGCTGACAGTTCATTCTACTCACTGAGTCACGGTTGCTATATACAGCTTAAAGACTGCTAACATCCATAAAGCCTGTGATTTTTTTTTTTGAAGGCAAGGCAACTTCGCATCAATTTCTGCTCGCATGTATCTGATTCTTCTGCAAGGTTTTGCTGCAAGTTCCAGGATCTTTGTTTTTGCACTTGAAGGCTTTGCATACAGATTCATTGGAGGTCCTTGTGGGGGGTGGGGGGTGTATTTGCTGAAAGTGGCTTTCATGATTGATTCATGACAGCCACTGGTATTAACCCATGTATTTGCTTTCAGATTGCCTTGTATGCGGAGCATAGAACAGGAGCAGGCCCTTCAGCCCACAATGTTGTGCTGAAGCAGGTAAATCAAATGGCCGACTAATCCCTTCTGCCTACACAATGTCCATATCCTTCCACATTCATGTGCCTATCTAAACACCTCTTAAATGTCCCTAATGTATCTGCCTCTACCACCACCTCAGACAGTGCATTCTACCATCCACTACTATGTATATTTAAAAAAAACTTGTCCCTTGCATATCCTTTGAAATTACCCCTCCCCCACCTTAAAGGTATACCCTCTGGTATTAGACATTTCAACCCTGGGGAAAAGATGCTGTCTGTCTCCTCTATCTCATTATCTCCTCTCACTGTCTTGTCAGATCTCCCCTCGGCCTCTGCAGCACCTCTCATTTTAGCACTTGCCTCTGTTACAGGCGGCATCCTGGTAAGTCTTCTGCACTGTCTTCAAAGCCACAACATCCTTCCTGTAACGGGGCGACCAGAACGGGATGCAATACTCCAGATACAGCCGAACTATGACTTTTGAACTCAGTGCCTCGACTAATAAAGGCAAGCATGCCGTATGCCTTTTTAACCATCCAATCAACTTGTGTTGCTACTTACAGGGAGCTGTCAACTTGGACTCCAAGATTCCTCTGCTCGTCAACACTGTTGAGGGTCTTGCCCATAAGTGTCCTCTCTCTTTACATTTGACTGACCAAGGTACAACACTTCACATCTGGCCAGGTTAAACTCCACCTGCCATCTCTCTGCTCAAATCTGCATCTGATCTATATCCCACTGTACTCTTTGCCAGTCGTCTACACTCTCCACAACACCACCAATCTTCATGTCATCTGCAAACTTGCTAACCCATCCTTCTATATTTTCATTCAGGTCATTTACATCACTAACAGCAGAGGCTACAGTACAGATCCCTGCCAAATGCCACTAATCACAGTTCTCCAGCTAGAATAAGTCCCTTCAGTCACTACCAGTCTTCTATGGGCAAACCAGTTCTGAATCCAAACCCAATTCACAATTCACCATGATCTTAATCTGCTGGATGATCTTTCCCTAAGAGAACTTGTCAAATCCATGTGGACAATATCCACTTCTACCTTCAACAGTCACTCCCATCACCTTGTCAAAAAACTCAATCAAATTAGTAAAACACGATTTGCCCCACACAAAGCCATGGTGCCTCTCCCTAATTAGGTCATGGTTTTCTAAATGTTCATAAATCCTATCCCTAAGATTCACTCGGGTAACTGCTCTGCCACTGACAGACTCACCGGTCTATAGTTTCCAAGATTATCCCTGGTTCCCTCCTTGAACAACGGAACAATATTAGCTACTTGCCAGTCTTCCAGGAATGGCTAGAAAGGACACGAAGATATTGGTCAAGGCTCCAGCAACCTCTGCACTTGCCTCTCACGATAACCTGGGGTATATCCCATCAGGCCCTGGGGACTTACCTACCTTAATGCTCTTTAAGAGACCCAACACTACCTCCTCATTTACTTCGAAATGCTATAACAGATTCATGCTCTTGGCATTGATCTACCTATCATCCATGCCTCTCTCCTAGGTAAATATCTTTCCTTTTTCTTGACTAAATTCATCACTTCCCTTGACATCCAATGTTATCTTACTTTGCCATCCATAACCTTCCTTTGGATTGGAAAGTACCTGTCCTGTAAAACTGTACAATTGGTAATTAAACACCCTCTACATACTGGATGTGGACTTGCCCATAAACAGCTTTTCTCAATTAACTCTCCCTAGTTCTTGGCTAACGCTCTTGCAATTTACCCTACTCCTGTTTAATACTCTCCCACAAGGTCCATACTTATTTTTATCTATAACTATCTTAAAACTTAAGGAGTTGTGGTCACTGTTCTTAACTGCTCCCCCTCTGAAAGGTTGGTCACCTCCCAGGCTCATTATTCAATACCGTATCCAGTACAGCGCCTCCTCCTGTTGGTCTATCTACACATTTATTTAAGAAATTCTCCTGGATGAACCGAACAAATGCTGTCCCATCTAAACCTCTTGCGAGAAGGAGGTCGCAGTTTACATCAGGGAAGTTTAAAAAGTCCCCATGACAACAGCCCTATTGTTTTTACACTTTTCCTTAATCTGCCTGCACCTCTGTTCCTCGATGTCCTGGTGCCTACTTGGGGAGGGGGGGTGTGGAATCTGTGATATAATTCCATCACACTGATTTCACCCTTTGTATTTTTGAGTTCTACCCATAGAACAAGCTCCATCATGCTGAGCACTGGTGCACCCCTCCCAGGGCTGAGTGCTCAGGCTGCTGCTAAACTACAATTGCACTGCTAGATGATACGGTTGGTCCGGTCATGAAATGATGAGTTAGCATACAGAGAGGAGGTAGAGAGGCTTGTGAAATGGTGTGAGAGCAACAACCTGAGTCTCAATGTGGACAAGACAAAAGAGATGATTGTGGACTTCAGGAAGGCACAGGCCAGCCATCTCATTTCATATCATTGGCTCTGCATGGAGAAAGTGAAGGACACAAAGTTCTTTGTTGTGTACACAACAGAAGATCTAACCTGGACCCCAATGTCTCCTCATTACTCAAGAATGCACAGCAGTGCCTACTTATTCTGGAAAGCTTTGTACGTCTCATTCTAACAACTTTCTACAGTAGCACCATGTCTGGCTGCAAGATACCTTTGTTTCATTAGCTCATGTGGTACAGAAGCTACAAGGCATTGGATCACATGACCCCACAGAGGATAGTGAAAACTAATGAAATGATCACCGGGGTCTCCCTCTCTCCCCCTGCCCCCATGTGTGATATTTACCAGGAGTGTTCCATCCTGAAGCAGATGCCTGGAAACAAATGAAAACTACTGAGAGAATAAGCCAGAGTAATCGACACTTCCAAATAATGAAGTTCCAAATTGACAAAAGTGAGTTCAATCCTTTATTATGGAACTAGCAAAAAAAGAACAATCTTGCAATGATTAAAAAAAACTAACAAAGCTAAATTATCAATATAATGGTCTAATAACATTCCAATTAGTGATATTAGCAGCTGAACTAAAATAGCTGTCAACTAAAATACATTCTCCATGGCTTGCTCACTCCCTGTCCACCTGACTAAACTAAAATGAGTTCTGCCGAAGGGTTCCAGCCCGAAACGTCGACTGTACTTTTTTTCCATAGATACTGCCTTGTCTGCTGAGTTCCTCCAGTATTTTTGTGTCTATCGCTCAGATTTCCAGCATCTGCAGATTTTCTCTTGTTTGCAAACTAACCTAACTAAGCCAAGATGTGAATACATAACTATACTCATTTGCTTCTACCACGCCCCAACCGTCGTGACAGTTTACCATCATAAATGCACCAGAAAATACAATACAGATAGAAAATAGATACATGGCTCCTACACACAGAGTGCGAAAGGCTTGAAGCATTTTGAGGATCCCTACCACCCGTCCTACAATCCCTTTGATCCACTACCAAGAGGAAGGTGAGATAGAAACATCAGATCTAGGACTGCCAGACTGGGTAACAGCTTCTTTCCTCTGTCTGTGAGACTAATGAATACCCAGCTACCACTGAGGTCTCATCACCAGGACAGCAACCTGTTGACTATTTACCTATGCTGCACACTACATGCACATTAAATTATATTTTATAAACTCATTTCTGGTAATATTTTATTCTCTGTGATATGTTTTGCAGGTGCACCGTGGTCCAGAGGAACATTGTTTCGTTTGGTTGTATACATGTCAGTCAGATAACAACAAAATTGAACTTGATCTTGAATTTAAAATATGAAGGAGGTTACAGAACAGCAAATGGCAAATAAGTTCCAGCTGAAGAAGGGTCTCGGCCCAAAACTTCGACTGTTTATTCATTTCCATAGACACTGCCTGACCTGATGAGTTCCTCCAGCATTTTGTGTGTGTTGCTCTGGATCACCAGAATCTGCTGACCAACAAAATGGACTGAGTGAATTTAAGGGCGGGTGGAAGCTCCAGGGAAAGTTGATGAAATTGATGAGCTCAGCATTGGTGCATAAAGCAGCACCAATGCGGTCATCAATGTAGCAGAGGAAGAGCTGGGGAGTATTACCAGGGAAGGCTTGGAACATGACCTATTCTACATAGCCAATGAAGAAGCAGCCACAGCTGGGGCCCATGCAGGTCCCTGAGGCTACCCCTCGGAGAAGGTTGGAGGAGCCAAAGGAAGAATTGTTGAGGTTAAGAACCATTTCTGCCAGATGGAAGAGGGTGGTGATGGAGGGGAACTGGTTGATTCTTTTATTGAGAAAGAACCAGAGAATTTTAAGACCTCCTTGATAGGGGACAGAAGTGTATCTTGCCTGGACATCGATGGAGAAAATGAGGCAGTCAAGGCCAGGGAGTTGAAAGTTAGTCAGGAGAATTGTCGTGGATGTAGATGGGAAGGGGATGGAGCCAAGGGGGGTAGAATGGAGTCGAGGTATGATGACAAGTTCAGTGGGGCAGGAGCAGGCAGAGACAATGGGCCTACCTGGACAGTCAGGTTTGTGGATTTGGGTAGGAGGTAGAAGCAAGCAGTGCGGGGTAAGGGTACTCTCGAGTTTGGTGGCAGTGGATGTGAGTTCTCCAGAGTTGATGTGGTTAGTGATGGTGTCGGAGATAGTTTTCTGATGGTGTGGAGTGGGGTCCTCTTCAAGGGGTAGGTATGAGGAGGTGTCTGAGAGTTGCCATCTCACCTAAACAAGGTAGAGGTCAGTACTGTGCAGTTCAGTGGCACCCCTGTTGTCTGCAGGTTTGATGGTAAGTTTGGGATTAGTATGGAGAATTCAAAGAAGATGACCGGGGAATTCTCCCTGACATTTCAGGGTCAATATTTATCCCTCAGCCAACAGCACCTAAACAAATAACTGCACATTATCACATTGCTGTCTCGGGAACTGGCAATGTGCCTACCTTTCAAAAGTAATTAATTTACTGTGAAACTGCTGGTGCTTTGAGGAAATGAAGGATCCTGTTCACTCGTCACCCACAACTCCCCCCCAACCTTGCATTTGGCAGTGATTTAATTTTACTATTTTCATTCTTGTCAAATCATTAAGTGTTCTACATCTATGATTACCTCCAGCCTTGCAAGCCTCTCAGAATGCTGTAATTCTTGAGTTAGTTAGTTAGTTACTGCCCTTTATGCCGCTGGCGCTTAGGATATTAATGAAGGACCAACATCTCTGTCTGTCCTTGGCCATCTTCTCTATTGTGTCCCAGATGCGGTTCAGTGTCTGGAGCCTGGAATTTAATTGTGCCTCTGGTTGAATTCAGCTTTGGAACCTCTTTGCCTTTTCTTCTTCAGGATACTTCTGATTTTGATGTGTCTGAACATCTGCCCAAGGTTTCTCCCTCTGTTTGATGGATCTGCTGGGGAGTTGATGTGGGGAAGGTTGCAGTGGAATCGTGCCCCTTCCAATCAGGGGTTAGCAACAACGACACCTGCTGTTCCCAGTTGCTCCACTCAGTGGTGCTGTTCGTCTTCAGAACTGGGGCTGGAACCCTCGTGCTTCTGACTGGCAGTGTCTCAGAATGATGTTTATGGAACATTTTGGGGAATAACCTGAGTGGTATATGCCAACATGCATGTGAAGACCTTGTCTCCAATCCTCAATACTGAGTGTATTGAGTCAGATTGGAATAAGCACCAGAAGCACATCTGTACAGATAGCACACAATATAAATTATACAAGTCCGTGAAGGGAATAGATTTTTTTTTGCACTAATGTCTTGTTTTACACAATCAGAGACAAGTCCATGGAAATCCAAGAGATAGTCCACTGTGTTCCATTGCTGAGGTAGGTTTGGGGTTGTGCAGGTTGGTCCAAGCGATTGATGGTGGAGAGTGATTTACTGCCACTCTGATTTGAGTGTTCCAAGCGGGCCAATGAGGCCATTGTAGCAACTGTGGACTCCACCATAATTGTGAGCTGATGTGCTGCTTCTGTTGCCTACGGCTTCAGTATTCTCCAAAAGCACATCAATACCATCACAGGTATCTCCAGTATTGTTTTGCTTTATGCCTCTAAGAAGGGGGGGTTCTTAATGATAAAGGGGAAGAAGGATTAAATCATGAGGACAGGTTGCAAAAAGTGTGTTTTAATTTAGGTGATTAAAGGTGGTTCAGTATTTAAGATGTAGGAGATGATTGAGTGGAAAGAGAGAAACCATTTTGTCTAATAGGGGAAGTGTTAAAATGAGAACTAGGTGATTTGAGGTCCAGATATTTTTCAGGTACAGGGCATTAGAAAGCTGAAACTGTTTCCATCAAAAACCTGTTGAACTTTGAGGAGGGTGATCCCCAAGCCCTGGTGGGTAAGGAACAGGGGACAAAAGTTGGAGCTGAGGGAATGATCATATCTGGTGTGGTCCCCAAATTGGAGGCACAGATTCCCCTGGCCATAATCAAGAGATATATGGATTTTGGTAACTCCAAAGAAAAGATAGTGAATAAATAGTGATTTGAGTTTGTTTGAATTGGACTCAATAAAACATCTTGCCTTAAAAACGTATAACGTGTATGTTTGCACCTATTCCATGACCACAAGACATGCTGCCGACACATTGTAATTCTAGTCACTGATGTAAGAATCACAACAGATGATGTATACACAGCCGAATACCACAAACAGCCAAGTAGTGTGATTTCAGTGATGAAGGTCGAATAGCCAGGAGACCTTTGGGAACCTATGCAGTTGTGACACTGGATCTTTTATGTGCAGCCAAAAGACCAGGCTGGATTGTGGTTAAACTTCCCAACCAGAAGCAGCAGGTGGGATAGTGTAGCATTCCCCCAATACCAGACTGTGGACAGCCACGTCTCCTATATAGGACCTGAGGCCACAACCTCCTGACTGGAGTGAGAATGTTGCAGACTTCAGCAGAGATTAGTCATAGCCTCACACAGCACGGGAACAGGCTCTTCAGCTCAACTGGTCTATGCTGCCCTAGGTTCTCATCTATGCTACTTCCAATTGCCTGCTTTTGGCCCATACCTCTCTAAACCTTTTCTGTACCTGTGCAAGTGCCTTTTAAAAATGTACCTGCCTCAAGCACTACTTCTGGCAGCTCATTCCATGTACTAACTATCCTCTGGATGAAAAAGTTCCCCCTCAGGTTCCTATTTAATCTTTCCCCTCAAGTCTTTAACCTACGCCCTTTAGTCCTTGATTCTCACACCCTGGCGAAAGTCCATACACATTGACCCCATCTGTGGTTGTTGACTTCAGAAGGAGTAGCGGACCACACGACCCAATTTACTTCGCTGGTGTGCAAGTGGAACAGGTCAAAAGCATTAAGTTCCTCAGGGTCAATATCACAAATGATCTGACTTGGACCAACCAAGCAGAGTCCACTGCCAAGAAGGCCCACCAGCGCCTTTACTTCCTGAGAAAACTAAAGAAATTTGGCCTGTCCCCCAAAACCCTCACTAATTTTTATAGATGCACCGTAGAAAGCATTCTTCTAGGGTGTATCACAACCTGGTATGGAAGTTGTCCTGTCCAAGATTGGAAGAAGCTGCAGAAGATTGTGAACATGGCACGGCATATCACACAAGCCAATCTTCCGTCCTTGGACTCACTTTACACCGCATACTGTCGGAGCAGTGCTGCCAGGATAATCGAGGACACGACCCACCCAGCCAACACACTTTTCGTCCCTCTTCCCTCTGGGAGAAGGCTCAGGAGCTTGAAGACTTGTACGGCCAAATTTGGGAACAGCTTCTTTCCAACTGTGATAAGACTGCTGAACGGATCCTGACCCAGATCTGGGCCGTACCCTCCAAATATCCAGATCTGCCTCTTGTTTTTTTTTGCACTACCTTACTTTCCATTTTCTATTTTCTATTTATGATTTGTAATTTAAATTTTTAATATTTACTATCAATCTGTAATCCAGGGAGCGGTAAGCACAGAATCAAATGTCGCTGTGATGATTGTACATTCTAGTATCAATTGTTTGGCGACAATAAAGTATAAAGTAAATATTACCACTCATTCTCCTACATTCCTAAAGTCCCAGCCTGCTAAACCTCACTCCATAATTCAGTCTCTCAGTCCACTCAACATCTTCATACATCTCTTCTGCACTCTTTCCAGCTCAGTGGCAACTTCCTCATAGGTGGGTGACCAACACTGAACACAATATTCCAAATGCAGCCTCACCAAGTGCGAGCTAACATCTCATCTTCTATATTCAGTGCCTGACTGATGAAGGCCAGCTTGCCAAAGGCCTTCCTCAACCTATTTACTTGTGTTGCCACTTTCAGGGAACTATGTATTTGCACTCCTTGGACCCTCTGTTCTGCAACACTCCCAGCACCCTGCTGTTCACTGTGAATGACCTACCCTGATTCATCTGCTTTCTGCACAGCAAATTTATATACTGTCTGTCAGAGTGACCAGCCAGACTACACACACTCGTACTCCTTCACAATGATGACTCATGATTTATGCTTCCACCTGAAATGTTAGTCCTGTTTCTCTCCCACGGACGCTGCTTGACCCGCTGAGTCTTTCCAGCACTTTCAGCTTTAATTTAGGTTTCTAGCATTTGCAGAGTTTTGCAGTTTATGCTGCGCTGTTTTGTTGTTAGCACTCCTGCCAAGTGAAGAGTAGTTTCAGTGGTAGGTTTAATGGACATTTATCCAACAGGAAATTAAAATCCCATGGACAGAGAATGGGAGAAACTTTGAAAGACTAATGAAACTGGTATGTGCAATGGTCTGGTCACGAACAATGATACTTCACTGATTGTGGCTCTGTCTCACACCTGGTTACTTCTGAGTCTCCTTTTAGTAAGCAAGCAAGCAATTCTCAGAGCTCTTGGCGTTGAACGCACACTCGAGATCTTACTTTCTTTCCTTGACTCTGCCAGGCGTGAGAAGGAAGGCGTGAGTTAAAATCTGAGAGAGAAGTTGAAGGTTTTGCTACAGCTAGTGCAGCTGCTGCCTTGCAGTTCCAGATACCAGGTTCAATCCTGACCTCTGGTGTTGTCTGTGAGGAGTGTGTGTGTGTTCTCCCAGTGAATGAATGGGTTTTGCTATGGATTCTCAGGGTTATCCCATGGGTTCTCAGCACCCCCCCCCCCAATATCCCAAAGACTTGTGGGCTGGTAGGTTAATTGTTGACTGTAAATGACCCCCTCTCCCCATTTTGTAGGTGAGTGGTAAAATATGGGAAGAGTTGATGGAAATGTGGGGAGAATGTGGAAATGGGAAAATTAAATGCTGTAATCAAACCAGCATCTACCACTTCTGCTGGCAGCTCATTCCACACTCCCACACTCTCCCTATCCTCTGAGTAAAGGAGTTCTCCCTCAGGTTCCTCTTAAATATTTCACCCTTCACCTTTAACCTATCCCCTCTAGTTCTAGTCTCACACAACCTCAGTGGAAAAGCCTGCTTGCATTTATCCTATCTATATCCCTCATAATTTTGTATACCTCTGTTAAATCTCCCCACATTCTCCTACACTCCAGGAAATGAAATCCTATCTGATTCAACCTTTCCTTATAATTCATGTCCTCAAGTTCTAGCATTATCCTTTAAATTTTCTCGTGTTCTTTCAATCTTATTGATATATTTTCTGCAGGTGGGTGACCAGATCTGCATACAATACTCTAAACTTGGCCTCACCAGCACCTTAAACATAACACCCCAATTCCTGTGGTCAGTACTCTGATTTATGAAGACCAGTATGCCAAAAGCCCTCTTTATGACCAAATCTTCAGGTCTTTATGCCACTTTTAAGGAATTATGGATCTGTATTCCCAGATCCCTTTGTTCTACCGCACTCCTTGGTGTTGTACCATTCACTGTATGTCCAACCCTGGTTTGTCCTCCCAAAGTGCAACACCTCACACTTGTCTGTGTTAAATTCCGTCCGCTATTTTCAGCCCTTTTTCCCTCATGTTCCAGTTCCCAGCGTAAGCTTTGAGAGCTGCCTTCATAGCCACTACACACCCAGTCTCGGTGTCATCCACAAATTTGCTGATCCACTTTACCACATCATCATCCAGATCATTGATATAGATTTCAAATAGCAATGGACCCAGCACCAATCACTAGTCACAGGCTTCCAGTCAGAGGAGCAACCACCTACTGCCACTCTCTGGCTTCTCCTGCTCAGCCAATGTTAAATCCAATTTACTACATCTTTCTGAATGCCAAGTGACAGAATTTCCTACCGGCCTCCCACACGGGACTTTCAAAGGTCTTGTTAAAGTCCATGCAGACCATGTCCACTTTCTTGATAACCTTCTCAAAAAACTCTATAAGCTCAGTTAGACATGACCAAAGCCTTGTTGATTATACCTAAACAGGCCCCATCTATCCAAATATTTATATATCCCATTCCCTCAAATACTTCCGAATTATTTATCATGCCTATAATTTTCCGGCTTATTCTTAGAGTCTTTCTTGAACAATGAAACACATTAGCTACGCTCTAGTCTTCTATGCTCTAGCGGTTAAGGACATTTTGAATACCTCTGCCAGGCCCCTGCAATTTCTGCACTAACCTCCCACAAGGTTCTAGAGGACACTTGGGGTTTTATCCACCCTAATTTGCCTCAAGACAGCACGTACCTCCTCCTCTAAATCATATACGGCCTATGACTTCACCACTGTTTCATCTCAGTTCTACAGACTCTGTGTCAGCCTTCCAAGTAAATACAGATTCAAAAATTCCACTCAAGATCTTCCCCCATCTCTTTCGGCCCCATGCATATATGGGTCTTCTTGGTGAGCACATATAGACTTGATGGACTGAACAGCCCTCTAATTTGTAAGAATATATGGAACTATATTCTTACAAAGAATATATGGAGAGGCGAAGATGGCGATGCGACGTAGCGTACGTGGCCTCTCTGGTGAATGATATCAGTATTTGTAAGTAGGAGGCCATGCACAATTCTGATTTGATGGAGACAGATGTGAGAAGCATGGAGGAGCATCTGGAGAAACTTCTGAAGTGCCCGGTTCGCTGCTGCCACTACTGTGCGATCGAGAATTTCCAGAGGAGAAGGCCCCAAATCCTCAGCTTTGCCTGTTGTTAGCAGCCAGGGCTGAGGTTGAAGCGCTCGGCAGAGATGGTGCTCGGTGCTCGCTGTCGGAGGGCTGGTCGGAGGCTCGAAGTTTTCGGACAGACTCAGTCAGACTGTGGTCGGGTGCTTCCAGGATACTGCATCGGCAAGTTTGCGGCGCTGGAAGCTCATGGCAGGGGGAGTTTCTCCCTTCAACTGTCTGCGTGAGATGATGCGACTTTCGAGCGACTTTGAGACTTTTTACCGTGCCCATGGTCTGTTCTCTATCAAATTACGGTATTGCTTGCACTGTTGTAACTATATGTTATAATTATGTGGTTTTTGTCAGTTTTTCAGTCCTGGTCTGTCTTGTATTTCTGTGATATCACACCGGAGGAACATTGTATCATTTCTTAATGCATGCATTACTAAATGACAATGAAAGAGGACTGCATGTCCTCATAATCTAAAAAAAACTATTTGAATTGAGGTATTCAAACCAATTTAGGACTAGTCCAAGTAAATTATTTTCTCCTGTAGCTGGGCTGGGAACTGGAGGAAATGGATTTAACTAATTGGGAGTATGAACCAAGAGAAGATAATTTTTGATTGAGTTGTTACAATTGGTTTCTGAAAGGATAGTGAAAGCGGATTCAACAGTAGATCGTATTTATAAAGAGTCTGTGCTCTAAATCACTTCAAGGCAGGGAGATTATCAAACAGGTAACCAGATACTCGTCAAAGAAATGGACTTTAAGGGACATCTTTGAACAGGAAAAAGAAAGGGGTTTAGTGAGAAAGCTCAGAGTTTTGGGAAAAGATGTTTGAAAGTACAGTTATTGATGGTGGATTGATGGGAATGCCAGGTAGCACAGGAGTGCAGAATCAGAAATTAGGGATCTTGGAAGGTGATGTTTTTGGAGGAACTTTCAGAGATGGAAGTTTGAAAGAAAATGAGAAAATTTTCAAATCAAGGAGTTTCTGGCCCAGGAATTTTCAAAGCTAAGTACCTACTGAGCTCTGGAAAAAGTGATTCGTCGTGGTGCTCAAACAAGGAGTTGGTACTGGTTAATGCCTGAGCCAAGAGGGCAGTCGGACACTAGAGACAGGCCAGTGAATTCTCTATTTTCACAATGTGCTGTGAGGAGGGAGGTAAAAGTGCTGACGCAACTCCCTGTCATTTGAAATGCCAGAGCAGTTAAACTCTGTTTTTGTGTTTTGATTTCCCATCTAGATAAAGGATAAAGTAAATTGACTTTGGAACAGACCAGCCTGTCAGAGATTGTGTTACTACAAAGATCTGATTCAAATTAGGGATCAAGTGCTGTCAAGTTCATTCACAAGAGGATCATCCCAACAGGGAAGCATTTTCTAATCCACACAAGGCTTTACTGAGCCCCAGATCAATCCAAAATCTAGTCCTCCTATGTGTATTCAGTGTAGAAGCATTTTTGATTAGAGTGTAAACTTAATAAATCCCACAACCTTTTGCAGTCTCTGCTCTCATCCTATTGTGGCCCCTAGGGCATCCTCGACTTTAACAGGGTGATGCATTAAAATTGTACCAGGACATGCCCAGTTCTCATTACTAGCATCAGAGATCAGCTACAGGAGACTGAAGATTCACACGCTATTATTCAGGAGCAACTTCCTCTCTGCCATCAGATTTCTGAACTTTCCATGAATACTAACTTGTCGTTCCTATTTTACACTTTCTTTTCTTAATTTACTTTATTGTCGCCAAACAATTGATACTGGAGCGTACAATCATCACAGCGATATTTGATTCTACGCTTTGTGCTCCCTGGAGTACAAATCAATAGTAAATATTAAAAATTTAAATTATAAGTCATAAATAGAAAATAGAAAAGGAAAAGTAAGGTAGTGCAAAAAAACCGAGAGGCAGGTCCGGATATTTGGAGGGTACAGCCCAGATCCGGGTCAGGATCCGTTCAGCAGTCTTATCACAGTTGGAAAGAAGCTGTTCCCAAATCTGGCCGTACAAGTCTTCAAGCTCCTGAGCCTTCTCCTGGAGGGAAGAGGGATGAAAAGTGTGTTGACTGTGTGGGTCGTGTCCTTGATTATCCTGGCAGCACTGCTCCGACAGCGTGCGGTGTAAAGTGAGCCCAAGGACGGAAGATTGGTTTGTGTGATGTGCTGCGCCGTGTTCACGATCTTCTGCAGCTTCTTCCGGTCTTGGACAGGTCAACTTCCATACCAGGTTGAGATGCATCCTAGAAGAATGCTTTCTATGGTGCATCTATAAAACTTAGTGAGAGTTTTAGGGGACGGGCCAAATTTCTTTAGCTTTCTCAGGAAGCAAAGGTGCTGGTGGGCCTTCTTGGCAATGGACTCTGCTTCGTTGGACCAAGTCAGGTCATTTGTGATATTGACCCCGAGGAACTTAAAGCTTTTGATCTGTTCCACTTGCGCACCACCAATGTAAATGGGGTTGTGCAGTCCGCTACCCCTTCTGAAGTCAACAACCAATTCCTTCATCTTGCTGACATTGAGGGATGGGTTATTATCTTCACACCATGCCACCAGGCTCTTAATTTCCTCTCCGTACTCAAACTCATCATTACCCGAGATACGGCCATAATTGTGGTGTCATCAGCAAACTTATATATTGAGTTCGATGGAAACTTGGCTACACAATCATGGGTGTACAGTGAGTACAGCAGAGGGCTGAGTACACAGCCTTGTGGAGCACCAGTGCTCAGAGTGATTGTAGAGGAGAGCTTGTCCCCTATTTTTACAGCCTGGGTCCTGTCTGTGAGGAAGTTGAAGATCCAGCTGCAGATCTGAGTGCTAAAGCCCAGGCTCTGGAGCTTAGGAATCAGTTTATTTGGAATGATGGTATTAAAGGCGGAGCTGTAGTCAATGAAAAGGAGCCTTACGTATGCGTCTTTATTCTCCAGGTGTTCTAAGGTGGAATGTAGGGCCAGAGAGATGGCATCTGCTGTTGACTTGTTGTTCCTGTGGGTGAATTGCAAAGCGTCGGGGTTGACCGGTAGGCTGTGGTTGATGTGTGCCATAACCAATCGCTCGAAGTACTTCATAGCAATTGATGTCAGAGCCACAGGTCGATAGTCATTCAGGCATGCCACCATGCTCTTCTTCGGTACTGGGATTATCGTTGCCTTCTTAAAACACGAGGGGATCTTAGACTGAAGCAAGGAGCAGTTGAAGATGTGTAGTAATTTTATGCTTTTGCACAATATTGCTGCTGCACATCAACAGATTTCATGACATATAAGTCAGTGATAGTAAGTTTGATCCTGATTCTGAATAAGGGCCAGAGACCCGATTTCAATCCTGACCTCATATGCTGTCAGTGTAGTGATTGCACATTCACCAATGTCCAAGAATGGGAAAGCTGACAAAAAGTGGAGGGCACAGTCCACTCTATCACAGAAAAATCCCTGCCCGCCTTTGAACACATCTGCAAGGACTTCTGCCAGGAGGAAGACCAAGTTGTAGGAATACAGAGGGAAAGGGAAAAGGTTTGAGGAGATTGCTGTTCTCAGAATCAACATGGAACTCATGAGTTGATTGGCTTCTTTCCATGCATTAATCAGTAAATGCAATGGGGTACCTTCTCCAATATGTTAGCTAAAATTTACTATAACTGATTTCTTTTCTTTATCTCTTTGCTGTTAGTGGGACTTCACTGGGTGCACATTGGCAGCAGCATTTCCAAGTCACTGCAGTGAATGGGCATGGAAGGTCCTACTCCACTGGTTGTTAGGTATTTTGAGATATCTCTCAGGACATGATGGCATTGCAAAAATAAAACCCTTTCTATCTTTCTTTTGTCATCTAAACTACAATTGCAATGAATAGATCCTATTGACGCATTGCCAGTGTTACATACAGAGCAGATGTCTGTCCTTTCCCTCTGGGCGCAAAAGGGCTTAGGAAACAGCTCAATATTGCCAGGAATATCTATTGTTTTTTAGATGGTAAATAGGATACTGGTTTTAATTGTGGTCGCAAGACTTGCATCTGTTTTAACAATAACATTTCACAAGCCTTGGAGAAACACCCCAGTTCCATTTTGACTGCTCAAGGAACATCAAAGTTAATTGAAGAATTATTTTGTAGTGGGATAATACTAATGTTTACCCTTTATAGAAGCAGTGGAACAAGAGGAGGTTATTCACCTCTTCAAGTAGTTCTCTGTTTTCAATTAAACCATGCCCTGTCTAATCACCCCTTTCCTAAGAAACACTAACAATTTTGCTTTTGAAAGCACCAACCACACCCTGACTCCCTAAGCCCATAGTTTTCTGGGGGAATGGTCAGGATTTCCCTTGCCGATAGTCCTAAACAGAGTACTTCGAATTTTTCTCTTGGTTTGACACAGTGGAATGGATCTTGTCTTGTGCAGCTCCTCCCACCCCTCCCCTCCCCACACACCAACCTTGGAGAGGAAGATTAGCAATCTCTTCAGGAGATGGCTGGGGCTGCCAAAGAGCCTGAGTAGCATCGCACTCTATGGACACCACAACAAACTGCCACTGCCCTTCAAATCCTTGGAGGAAGAATTCAAGGTGACAGGAGCCAGAGAAGTGGTACAGTACAGGGACTCAAGTGATCCGAAGGTAGCTGAACCATACCACGTCCAGTTTCTCATCCAGGCAGTATATGATGTGCTTCCAAGCCCATCAAACCTGCACACATGAGCAAGGCAGAGTCATCTGCATGCCCACTGTGCTCCAAGCGAGGAACCCTGGAGCACATCCTCAGTGGCTGCGCAAGGGCACTTGGTGAGGGATGGTACAGATGGAGGCATGATCAGGTCCTGAAGACCACCGCTGAAGCCATCAGCGCAGGAGTTGAGTGGGCGAAGCGATCCCGACCCTCCAAGCAGACCATTGCCTTTGTCAGAGTTGGGGAGCAGCCAATACCTGCCAAAAGAACATTTGCAGGCATTCTGACCTCTGCAAGGGACTGGCAGCTGTTGGTGGACCTCGAAGAGCAGCTGAAGTTCCCCAACCATATCACAGCCACCACCCTGCGACCAGACATTGTCCTGGTGTCTGAGTCAACTAAGCAAGTGGTGCTGCTGGAGCTGACAGTCCCATGGGAAGATAGCTTGGAAGAGGCCTTTGAAAGGAAGCTCTCCAAGTATGCAGGACTGGTCAGCAACTGTCAGCCGGCTGGATGGAGAGCGAGGTGTCTCCCAGTGGAGGTTGGTTGTACGGGATTCACAGCCCATTCTTTAGCTAGAGCCTTCAGCAATTTGGGCATCGAGGGAGAGAGGAAGAGGATGCCATCCGTAGTACCACCGATGCGGCAGAGAGGGCCTCAAGATGGCTGTGGCTCAAAAGAGGGGAGCCATGGAGTCATAAGTAGCTAGCCATCTGGACACAAGCTGGGGTCTGATCGGCCCCAGCTGGATCACCTGGAGGAGGTTGTATGATGTTGAAAGACCCGAAACACCCGATGATTCCAGGGACATCACTGAAGATGTGTCCAGAGGCATCAGAAGATGTCTGTACACAGAACTTTTCTCTTGCTTTGACACAGTGGAAGGAATCTCGTGCAGCTCCTCCCACCCCTCCCCTCCCCTCCCCACCCACCAACTGCAGCTTCATATCACCCTGTTTTCTCTGTTTCCCAGTTCTGCTAAAAAGTCTTCAGCTTGGAAGATAAACTCTTTTCTTCTCTCTTCACGGATGATGTCTGACTTGCTGAGTATTTCCTACAATTTCTGTTTATATTTCAGGTTTTCGGCATTTGCAGTCTTTCAACTTTCAGGCAGTTTCTATGGACATTGTTTTGTATAAGAGTAGTTTGATATTTATTAATAAAATTATACTTTTAAAATGCTACAACCTTTGAATATGAATATGAAAGTGCAAGGACCATGCCTCGATCTATCATTTTTACTCCAGCACATAAATTAGACCACCTCTTGGTCTTTAATATCCAAGAGAATGCACACAGACTTTCTGTAGCCTGATGATTTGAGCCTTGTGGTGCAGAGATTCCTCTGAAGGATTGGTACTGTTCCCACCAGGGCCTTCTCATCCCGTTCACAAAGTGCATTGGACAGACAGATTGACATCTCACGTACTCTGTTTAATCCTGATGCCTGTAACCGTTCTGGGAATGCAATTGCCCAGCCTGCATTCTTTGGGAGTTCCTGAAAGCAACATCAGCCTAATAATGGCAGAATATAGTATTATTGGTAAGGTTGTTGACAGTGTGGAGGACCAGAAGGATCTTGGGGTCTGAATCCAGGTTGACTCTGTGACTAAGAAGGCATACGGTGCATTGGCCTTCATCAACCGTGGGATTGAGTTTAAGAGCTGAGAGGTAAAGTTACAGCTATATACGACCCTGGTCAGACCCCACTTGGAGTACTGTGCTCAGTTCTGGTCACCTCACTACAGGAAGGATGTGGAAACCATAGAAAGGGTGCAGAGGAGATTTACGAGGATGTTGCCTGGATTGGGAAGCATGCCTTATGAGAATAGGTTGAGTGAACTTGGCCTTTTCTCCTTGGAGCGGTGGAGGATGAGAGGTGACCTGGTAGAGGTGTATAAGATGATGAGAGGCATTGATCGTGTGGATAGTCATTTTCCCAGGGCTGAAACAGTTGTCACAAGAGGGCACAGGTTTAAAGTGTTGGGGACTAGGTAGAGAGGAGATGTCAGGGGTAAATTTTTTTACGCAGAGAGTAGTGAGTGCGTGGAATGGGCTGCCGGCAATGGTGGTGGAGGCGGGTATGATAGGAGCTTAGAAAAATAGAGGGTGATGGGTAACCCTAGGTAACTTCTAAGTAAGTACATGTTCAGCACAGTGTTGGGACAAAGGGCCTGTATTGTGCTGTAGGTCTTCTATGTTTCTAATGTTTCAATAATTCTTTAGCAACAGTTTATTCAAGTCTAACTGTGCATTGTGGAGTCTGGAGGTTGAGCAAGGTGCTTATAGCTGGACTGGAACCCCTTCATTATCAATGCTCCAGTGTGACCAACTTGTTCTGTTGACTAGATTTCAAACCAGAAAACGTTTCTCAGCGGCAAATTGCCTTGATTTGAGATGTGCTGCTTGATAGGGGAGATGTAAAAGTTCAACAGGAACTACCAAAGGTGGATTGTAAAAAAAGCATAAAAAACTGGGAATTGTTGAAGATCTGAAGTGGAGCAAGGAGGGATTTAATCGGGGACCATGACCAATGATCCAATACCAGTATAATAGGCTGAATGGCCTCCTGCTTTGCTTTGTTAAAGGCTGGACCTGAAGCCAGGACAGAACATAGAGAAAGAATGCGAACTGACCAAACAATGCTGGATACTTCACCACTTGGAAGAGATGATAACATTTGTGTTGAGATGCAGGTACAGGGTAGGGCTGAGGTGACTGTAAGCAGTCAGCAGTCCTGTGAATGTGACATTCAGAGAATAGGGAGTCACCCTGTGCTCTCGATGGTAGGGGCTGGGATTGGGTTAGAGATGGTCAGGAATCAAGCCCTCAAGTTGTGAACAAGGAAAATGTAAGTAAAGACCCTGTTGTTTGAAGTGAATTGGCCAGGTCAACAGCAAGAAAATGCTTAAAGCCCTGGCAACTTATGTTATGAGTCAATCAAAGCCATTGAATGCAGTCATCTGATTAAATGCTTATAGTAACTGAAACTAAACATGCTCAGAGCCTGAGCCAGGGCTGGGAGGCATATTTATTTTCTTTATTCAGTTACAGAGAATGCAGTTAAAAGCGAATTGTCGTGAGTGTTACAGTGTACATTCAGTGGCTGCCAGGAAACTAAACCATCAAACGACCACACAAAGGTGCTGATCAGACTAGTTAATAATAGGTCAGTGGCACATTGTAGCAGCCGATGCGAAGAGACCCGACCAGCTGAGGTCACCAAGGGGTTCCCATTAGCTAACTCCCACAATGTTTCTTACCCTAACCTCCCCTCCATTCTCTCTGTCGATACTTCCCAGTGCCCGGTGAAAGCAACCAACATAATCAATGAGTCCTCTTGACTTGGTCATTCTCTCTTCTTCTTTTGTACAGTAATGATGAACTCTTAATCACTCAGTCTTCTTAAGGACCTCCAGCACCCAGGGCATGCCCATATCCCTGAATCCCTTAATCTTTAAAAATCCCCACCCTGACTGCACTCAGCAATTGAGCCATCGTCCTCTTAGCAAACATCCTCTGGATGAAGAAATTCTCCTCATCTGTTGGGCCCTGTAAGAATTTTCTACATTTCAATGAGGTCACCTGTCATTCTTCTGAACTCAAGAGAAGTTGAGTGAGTTGACAAATGGTAAGAGAGGGCTCCCTCACCTCTGCCCTTCTGACCCTCAACACAGCTGCCCCTCAGGGCTGTGTCCTAAACCCCCTCCTTTACTCTGTGTACACCCATGACTGTGTTGCCACCCACAGCTCCAATCTGCTAATTAATTTTGCTGATGATACTACATTGATTGGCCTAATCTCAGATAATAACGAGATTGCTTACAGAGAAGAAGTCATCACGCTGACAGAGTGGTGTCAAGAAAACAACCTCTCCCTCAATGTTGCAAAAACAAGGGAGCTGGTTGTAGACTATAGGAGGAATGGAGACAGGCTAATCCCTATTGACATCAATGGATCTGGGGTTGAGAGGGTGAACAGCTTTAAATTCCTTGGCATACACATCACTGAGGGCAGGACTGGCAGCTTAATATCCCAGGGTTCCGATGTTTCAGATGTGATCGAGGCAGAGGAATGAAAGGTGGGGGAGTAGCATTGCTTGTTAGGGAAAATATTACAGCAGTGCTCAGGCAGGACAGATTAGAGGGCTTGTCTACTGAGTCCTTGTGGGTGGAGCTGAGAAACAGGAAAGGTATGGCCACATTAGTGGGATTGTATTACAGACCACCCAATAGTCAAAGAGAATTGGAAGTGCAAATCTGCAGAGAGATAGCAGGCAACTGCAGGAAACATAAAGTTGTGGTGGTAGGGGATTTTAATTTTCCATATATTGATTGGGTCTCCCATACTGTCAGGGGTCTAGATGGTTTAGAGTTTGTAAAATGTGTTCAGGAAAGTTTTCTAAATCAATATTTAGAGGGACCAACTAGAGGGGATGCAATATTGGACCTCCTGTTAGGAAACGAGTTAGGACAAGTGACAGAAGTCTGTGTAGGGGAGCACTTTGGTTCCAGTGATCATAACACCATTAGTTTCAACTTGATCATGGACAAGGATAGATCTGGTCCTAGGGTTGAGGTTCTGAACTGGAAGAAGGCCAAATTTGAAGAAATGAGAAAGGATCTAAAAAATGTGGATTGGGACAGGTTGTTCTCTGGCATGGATGTGATCGGTAGGTGGGAAGCCTTCAAAGCAGAAATTTTGAGAGTGCAGAATTTGTATGTTCCTGTCAGGATTAAAGGCAAGGTGAATAGGAATAAGGAACCTTGGTTCTCAAGGGATATTGCAACTCTGATAAAGAAGAAGGGGGAGTTGTATGACGTGTATAGGAAGCAGGGAGTAAATAAGGTGCTTGAGGAGTATAAGAAGTGCAAGAAAATACTTAAGAAAGAAATCAGGAGGGCTAAAAGAAGACATGAGGTTGCCTTGGCAGTCAAAGTGAAGGATAATCCAAAGAGCTTTTACAGGTATATTAAGAGCAAAAGGATTGTAAGGGATAAAATTGGTCCTCTTGAAGATCAGAGTGGTCGGCTATGTGCGGAACCAAAGGAAATGGGGGAGATCTTAAATAGGTTTTTTGCATCTGTGTTTACTAAGGAAACTGGCATGAAGTCTATGGAATTAAGGGAAACAAGTAGTGAGATCATGGAGACTGTACAGATCGAAAAGGAGGAGGTCCTTGCTGTCTTGAGGAAAATTAAAGTGGATAAATCCCCGGGACCTGACAGGGTGTTCTCTCGGACCTTGAAGGAGACTAGTGTTGCAATTGCAGGGGCCCTGGCAGAAATATTTAAAATGTCGCTGTCTACAGCTGAGGTGCCGGAGGATTGGAGAGTGGCTCATGTTGTTCCATTGTTTAAAAAAGGATCGAAAAGTAATACGGGAAATTATAGGCCAGTAAGTTTAACGTCGGTAGTAGGTAAGTTATTGGAGGGAGTACTAAGAGACAGGATCTACAATCATTTGGATAGACTGGGACTTATTAGGGAGAGTCAACATGGCTTTGTGCGTGGTAGGTCATGTTTAACCAATCTATTGGAGTTTTTCGAGGAGGTTACCAGGAAAGTGGATGAAGGGAAGGCAGTGGATATTGTCTACATGGACTTCAGTAAGACCTTTGACAAGGTCCTGCATGGGAGGTTAGTTAGGAAAATTCAGTCGCTAGGTATACATGGAGAGGTGGTAAATTGGATTAGACATTGGCTCGATGGAAGAAACCAGAGAGTGGTGGTAGAGAATTGCTTCTCTGAGTGGAGGCCTGTGACTAGTGGTGTGCCACAGGGAGTGGTGTGTCATCTATATCAATGATCTGGATGATAATGTGGTAAATTGGATCAGCAAGTTTGCTGATGATACAAAGATTGGAAGTGTAGAAGACAGTGAGGAAGGTTTTCAGAGCCTGCAGAGGGACTTGGACCAGCTGGAAAAATGGGTTGAAAAATGGTAGATGGAGTTTAATACTGACAAGTGTGAGGTATTGCACGTTGGAAGGACAAACCAACATAGAACATACAGGGTTAATGGTAAGGCACTGAGGAGTGCAGTGGAACAGAGGGATCTGGGAATACAGATACAAAATTCCCTAAAAGTGTCGTCACAGGTAGATAGGGTCGTAAAGAGAGCTTTTGGTACATTGGCCTTTATTAATCAAAGTATTGAGTATAAGAGCTGGAATGTTATGATGAGGTTGTATAAGGCATTGGTGAGGCCGAATCTGGAGTATTGTGTTCAGTTTTGGTCACCAAATTATAGGAAGGATATAAATAAGGTTGAAAGAGTGCAGAGAAGGTTTACAAGGATGTTGCCGGGACTTGAGAAACTCAGTTACAGAGAAAGGTTGAATAGGTTGGGACTTTATTCCCTGGAGCGTAGAAGAATGAGGGAAGATTTGATAGAGGTATATAAAATTATGATGGGTATAGATAGAGTGAATGCAAGCAGGCTTTTTCCACTGAGGCAAGGGGAGAAAAAAACCAGAGAACATGGGTTTAGGGTGAGGGGGGAAAAGTTTAAAGGGAACATTGGGGGGGGCTTCTTCACACAGAGAGTGGTGGGAGTATGGAATGAGCTGCCAGACGAGGTGGTAAATGCGGGTTCTTTTTTAACATTTAAGAATAAATTGGACAGATACATGGATGGGAGGTATATGGAGGGATATGGTCCATGTGCAGGTCAGTGGGACTAGGCAGAAAATGGTTCGGCACAGCCAAGAAGGGCCAAAAGGCCTGTTTCTGTGCTGTAGTTTCTATGGTTTCTATGGTTTCTATGGATCTCACGTGGTCTGTACGTATCGGCTGTGTGGTGAAAAAGCACAACATGGCCTCTTTCACCTCAGGCGGTTGAAGAAGTTTGGTATGGGTCCCCAAATCCTTTCTACCAGGGCACAGTTGAGAACATCCTGGCTGGCTGCATCACTGCCTGGTATGGGAACTGTACCTCCCTTAATCGCAGGACTCTGCAGAGAGTGGTGCGGACAGCCCAGCACAGCTGTAGATGTGAGCTTCCCACTATTCAGGACATTTACAGAGACAGGTGTGTAAAAAGGGTCTGAAGGATCACTGGGGACCCAAGTCACCCGAACCACAAACTGTTCCAGCTGCTACCATCCGGGAAATATAACCGCAACATAAAAGCCAGGACCAACAGGCTCCGGGACTGCTTCTTCCACCAGGCCATCAGACTGCTTAATTCACACTGATACAATTGTATTTCTATGTTATATTGACTGTCCTGTTGTATATATTATTTATTATAAATTACTGTAAATTGCACATTGCACATTTAGACGGAGACGTAACCTAAAGATTTTTACTCCTCATTTAGGTGAAGGATGTAAGTAATAAAATCAATTCAATTCAAAACAAGTCCATTCTGGAAAATGTCCTCATATGAGAAATGTGCTATTTAAGAAATCATTCTACTAAAATTTTACAGCACTCCCTCTATCACAATTATCATCTTCCTTGGGTAGGGAGTCCAGGGCTGCCCCCAGTGTTCCAGTGCCACTTGTGTTGCCCCAGATACCTACACTGGTGGTCTCATCTATCGCCGTGTTTTCTATCTCCTTTTCTTAAATAGTATAGTTACAGTTACTGCCTTCCAATCTATTCTAGAACATAGTAAATTTTGGAAGGTAGCAATCAGAGCATCCATTAATAATTTTCTTCAAAATCCTTGGATGCTGTTAATTAGGTCACAGGGATTTATCACTTTTGAGTCCCACTAACTTCTCCAATGCTAATTTTTTGCCTCTGCTTATTTGTTCCCACACCTCATTCGCATTCACATAAAGCTATTTTGTATGGAGTGATGTTGAGAATAAACATGAGATCAAAGTGGCCAGCTCTTCTTCAAACTGTACCTGTCACAAGATCTTTTGCAGCCAGCCACCGAAGAGGTTTAGTATTCATCCAAAGAGGACACCTCTGACAATGTTGCTGCCCCTCAGTTCCAGATTGACGTGCGGGCTTAGATCCTGGCTTCAGGTCCCCGATAAGAGGACTTAAACCCAGGCTTCTTTGGCTTTTAAGAAACAGTGAAAGAATAATCTGCACAGAAGGCAGAGAAAAAGCAAATAAAACTAAAATTACCATGGAAAAAATAAACTGTTAATGGTGCATGTGGATTTTAACATCAAACAGGTCCCTTTAGAGTAATTGAGGTAAAGTAGAAATGGAAATATCTAAATTATTATTTTTTGCTGATTTTTAAAATTGAAAATGTAAATACTGATTCTCATCTTGAATCCAAGCTGGCAGAAATAGCATAAGGAATTATAGGAAAAGGGGAGTCCAAAAGCAACATGCTAAATGAGACGTCGGATTTACTGTTGGGTTTGCAAAGCATTGGGTTTGGATGGAATTCTGCTGCATTTACTACAAGAAATGAAACCAGAAGGGGGGATTTAGTGGTGGAACATTTTAGGACACTCATCCAGCTCTTTTTCCCTCTAATGATGTTTTTGTAAATGGCTAGTCAGTCAATGTATGAGAAGGAGATAATTGCTACTGAAAAAAAAATGTAAAGTATCTGTTTGAAGGCTACCTCTGTACTTCTGGAGGGCTCCTCATATCCAGCGGTGTGGAGTTAGTCTTGAGAGGGAAAGGGCAAAGGTCAAGGGATGAAATGAATATAGCTGAAGTGTAGTTTAACATTAAGCACGCATCTGATCCCTCCAAAAAGCCTGGCTAAACTGAACACCCGAGATCAAGAAGGAAGTTGTTAGGTGGATAATAAATTGATGAAGTAAGTGGAACCAGAACTAATTTTTGAAAGTACTAGTTACCCTTGACTACCAGAAAGCAGAGGTTGAACCTTGGTTTTGCAGACTGCATTTATTCATGATCTGGATGGAGTTAGTGTGACCTGGTCAAACAGGTTTTGTAGTAACAAGCGAACTGCTGGAATAGCTCGGTGAGTTGAGCTGCATCTGCAAGAGGAAAGGAATTGCCGACGTTTCAGGTTGAAACCCTCCATCAGGATGGAGGGTGGAGAGGCGAGATGACCAATAAGGAGCAGAATGATGAGAAAGGTGATTGGTGGACTGAGGAGGGACGCAAGATATCTAGCAGGTAGTGCCAGAAAGGTGAGCGGGACAGGAGTTGGAAGAAAGTTGGTGGTGATAGATAGATGAAAGCAGACAAAGGGAGAGGAAAAAGAGTAAGGAAGCATATAGTCAACAACCATGATTCTCCCTTCCCTCCATTCGTGTCCCCCTCCATGGGCTTGAGATTAAAACCCAGGCTGAATTTGCACAGTCAGTAGTCTCATCCATTGTTAAGGTGTTAAACCGAACTCTAGACAAACTGCAGTCTCAGGTGGATTTACAAGATCCCACAGCATTACTTTGCAGAAAGAAGGTGGTCTGCTCAATACTCTGTAGAAGTTTGTCAAAGTTTTAGATGGCATGCTGAATCTACATGAACTGAGAAAGTAGAGTACAGCCGTGTGTTCTTTGTAAAGGAGGGCCTGGGTGTCATGGTGGCTTTGAATGACAAATGATTCAGAAGAAGGCTGATCCTCAGAGGGAGATGATATATATTTTGTGGTTAAAGGAACTGAAACTAATGGGATTGAATTGTTCATTACAGGCGGTTTTTTGTTGTACTCTATCCAGGAATTCAAGTGAGAGATATAGTTAGATAGCAGAATTCAAAGCTTGGGAGCTTTACACTCACTGGCTGCGGAAGTTTAATGAAAAATTCTGTTCTGTCATCAGAACTAATTGAATCCTGAGTAATCATCCAAAGTATTCTTCCCACTCATTAGGTCAGTACTTTTAGGACATGACATCTGTTAATTCTATAATCTTTTCCTTGAAAATACTGATCACTAGAGTTCAAATGTTCCCAAATGATTTGAGATTGACTAATTAGAGCAAACATGAACTTTTCCCTGGTTTGATTGCCAATAAACAGTCCAGTTTAACAATGGATTTATCTCTTCTTATTGAAAGAGATTGCTCATTATATCCTGGCAATTAAAATCAGCCTGAATTGGTTTGCTGCCTATCTTAATAATTCCACCTTAATTTCCTCCTTTTTCCCCAGTGAATTATTCGATTTCTCACCAAAAATTTATTTTCTTTGGGATCTCTGTCCAAATTACTCTCATCTGAAGTTGATTTGAAGTTTTGCAATGGTTACATTGTTATGAAACCCCATAAAATCCTACTCAGTATTTAACAGTCTTACAGAACCCTCTCTGGCTTACTGACTGCACTCTTTAGGTGATTCACAACTTAATTTTTTTTACAAAATAGGCAAAGGAATAGGAGCTGGAGAAGGCCATTCATCCCTAAATCCCACTGCTATTCTGGAAGATAATTCTAATTATTTTACCATAATGCATGTTCTCACCTGATTCATGCTTCCCTTAATGTAAAGTGTAGACTACTTTCTAAACGGGGAGAAAATTTAAAAAATCTTAGGAGCAAAGGGACTTGGGAACCCTCGTGCAGAATTCCCTGAAGGTTAACTTGTAGGTTGAGTCGGTGGTGAGGAAGGCAAATGCAGTTCTAGCAATCATGGATATACTTGTGTGGTATGGGCATGTTGGGCCAGACGGGCCTGTTATCTCTAAATAAAGAAAATATATATTTTTAAATATGCATGGCAAGATCCCACAATCTGCAGTGCGACGATAACCAGATAAGCTGTGTTTTGAGATCTTGGTTGAGGGATAAACATTGGTTGGGAAAACGAGAATAACTCCCCTGCTCTTCTCTAATAGCATGGATTGTTTGAGCCCACCTGAGAGAG
Organism: Mobula birostris; assembly: GCF_030028105.1. Taxonomy (NCBI): domain Eukaryota; kingdom Metazoa; phylum Chordata; class Chondrichthyes; order Myliobatiformes; family Myliobatidae; genus Mobula; species Mobula birostris. The sequence goes on along the minus strand of NC_092370.1, from coordinate 117,199,543 downwards.
CAGGTTGACTTGGCATCTTGTCCAAAAGACGAGAATTCATGACAGTGCAACATTCCCTTGGCACCACATGGCTGGAGTGAACTATTATCGATACCAGAGAGCTGGGAGGAGCTTTCCACGTGATGGTAATAGCCCGTCACATGGAATCTGCAGAGCGTAATATATAGTTTGAAGCGAAGCTCAGTTCTGGAGATCTGATATTGGTGCTTGGACTGAAACTAAAGCTCTTGTGTTTTTCTCTCTCCACAGACGCTGCTTGATCTGCTGAGTATTTCCAGCCCTTTCTGCTTTTTGTATCAGTAGAACAGTAGGAGCACCAGGATTTGTAACAATTACAGAAATGAGTTCATTCAAAATTCTGGGCAGTCAATGCAGCTTTGAGTAAAATGTCAATCACATGGGTAATTGAGAATTCAGATGTGACTGACAAATAAGCACACACTTAGTGCTTATATTTAGGTAGGTTGTGCATGCAAGCTTCCATTGTTTGGCACTTCTTGGCAAAGTGGTTAGATTAAACATTCAGAAGCTTGTTTAGATGGCTGTGAATGTTATAGTTCCTTGGTTACTAAGTGGCAGGAGTGCCCGGGGAGCAAACAGAGTCTCGGGCGAACTGTACAAATACTGTGCAGACAGCTTCAGAGGTCGGGATCGAACCAGCTCCCTGAAACTGTCAGGCAATTGACTTGATTGCCTTTGTATAGACCCAACAATACATAATTATTGCTACTTTGGAGTCCAGATTTGAAAATGTCACTAAATTCCACATGCTACAACTGGCACTAACAAGTAGGTGCCACAACAACAAACTGCTTTCATATAGTGTCCGACAGTGAACATCCTCAGCGAATACAGAGCTATGTCAAGCATAACCTAGCACTGACCCTCACCCCGTTAGGGTAGTGGCCATAGCCTCCTCAGAGAGGTTGTTTTTGAGGATCTCCTTGAGGTAGAGGAAGAAAGAGACAAAGAAGTTTGCGGGGGGAATCCAGGGCTTGAGAAAGCATGTTTGTCAGTGGTCACCGTTTCTCAGAAAACCTGGAGATAACCTGAAGTGGCAGCCCATTCATCTCGACAAGTGGAAAGCTGTCAGATTAACATTTGCGGACATTAATCTCTGTGTTCTATTTATACTGCATTAATTGTACCAAAAACCTTAGGATCACCTCTCGCGTCCAGCAGCCAGAATCGAGATGTGACAGAGTGAAAGCTGATGGTGTGAATCACACAGCAGCCAAAACTTCACCCTTGACCTTTACATGCCATTTCAGTGATAACAGTCACTTCACTAATGGATGGCAGAGGTCTCCCTCTGTCAGAGTGATGTGAGCAATGACCAGCTGTTACAAAGTGCTGACATAGAAGCCCCAGTCAGTGGGTGACCCCTTGTGGAAAGGCTGAGCAGTTTTTATACTGCACTCAATCTTATCCCAGACCCTTGGTTTCACGGAGAGACAGAAATGGGAGTGTTGTAGGAGGGTGTCCGTTCTACGGAACTGTTAATGTATAATGCAGTGCGCTATGGCATCACGAGCCATGAGCACGAAACAACTAAGTGTGTGGACACAGCTCAATACACCATGGAAACTAGCCTCCCCTCCATGGGCTCTGTCTACACTTCCAACTGCCTCAGTAAAGCAGCCAAAATAATCAAAGACCATAAGACATTTTTTGTTGTGTGCCATACTCTGCCAGAGCCTCAACAACCACTTTTTCAAGTGGTTGTCTTGGAGGAAAGGTTCTGTGAGTGGTCCTCACGTCCTTCTCACAGCGCAGATTTTTTTTATGAGGCCGAATTGCGAGCTCGACACTCTACCCGGCACGGATGGAAAGCGTGCCCGGGAGCGGCCCGACTGGATTTGAACTCGGGAACCTTCGCTCCGGAGTCCGGCGCTGATGTCACCGCGCCACCAGCCGGCCCATAAGACATAGGAGTACAATCAAGCCATTCGGCCCATCGATTCTGCTCTGCCATTCCACCATGGCTGATTTACTATCCCTCTCAACCCCATTCTCCTGCCTTCCCCCGTAACTTTTGACGGCCTTACTAATCAAGAAGCTATCAACCTCTGCTTTAAATATACCCAATAACTTGGCCTCCACGGCCATCTTTGGCAATGAATTCCAAAGTTTCACCACCCTCTGACCGAAGAAATTCCTCCTCACCTGAATTCTAAATGGATGTCCTTGCATTCTGAGGCTGTGCCCTCTGGTCCTAAATTCCCCCACAAAAGGAAACGTCCTCTCTATGTCCACTCTCTCTAGCCTGTTCAATATTCAAAATCCCTCTTCATTTTTCTAAACTCCAGGGAGTACAGGCCCAGAGCCATCAAACACCCCTGACACATTATCCCTTTCATTCCCATGATCATTCTCATGAACCTTCTCTGGACCCTCTCCAAAGCCCTCGCCCAGCATGGACATTCTCTCTTGTCCCCTATCCTATCAGACGGAAGACCCAAAAGCTTGAAAGCATGTACCATCAGGCTCAAGAACAGCTTCTGCCTCACTGTTTTAAGATTATTGGATAGCCTCCCCAAATGGACTCTTGACCTCACACCTTAATTTCTATCTGTACTGCATATTCTCTGTAACTGTAAAACTTCATTCTACCTTCTGTTATTTTTCCCTTGTATTATCTCAATGCACTGATGTAATAAAATGATTTGTCTGAATTACATGAAAGATAGTTTTTCACTGCACCTCACTTCATACAACAATAATAAACCAACTCAGCAATTTACCAAGGCACCTGAACCACAAAAGCACTAAAGGCGTCCTACAACAATATTCCCATCTTGATTAGCAACTAAGATCATTGCTCTTGTCTTCCCAGCTCCTCTTACTTTTCTCATTCCAACTCATAATTCAATTTCACTGCAAGATTGGAAATGTCAAAACATCTCAGACATCATTTCCTCATTTTCCCTGCAGACTTGTGAGCTGGAGTCAGTTACACAATTAGTTATTTCTATCACTGCTCTCAATCTCCAATCTACTGTTCCAACATTGAGTCTCTGTATTAACTTACTTAGCCCAAGTGTACAACCTTGCATGGAGTGTGGTATCAAATGTTTTCTTGTGGTGCCATATTAAAGTGGTTCCATCTATCTTGCACGGCCACTTGATTTCACATTACTCCTTCTTCCACCTTCATCCATTGCTCATCTCTTTCGTGAACTTGCGTGTAATTCTACATCTTACCCTGATTTCAGGTTTCATTCTAAATGCATTGGTGACATTTCAACTTTGCATTTTATATTTTATTCAAAAATTAATTTAATCTTCTGCTCCTCCTTCTAAAACACATTGGTCTGTTCACCCACTTCCCACCATGTTCGCACTTCTTCAGAGGGCTGAAGAAATTTGGCAAGTCCCCATTGAGCCTCGCTGATTGTTTTGGAAAGCGTCCTTTCCAAAGGCATCACAGGTTGACATGGTAATTGCGTTTCCGGAGTCCATAAGAAACCGCGGAGAGCTGCGGACTCCGCTCAGCACAACCTCCACTCCATGGACTCTGTCTACATTCCTCACTGCCTTGGTAAAGCAGACGACATATTCAAAGAGGCCACCTGCCCCAGACATTCTTCCTTCTGCCCCCTCCCATCATGCAGAAGAAGATACAAAAAGCTGAACGAACACAACAGCGGGCTCGAGGACAGCTTCTATCCTGCTGTTATAAGACTATTAAACAGTTCCCTTGTACAATCAGATAGACTCTTGACCATGCAATCTATCTCGTTATGGCCTTTGGCCTTATTGATGCCCAGCACTGCACTTTTTCTGAAACTGTGACACTTTATTCTGCATTCTGTTATTGATTCTGTCATTGCTACCTCAATGCGCTGATGTGATGTAATGATCTGTGTGAATAGTATGCCTTGGAACATGTGACAATAATAAATCAATTTACTGATTTCTCTTACACTGCTGATGACAGTTTGATTCGAAAACACAGAAATTTACATATAAATCCTCCCACAACCTCAGTCCTCTCTAGCCTTGTAATTTTGTCAGGCTCCGAATACCCCTGAAAGCTCTTCACTGTTCCAGGTTATTGTCATTGAGTACATTTTAATTGGAAGTTGATAGGTTCTCAATTAGTTAGGGCATCAAAGGCAGGAGAATGGGATTGAGAAGGAAAATAAATTGGTTCAAAGGTTCATTTGAATATTAGAGAATGTATACAGTATACAACCTGAAATTCGTACTCTTCATAGACATCCGCGAAACAAGAAATCTCATAGAATGAACGATGGTGTTCTTTTCTGTGCCCTGTGGCGCATCGGGCAGAAACCTTGCCATTTCTCTAACATTTGTCTATTTTTTATGAGGTCGAGTTATTAGCTCGGTTATCAACCCAGCACAGATGGAAGGCATGCAAGGGGCTGGCTGGATCCAAACTTGGGACCTCTCTCCTTGAAGTCCAGTGCAGATGCCCCGAAACCGCTGGCCGGCTAGAATGAATGATAGAAACATTCATAAATCAGACATAGCCGAATGGCAGACAGACTCAATGGGCCAAATGGCCTAATTCTGCTCCTATGTGTTATGATCTTATAGCCTCTTGTCAATTTTAACCATTCTTCAAAACCAAGGCTTTGAGGTTTGCAATCCTCGCTTCACATCTCCCTATCTCTCTCTCCTTTAAGATGTTTTGCTGCTCTCCGACCAAGATTTTGATCATCGGCCCTAATACCCTCTTGATTAGCTCATTCAATGCTCCTGTAGAGCACCCCAGGATCCCTAACACCATCACAGGTGTGATATAGGTGTAATTTTTTTTTAAACTTTGATTCTTTTAATTCTGGTTAACAAAAATCTTTAATAACACTTCCTGAAAATTAGTCAATTTGATGAAGTTTGGTCACAGATAAGTCATATCATCAGTGAATGACAGCATTCCCTTTCTAGGCTGAATGGCTTTCTCCTGTTTCAATGGCCAATGAAGTGCCCCAGCCTGGAAAATGCTTTGGATGCTGCTTATATGATAGTATATGTGAGTGAGTGTGTGGAATGGGCTTCCGGCAATGGTGGTGGAGGCGGATACGATAGGGTCTTTTAAGAGACTTTTGGATAGGTACATGGAGCTTAGAAAAATAGACGGCTATGGGTAAGCCTAGTAATTTCTAAGTTAGGGACATGTTCGGCACAACTTTGTGGGCCGAAGGGCCTGTATTGTGCTGTAGGTTTTCTATGTTTCTATACATGTCTGAGATGTTGCTACAAGTGTGTTTTTCATTGTACCTGTGTATACATGGAGTTGTGTGCATGACAATAAACTTGACTTAGACTTCCGATACTTCAGCATCCTTCATTGTTTGGCCTGCAGACTCCACTTTCTTGGGTGGACTCTTGAGATGGGTGTCCAGAGAACTTGCCTGATTTCAGGTGGTATCTGAATTTAATACAGTCCTCCGGATTGCTTTGAGGCAGTGTCATCATCGCTATAGGAACGTTCCAGAGATCTGTGAGAATGGAGGCTGGTCTAAAACAAATCCATTTGTCTCACATTGAATTGTTGGTATCCATTTATTGAATAAGGTAAAGTCAATGTTAAACTTCTGAACTATGAAATTTGGACAGAGGCATTTTGTGGAAGCATTGCTTTTTCACTAGTCCACAAAGTCTCAATGCAGCAACCATTAGAAAGGGAATAAGGGGAGGAGAAGATGGCAGCACGACGCAGTGCGCGTGGCCGCTCCGAAATTATATCGTATTTGTAAGTAGGATGCCGTGCACAATCCTGATTTGATGGAGACAGACGTGAGATGCACAGAAGAACATCTGGAGAAACTTCTGAAATGCCTGCTTCGCTGCCGCTGCTACTGTGCGATTGAGAATCTCAGGAGGGGAAGGCCTCAAATCCTTGGCTTTGCCTACTGCCTGTTGCCGGGGCCGGGGTCGAAGTGCTTGGCAGAGATGGTGCTCGGTGCTCAGTGTCGGAGGGCTGGTCGAAGGCTTGAAGTTTTCGGATGGACTCAAGAGTCGACTGTGGTCGGGTGCTTCCAGGGTGCTGCATCGGCAAGTTTGCAGTGCTGGAAGCTCATGGCAGGGAGAGTTTTTCTTCCTTCTCCGTCTGCGTGAGATGATGGGACTTTCGAGAGACTTTGAGACTTTTACCGTGCCCATGGTCTGTTCTTACCAAATCATGGTATTGCTTTGCACTGTTGTAACTATATGTTATAATTATATGGTCTTTGTCAATATTTCAGTCTTGTTTGTCTTGTGTTTCTGTGATATCATTCTGAAGGAACATTGTATCATTTCTCAATGCGTGCATCACTAAATGACAATAAAAGAAGACTGCGTGTCCTCATAATCTACAAACATTTGTAATCTAATCTAATGCAAAGATCAAGAATGAGGAGGTGATTGGATTATCCATGTAATTACGCTAAGATAAAATAAATGGAAACAATACTGTAGAAATGTCTTTTTTTTGTTGTAACAAAACACTTTGATGAAGGTAGAGCAGTCGATGTTTTGTATATGGATTTTAGTAAGGCTTTTGAAAAGGCTCTCCATGCAAGGCTCATTCAGAAAGTAAGGAGGCATGGGATCCAAGGAGACCTTGCTTTGTGGATCCAGAATTGGCTTGCCCACAAAAGGCGAAGGGTGGTTATAGATGGTTCATGTTTTACATGTAGGTCAGTGACCAGTGGTGTGCCTCAGGGATCTGTTCTGGGACCCCTCTTAGTGATTTTTATAAATGACCTGGATGAAGAAGTAGAAGGGTGAGTTAGTAAGTTTGCTGATGACACAAAGGTTGGGGGCATTGTGGATAGTCTGGAGTGGTGTCAGAGGTTATAGTGGGACATTGATAGGATACAGAACTGGGCTGAGAAGTGGCAGATGGAGTTCAACCCAGATAAGTGTGGTGGTTCATTTTGGAAGGTAAAATTTGAAGGCAGAATATAGTATTAATGGTAAGACTCTTGGCAGTGTGGAGGATCAGAGAGATCTTGGGGTCTGTGTCCATAGGACACTCAAAGCTGCTGTGCAGGTTGACAGTTTTGTTAAGAAGGTGTGTTGGCATTCATCAACCATGGGATGGAGTTCAAGAGCCGTGAGGTAATGTTACAGCTATACAAGACTTGGTCAGACCCCACTTGGAGTACTGTGTCCAGTTCTGGTCACCTCACTACAGAAAGGATGTGGATACTTTAGAAAGAGTGCAGAGGAGATTTACGAGGATGTTGCCTGGATTGGAGGGTGTACCTTTTGAGAATAGGTTGAGTGAACTTGGCCTTTTCTCCTTGGAGCGACGGAGGATGAGAGGTGACTTGATAGAGGTGTATAAGATGATGAGAGGCATTGATCGTGTGGATAATCAGGGGCTTTTTCCCAGGGCTGAAATGGTTAACATGAGGGGGCATAGTTTTAAGGTGCTTGGAAGTAGGTACAGAAGGGATGTCAAGGGTAATTCTTACACGGCGCGTGGAATGCACTGCCAGCGACGGTGGTGGAGGCGGATATAATAGGGTCTTTTAAGAGAGACTTAGATAATGGAGCTTAGAAAAATAGAGGGCTATGCGTGAGGGAAATTCTAGGCAGCTTCTACAGTAGGTTACATGGTCGGCACAACATTGTGGGCCGAAGGGCCTGTAGTGTGCTGTAGATGTCTACGTTCTATGTTCTATGAAAAAAATCAGGGAGTTGTGCAGTGGAATTGTGCTGTCCTGGGGTCAATATCTTTCAGTTATCAAAACATTTCATATTTTCACATTTCTGGCTGCTAGGTGTTCTTCATTAAACTGCTTACAATTTACCTCGTTGGCCATTGAACGTGTTGGGACATGCTGGGATTGTGAATGGCGCCAGAGAAATGCATGTCTTCATGTAAACCTGGAGGGCTGGTAATCCTATTAAAAAAAACGTGCTGCTGATCTAGCGGTGCATCAGACGGTGACATGTGGGTGCACGATCACACCAGGAGAACCAGCTTGATTCCACCGTGGAAGAAGGCTCACCTGATACAGGTGGTTCTGTGGAATGAACTGTGGGTGGCGAAGCTTGGAAACCCAGTCTGAGGCCAGGTACTAAGTCCGGGCAAAGAAGGACTCGGATAGACTGTGACTCCACGGGAGCAAGCAACAGTTACAACATCTGGATTAGCTTCAGTTAACTTGTCACTTCGGCTTGTTACTAAAAATAATCTGCCCTCTCCTCTGGACCTCCTGCAGTGGCTTCTGTTTATTTATTTGGTACAAAGGAGATTTGCAGGGAGGCCTCTCGAAACCCTCCCATTAACAATGAGCCGTTGAGACAGAAGCTACAGCAAAACAAACAAAAACAAAATTAGACTTATAGCAAATAACACAAAGCAATATATACTGAACAGTAGAGCAGTTGAAATGCTCTGTCATTTGTAATGAGGGATAGAAGTACTTTGTTTCGGAAGGAGGTTTTGTGGAGAATTGCTCTTCATTTTAGTGTGAATTGACTTATTTTTCTTCATCCAATTGGTTCGTTTCCAGGAGTGCACAGACTTGAGATAGCATCAGTGGAGATGATCAATTTGAGAATGGGGTACAGGGTCACCTGAAAGATAGCACACGATAGGACTCCATATAAAGGAAGAAATATTGGGAACTTGGGATAATCATGAAGGATTTTACTGTACACATAGACTGGGTAATGCAAGCCAAAATGAGGAATTTATGGAGTGGTTTCAGGATAATTTCTTAGAAATACATTCTGAAACCAACCAGAGACCTCATATTGTGTTGTCAGACAGGATTAATTCATGAGCTCAGCACGAAGGCATACCTGGGTGGCATTGAAGATAACATGATTTAATTTTATATTCAGTAAGGAGAATGGGTCCAAAATTGGATTTCAAACTTAAATAAGTCAATTATAGGGGCACAGAAACAGAGCAGATTAAGTGAACCGGAAAATTAGGTTAATGGATCAGCCTGTTGAGATGATGTGGCAGACATTGAAGGGGATCTTTCAGAAAGTACGAAGTAGATGTACATTCAGCAGCCATTCTATTAGCTACGTGTCACTACGTGTATATTTGTGGCCTTCTGCTGCAGTAGCCGTCTGCTTCAATATTTGACGTGTTGTGCATTCAGGGAGGCTCTTCTGTGCAACGATATTGTAACGTGTATTTTTTTTTAGTTACTTTTGCCTTTCTGGCACCTTGAACCAGTCTGGCCATTCTCCTCTGACCTCTTTCGTCATCAAGACGTCTCCGCCCACAGAACTGCCGCTCACTAGATGTTTGTTGTTTATCGTACCATTCTCTATAAACTCTCTATAAACTTGAGAAAATCCCAGGAGGTCAGCAGTTTCTGAGATACTCAAACCACTCCATCTGGCACCAACAATCATACAACAGTCAAAATCACTTCGATCACATTTCTTCCCCATTCTGATGTTTACTCTGAACATCAACTGAACCTCTTGACCATGTCAGCATGCTTTCATGCATCAAGTCACTGCACATGATTGGCTGATTAGATATTTGCATTAATGAGCAGGTGTACAGGTGTACCTAATAAAGTGGCCACTGTGTGTAGCCTCCCAATATACAGGGTACAACCATCTTCAGCAGCAAATGTTATAGACAAGAGCTAACTGTCGTAAAATAATTGCAGAAAATGCAAAGTACTCAGCAAGTCATGATAAAGAAAAATAATTAGTATTTCGGGTCAATGTTCTTTTAACAGCATTTTAGCTTCAGCATTTGATGAAGGGTCTTTGACCCAATACGTTGACTCTGCTGCCCTCTTCACCAGATGCTGCCTGACCTGCTGAGTGTTTCTAGCACTTTATTTCTGATTCCCAGCATCTGCAGTTTCTTGTCCTTGAAATAATCAGTTGAACATGTTCTAAGCCTGTGCACGGTAATCAGATATTCTGCGGAGTTAGAAAGCAGCTGGGAGTCTGTGGGCGGGGGAAAGAGTGGGTGGGTGATTACAACTTTAATTCCAAATGTTTAACAGCAAAAAAAAGGCAAATAATTAGAGGTGTTTTATGATCTGCAAATCAGGGCCGTGTAATCAATAAACCTCATGGAACATTTATTAAAAGGGCCCAGGTGGATCTTTAACCTCTCAGCAAAACTCTTAGAAGAATTATTCAGGGATTCTGTGCCTGTCAACACATTGAGATTATTAGTTGCCTGTTATTTAGATTGCTTAAACTGCCTTAGATTTACTGCTGTAGGTGATATTAAACTTCTGCGCATACCCTCCTTTTCAAAATGTATTATGCTGAGCCAAAACCATAAGTTGACGGTTCTTTATTAACATTGACAAACACATTCAGTGGCCACATTATTAGATACAGGGCTGTACCTAATAAAGTGGCCACTGAGTTTATGTTCGTGGTCACTGATGCTGCTGCATCAAGGTTCAAGGTTCGGATTGTTACGTGTTCAGAGATGCTTTTCTGCACAGCATGGTTGAATGTGTGGTTATCTGGGTTACAGTCGCCTTCCTGTCAGCTTGGACCAGTCTGGCCATTCCCCCCCGATCTCTCTCAGTAATAAGGCATTTTTACCCACAGAACTGCTGCTCACTGGATTTTTTTTTTACTTTTCACACCATTCAATATAAACTCTAAAGACTGTTGTGCATGAAAATCCCAGGGGGTCGGCAATTTCTGAGATAACTCAAACCACTCTGTTTGGCACCAAGAATCATTCCACGGTCAAAATTGCATTTCTTCCCCATTCTAACATCTGGTCTGAACAACAATTGAACCTCTTGACCATGTCTGCATCCTATTATGCATTGAGTTGCTGGTACATGATTGGCTGATTCGGTATTTACAAGCTGGAGTACAGGTGTACCTAATAAAGTGGCCACTGAGTGTACTGTTTCAAAGTGAAAGAAAATTTCTAAATGGAAGTTAACTTAAAAAGGTAGCAACAATAGCAAACTTAAAGAAAAAGAAAAGATGAGTAGCAGGTTGTTAGGTTGAATAAATAAAAGATTAATAAGGAAGCGAAATTTAGAGTAAAGGTATCCAGAAATGTAAAAACAATCAGTAAGAATTTCTATAGATTTTTTTTTGAAGTTAACAAAGTGGGCCAATACACACAAAGTACTGGAGGAACTCAACAGGTTAGGCAGCATCTATGGAGGAAAATGAATAGTCGATATTTTGTTGGTTTCATGGAAAGTCCGCTTAGGAAATTAACAGTAGAAAAGTAGGAAATAGAAGATGTACTAAAGGGGTATTTTTCACAAGCCCTGCCTAGGGAGGGATTTTTAACATTCAGGAATTGGAATGGAGGGAGGAATTCAGAAAAATTCCAAATCCCAAGGGAGTGGGACTGAGTGAGTTGCTGGAACTGTGGGCTGGGCCCTGATGGAGTTCATCGTGGTCTTGGAGATGGCCCGTGAGGTAGTTGTTGCATCGATTTTAATTTTCCATAATTTCCTAGATTCAGCGTATTTCTAAGATTCATTTAGGTTTGAAAATAGCAGACGTAACTGCTTTATTCAAATCGGGAGGGAGACAGTGAGCAGAAAAACACTGACCAGTAGCTGAACATCTGCCAAAGAGAAAGTGTTAGAAGTAGTTATGAAAGACATTACAGCTGGATGCTTAGCAAAGATAAAGGTTATCAAGCAGACTCAGCATAGTTTTGTGAAAGGAAAATCATCCTTATTGGAAATGTTTGAAGAAGTAACTTGTGCTGTGGATAAAGGGATCTGGTGGATTCCTGTACTTAGATTCCCAGAAGATGTTTGATAAGGTGCCGCATCAAAGGTTACTGTGGAAATAAAAGCTTGCGGTGCCAGAGCTGGCATGTTGGTGTGGACATGGTAAGCTGTAATGAGAACTGGAGCCACAACCTTTTACATTTATATAATATGACATTCACCAGGACAGGGGGCTGAAGGATGTTTCTCCGGGCTCAGGAATTCTGAGCCAGTCAACATAGAACAGCATAAGAACAGGCCCTTCCATCCACAATTTTGTGCCAGACTAATTAAACTAGTAATTAAAAGCCCCAGTAAACTAATCCCTTCTGCCTAATCAGTGTTCATGTCCGCCCATTCTCTGCGCATTCATGTGCCGATCTAAGATCCCCTCAAACACCTCTGTTGTATTTTCCCCCACCACCACTCGGCACATTCCTGGCACCCGCCACTCTCTGTGTAAAGAAAACTTGGCCAGCTCCTTTGAACTCCCCCACCCACCACCATAAATGCATGCTCTCTAATAACCCTGAGGAAAAGACACCAGCTGTCTACTCTATCTCTGCCTCTCTCAATCTTACAAACTTCTATCAGTCTCCCCTCAGCCTGTGTCACTCCAGAGAAAACAACCCTAGGTTGTCCAACCTCTCCGAATAGCACATGGCCGCTAATCCAGGTAACACCCTGATAAACCTTCTTTGGAGAGCATAGAATACTAAGGGAATGTCTAAGCAGAATATTAATAGAATACTAAGCAGGAGAGTCTGCACTCAGAGCGATGCAGATATTTGTAATTCTAAACCCCAACACCCTAATGATTTCCCAAAAGTCACACTTGTCACTTTTAACTTCCAACTACCAGTGACCTTTCTCACTATCCACAATTTTTGTGTAATCAACAGATTTACTAACTACACCTCCATCATTGACATCAAGTCATTAATGTATGTCACAGACAACAAAAGTCCCACCAGCAATCCCTGTACTGCTCACACACTTCCAATCAGAAAAGTATCCTTCCAACACTATTCTTTAGTCCTGTCACCAAGACAATTTTGGATCCAATTGGCCAGCTTTCCTTGGATTGCATGCACCTTAACCTGTTGACCAACCTGCCCTAGCTGACTTTGTCAAGTGCCTTTCTAAAGTCCATATAGAAAATGACAACCATCTAGCCTTCATCAACTTCTTTCTTACATTCACAAAAAAAATTACTGAACCAGAAACTACCCTGTACAAAACCATGCCGACTATCCCCAAGGATACCTTTCTAAACATACCTACATAAGTTCTGTCCCTTAAAATTTCCACCAATCATTTTTCTACCACTGACATGAGGTTTGCTTGAATATAGTTTCTTATCTTATCTCCTGCTGCCCTTCTTGAGTTATGGAACATTATCTCTCTTCCAGTCTTGAAGTACTGAGATGGTGAAATGATCTATTTGGATGGCATGCAAAACCAAGTTTTTCACTGTACCTTGGCTCATGTGACAATAATAAACCAATTACCAAGGCACTTTAAATGAGTGATGATCAACAAAAAGTTTACAGTAAGACTCGGAACAGACTTGTTTAGTCAACACTAAATTTTAAAGAGCTTCTCAAAAAGAGAAGCCATAGGTGAAGAAGGTGAGGGTTTAGAGGGGAATTCCAGAACCTGGGTGTCAGGCAGCTAAAGACCTGGTTGACTGTGGCACAGTATAATTAAAGCAGAGGATGTTCAAGGGAAAGAGATTGGGTTTGCAGAGATTTCTGCTCACGGAATGCACAGGGTCATCTTTCATTTCTGAAGCTTGGGCTGTACAGTCAATCTGGAGTTGTATCTTTAATAAAATGAGGACTGATGCATTTAATTTGTAGATATGGGATAGTAGCAAGAATTGGATACATCCCAAAGCCATTAGCAATATAATGGATGGATTAAAGAGTCAATTAGTCACTGGAGTAAGCAAAGGGGCCAACCATGGGAAGTCTTGCCTTTGTTACATGTGACTTTTACTTGAAAGGGTTAGGAAGTGAGGAGATAGGTTGTTACTAGATAACTTGCAGTTCAGTAGCCATGAAATCTGACCCTCTCGCACTGCCTTCCCAGTACTCAGAGCAGTTATTTATAGAGAGAGCCACGGACTGGGGAGGCAAGGGCACCTGAAAAAAGCACGATGAATGCTGTTTTTAAGAGATGAGAGTGCACAGGGTTATTAATGTTGAACAACCGTTAGAGAGAATACCTCCTCAAGAATGGAACTCATCAACCACTTTGCTGAGCTCCTCTATTCAACAAGACCAGAATGAAGCAGAGTCATTTGTGATTCGTCAGTCCACAGGAAGCCAATAACAACCAATTTTCTCTTTCTGTGCCATAATAATCCTGATTTGGAGTCATCCTGTAATATTAAACAATGAATATTAGTAGAATTTGCTCCTGTTCTCCCCGTGGCAGAGACACATATTGACTGAAGAGTACAGAACAGGGTATGTGGGTTAACCAGTCTGATTCCTGCACGAGCCTCCTCCAGATTCCACTCTTCCCTTTCCTCCTTGTTGCTTTCTCTGAAGCCCATCTCCGCTCTGCCCAGCAACCTCTGATTTAACTCTAGGCTAATCACAGGACAATTTACAATAACCAATTAACCTACTAACCAATAATGTCTTTGCAGTGAAGGAGGAACCTGGAGCACCCGGAGAAAACACATGCACCCTGGCGCCCTCTTCTTGGGCTAGTTCAACTCTACGCAGCACCATCACAGAGTAGGACATATTAGCTGATAGGAAACACCAAGTCTTCCTGATCTGGACTGAACAACAGAAGCTCATACCCATACAACGGACCCACCAACTCAACCCATGCCAAGTTTGCTGGGCACACTTCTTTGCGCAAATCATCTTCACTATCTCCTACCAACTCAGCTCCAAAAACACGAAGGCAGGCACCCCGGCACGACAGTCTGATACAGCTGAAACGGAGATCAACCCTCAGCCCATCATTCCATCCTCGCACTGATCGTCTGGGATCTGGAGAGCCAGATCGGCCAGGCCCAACAGAACGAGTCTGCTCTGGCCTACACACCTGACAACCGCATGTATGTGCTGGTGGTCGTGTGCACTCTGGTGAGCCCGGTCCTCGCCCCTCTCCAGCCATTCAGGCACACGACGTACTCGGGATTTTCTGCAACGCCAGCTCTGGCCCACCATGATCGCAGATGAGTATTGGTTCATCACTGCTTGCCCTCAACATGCTCAGTCTAATTCCTCCAACCTCTGGCCCTCTGGGCTCCTCCAGCCCCTACCACATCGCCATGGACGTCATCATGAGTTTGCCACCTTCTGATGAGGCCAAGGTGACCATGACAGTGAAGGACCGGTTCTCCAAGGCGGCCCACTTCACTCCCCTCCCTGAACTTCCGTCAGCCACTGAGATGGTGAGCGGTGTTCTCCAACGTGCTGTTCATCTTGATGGCTTTCCTCGGGACGTTGCGTTGGACTGGGGCCTAGAATTCATCTCCCACTTCTGGTGAGCCTCCTGCTCCCTCCTCCGCGCCTCAGTGAGTTTGTCCTCTGGCTATCATCTGCAGACCAACGGTCAGTCAGAAAGAACCAGTCATCAAGTGGAGAAGTTTCTGTGATGCTTCGCTGCATCTAAACCTTCCAAATGGAAGAAGTATCTGTGCTGGGCTGAAGTGTCCCACAATCTATAAACCTCCTCTGCCACAGGAATGCCACTCTGTGAAGTGCTTCATGGCTACCAACCCCCATTGTTCCTCATGGAGAAGCCAATGGAGGAGGTTTGCTGCTGGAATGCTTGGAAGGGGGCATGGAGAACCATCCTAGCTGTGAACTGTGCCTACTGCTGCCAGGCTAACCACCAGCAGCACTCAGCCAGACTGCCCCGTCCTGAGGACCATGTCTGGCTGTCTACCCAAGACCTGCCCCTGTGCTCCGACTACTACAAGCTCTTGCCCAAGTCCATTGGTCCCTCCAAGGTTACTCATCAACTCAATCCTGTCACTTATCTTCTCCAGCTGCCTGAATCCCCCCCAGGATCTCACCTGCCTTCCATGTGTCCTTCCTCAAGCCCGTTGTCCATGGGCCGCTCACCCCACCTGAGCCTGCTCATCTGGAACCCTGGGTGGTGGAAGGTAGTCCAGTGTACACAGTTTGCTGGTTGATGGATCCACATCAACGTGGATGGGGTAAGCAATACCTGGTCGACTGGGAAGGGTGCGGCCCAGAGGAGAGTTCTTTGGTGTTGTCCAGTTTCGTCTTAGATCCATCACTCATTAAGGAGTTCCACCTGACCCGTCAGGATCATCCTGGGCAGTCAGGTGCCAGCCATAGAAGGGAGATCCTGTAAGGCCTGCACAGACAGGCACCCCCAGCTTCCTCACTGAGACACCTGGCACTCATTTCCAACTGTCGCCTGCAGCCTACTTAAACTCCGATCTCATCCACAATCCTTGTTGACTCATACGAAACAGCCGATCACCACCAGTTGCTCCTCACCTTCAGTTACCTCATTGCCTGTGGTGCTTAGTAGCTGTTCTCTCTCGTTTTGTGGCTTGTTGCTTTCCCTGTCTATCACTGAAGTTATTGTTATCATCTGAATCATCTCCACTGGTCTGGTCAAGCCTCCTCTACGTTTCCTGACATTAGCTCGGAGGAGTAGAAACAGTGCAAGTTAACCTACCAGAACTGAAACCCCCCTTGGCTTTTCAAAGACTTTAAAGTCATGAAACATTAGGGGCAGGAGCATGAGACCATGATCTTTCAGCAAGATCATGGCTGATTGGATCACGGCCTCAGCTCCATTCCCCTGCCTTTACCCACAATCTCGACAGACCAAAACCTGCCTCTCACCACCTTGAAACTATTCAATGATCCCTTCTACATGTCTCTGTGGGGTGGAGAATTCTAGAGGGTCATGGCCCTCTGAGAGTCATAAATGTACAGAGGGGAAATGTGTTGTTTGGCCCAACCAGTCCTTGCTGATCAAACTTCCCAACTAAGCTAGTCTCATTTTCCCACATTTGGCCCCTATCCTTCAAAACCTTTCCTATCCATCCTCATTCTTGTCCAAATACCTTTAAAATGTTGTCTCAACCATATCCTTCGGCAGTTCACTCCATATACAGATCACCACTGGCTAAAAAGATCCCACTCTAATTCCTATTAAATCTCACCTTAAACCTATGCCCTCTAGTTCTTGGTTCCTCAGCTCTGGGAACAAGACTATGCACATGGGCCCTATCTACGCCCTCATGATTTTATGTACCTCTATAAGATCATTCCTCATTGTCTTGCGCTTTGATGAAAACAGCCTCAGCCTGCTCAACTTCTCTCCATAATTCAGTTTCTTAAGATACAGCAACATCCTTGAAAAAATGTCCAAGTGCTCTGCTTTATACCCCCATAAATGACAATTACTTTGACAGGAAAATATGGAAACAGGGCAGTCTTTATATGAAGGAAACTGTCAACAATCTCAGCAATAGTTTGGGAACAGTAGTGGATCCAGTTGTTTTGCCAGACTAATAATCCATTTGCTTCAACTCATGATCCAATAGAATGTATTAAAATCCCAGTGTGGGCTGTTTGAGAATTTGAATTTAATCTCAAACATCTGAAAATAATGAGTTGGCTTCAATAAAAAGAAATTGTGGCTGCAGATTGTCATAAAAAGTTAATTGTTTCATGACCCTAGAGAAACCTGCTGTCTTTATTTACTACATGTGACTGAATCCACTCCCAGAACAATGTGGTTTGTTCCTCTGGAGAGGCTTTGTGAATGCCAATTTATGTCATGTCTCTACAAATCACATGGACTGTGATGATTGGGCATGGGCAATAAATACCAGGCTTGCAGGTGACGCCCAGAAAGGCCTATCGAGTGAGCCTGCCAGTTAATTACAGTATATGCACAGTGGAACATACAATTATTTCCCTTTTCTTGTTGTGTTGTGTGGTGTTATTTTTCAGCCTTGTTACTGAACTGAAGGCAGAGTGCCAACACAGAAACATCTGCATTCTCCCACTCTCCATAACTTTAAACTCCTTCTAGGGAGGTCCCAATAGACCAATATTCCATAGGAGATGTGATGTTCTAGTTGTTGACAAGAAAGAAATGCTAAATCAAAAATTTACGGGCATTGGGCTGTGAATTCTGCCCTCATAATTCCCCAAAATCTGCACTCAGGAAGTGAAGTGAATTAACATTTGGACGATTTGGATAAGAACGTTTTTGGGCAAAAGTCGACTGGCAACTGTGTAAGCATAGAACTTGGAGAATGGGGACGGAGGCACATGCAGGATAATTTTAACTCTACAACTACAAAAGGCAGGTGTTTGGTAAGTCTCCACAAAGTATCCAGAGGGAGGCAAACTGCCAACTATCTATCGCCCATTTGGTACACTGTGCAGAGCCAAGGCTTTCTTCCACCAGCAAACACTTGTTCAGAGGCCTAAACAAACAATATCCAATGAGGCACCTTCTGAAGGGAACTTGGAATCCAAAAACACACCAGCCTCGCAGCAAGATCTCACAAGCAGCAGTGTGGCAATTCTTGAACATTCTCCTTCAGAGAGATCATTTAGTATTTCCGAGAATATTCCTAACACAGGTCCCTGGGGGATGTTGTAGAATAGTAAAACGTAGGAGTATGAGTACATGGTTCCTGGAAAGTGTCGTCACAGGAAGGCAGGGTGGTAAACCTTGCACTCAATGTCAGCAAAACCGAAGAGCTGATTGTGGATTTCAGGAAGGGTAAGACGAGGGAACACAAACCAATTCTCAGAGGGATCAGAAGTGAGCAATTTCAAGTTCCTGGGTGGCACTCCCTCTGAGGACCTATCCTGAATGCAACATATTGATGCAGCTATTAAGAAAACAGCAGCTATATTTCATTGGAAGCTTGAGGAGATTTGCTTCATCAATTAAAACACTCGAAAACTTCTACAAGTGTGCCGCGGAGAGCATTCTGACTGACTGCATCACCGTCTGGTATGGTGGTCGGGGGTGGGGGAACTACTGCACAGGATCGAAGTAAGTTGCAGAGAGTTGTAAAAGTAGTCAGCTCCATCATGGGTACCAGCCTCCGTAGTATCCAAGACATCCTCTAGGAGCGGTGCCTTAGAAAGGTGGTGTCCATCGTTAAGAGTCCCCACCACCCAGGACATGTCCTCTTCATTGTTACCATCGGGAAGGAGGTACAGAAACCCAAAGGCACACACTCGGTGATTCAGGAACAGCTTCTTCCCCTCTGCCATCTAATTTCTAAATGGACATTTTTTATTTCTGTTATTTACACTACTTATGTTAATTTAACTAATTAATAGTATATATATATATACACACAAACACACACACACACACACATATATATATATATATATATATATATATATATATACACACACAAACACATTTAATGTAACTCAGTTTTTTCTCCACATTTATTTATCATATATTTCATTGTACTGCTGCCGTCAAGTTAACAAATTTCACAACATATCGAGGGACCAACTGCACAAGTGTGTGGACGTCAGCGAGTTAGACAGGCATGAAGAGTTTAAAAGGAGACAGATTTTTCTTCAGCAGTTTGATCAAGGGAGGATTGCACAGGCACGTGGATGTCAACGAGTTAGACTGGCATGAAGTTTAAAAGGAGACAGCTTTACAGTGCAGGTGCCAGAGGAGTGGGCGACAGAGTAGAGGGAGCCAGAGTAGGAGGGCTTTGGTTCAATGGGGCTTCAGCGATAGCGGGTTGAGGCAAGGTAGGTTACCTCTGAAGAATAGAAACAGGAAGTATGCCTGTGAGGCCGGAGTTCTGTACTGGGTGTCAGATATGGATGTCTAGGAGACTCCCAGCCTCCCGGAAGGCAGCTCCTTAGGGACCGGGTTAAGGAACCGGAGCTGCAGCTAAACGGCCTTCGTCTGGTCAAGAAAAGTGAGGAGGTGATAGAGAGGAGCTATAGGCAAGTAGTCACACCAGGGCCTTGGGAGACAGGTATGTGGGTAACAGTCAGGAGAGGGAAGGGGAAGAGTCAGGTACTGGAGAGTACCCCTGTGGCTGTACCCCTTGACAATAAGTACTCCTGTTTGAGTACCGTTGGGGGCGGGGGTTGGGGGAGGACCTACCTGGGGGAAGCAACAGTGGCTGTGCCTCTGGCACAAAGTCTGGCCCTGTGACTCAGAAGGGTAGGGAAAGGAAGAGGATGGCAGCAGTGATAGGAGACTCTATAGTTAGGGGGTCAGACAGGCGATTCTGTGGACGCAGGAAAGAAATGTGGATGGTAGTTTGCCTTCCAGGTAACAGGGTCCGGGATGTTTCTGATCGCGTCCACGATATCCTGAAGTGGGAAGGTGAACAGCCAGAGGTCATGGTACATATTGATACCCATGGCATAGGTAGGAAAAAGGAGGAGGTCCTGAAAGCAGACTACAGGGAGTTAGGAAGAAAGTGGAGAAGCAGGACCTCAAAGGTAGTAATCTCGGGATTACTGCCTGTGCCACGTGACAGTGAGTATAGGAATAGAGCGAGGTGGAGGACGAATATGTGGCTGAGGGATTGGAGCAGGGGGCAGGGATTCAGATTTCTGGATCATTGGGACCTCTTTTGCGGCAGGTATGACCTGTACAAAAAGGACGGGTTGCACTTGAATCCAAGGGGGACCAATACCCTGATGGGGAGGTTTGCACAGGCTATTGGGGAGAGTTTAAACTACAATTGTTGGGGGGTGGGGACTGAACTGAAGAGATGGAGGAAGGGGCTCACAAATAGAGAAAGCTTGGAGTCAGTGCGAGAGGGAGGATAGGCAGGTGAAAGAGAAGGGATGCACTCAGACCGATGGTTTGAGATGTGTCTATTTCAATGCAAGGAGTATTATGAACAAAGTGGATGAGCTTACAGCGTGGATCAGGTCTTGGAGCTGTGATGTTGTGGCCATTACAGAGACTTGGATGGCTCAGGAGCAGGAATGGTTACTTAAGAGTGCCAAGCTTTAGATATTTCAGAAAAGACAGGGAGGGAGGCAAAAGAGGTGGGGGCGTGGCACTGTTGATCAGAGATAGTGTCACGGCTGCAGAAAGGGAGGAAGTCGTGGAGGGATTGTCTACTGAGTCTCTGTTGGTGGAAGTTAGAAACAAGAAGAGGTCAATAACTCTACTGGGTGTTTTTTTTATAGACCACCCAATAGTAACAGGGACATCGAGGAGCAGATAGGGAGACAGATTCTGGAAAGGTGTAATAATAACAGGGTTGTCATGGTGGGAGATTTTAATTTCCCAAATATTGATTGACATCTCCCTCAAGCAAGGGCTTTAGATGGGGTAGAGTTTGCTAGGTGTGCTCAGGAAGGTTTCCTGACACAATATGTAGATAAGACTACAAGAGGAGAGGCTATACTTGATCTGGTATTGGGAAATGAACCTGGTCAGGTGTCAGGTCTCTCAGTGGGAGAGTGATCACAATTCTATCTCCTTTATCATAGCATTGGAGAGGGATAGGAACAGACAAGTTAAGAAAGCGTTTAATTGGAGTAAGAGGAAATATGAAGCTATCAGGCAAGAACTTGGAAGTATAAATTGGGAACATGTTCTCAGGGAAATGTATGGCAAAAATGTGGCAAATGTTCAGGGGATATTTGCGTGGCATTCTACGTAGGTACATTCCAATGAGACAGGGAAATGATGGTAGGGTACAGGAACCATGGTATACAAAGGCTGTTGTAAATCTAGTCAAGAAGAAAAGAAACCCTTATGAAAAGTTCAAAAAACCAGGTAATGATAGAGATCTAGAAGATTATAAGGCTAGCAGGAAAGAGTTTAAGAATGAAATTAGGAGAGCCAGAAGAGGCCATGAGAAGGCCTTGGTGGACAGGATTAAGGAAAACCCCAAGGCATTCTACAAGTATGTGAAGAGCAAGAGGATAAGATGTGAGAGAATAGGGCCAATCAAATGTGACAGTGAAAAAGTGTGTATGGAACCAGAGGAGATAGCAGAGGTACTCAATGAATACTTCACTTCAGTATTCACTACCAAAAAAGATCTTGGCGACTGTAAGGATGACTTGCAGCGGACTGAAAAGCTTGAGCATATAGACGTTAAGGAAAAGGATGTGCTGGAGCTTTTGGGAAGCATTGGGACCGAATGAGATGTACCCCAGGCTGTTATGGGAGGTGAGGGAGGAGATTGCTGAGCCTCTGGCAATGATCTTTGCATCATCAATGGGGACGGGAGAGGTTCTGGAGGATGGGAGGGTTGCAGACATTGTTCCCTTATTCAAGTAAGGGAGTAGACATAGCCCAGGAAATTATAGACCTGTGAGTCTTACTTCAGTGGTTGGTAACTTGGTGGAGAAGATCCTGAGAGGCAGGATTTATGAACATTTGGAGAGGCATAATATGATTAGGAATAGTCAGCATGGCTTTGTCAAAGGCAGGTCGTGCCTTACGAGCCTGATTGAATTTTTTGAGCATGTGACTAAACACATTGCTGAAGGAAGAGCAGTAGATGTAGTGTATATGGATTTCAGCAAGGCATTTGATAAGGTACCCCATGTAAGGCTTATTGAAAAAGTAAGGAGGCATGGGATCCAAAGAGGACCTTGCCTTGTAGATCCAGAATTGGCTTGTTCACAGAAGGCAAAGAGTGGTTGTAAACGGGTCATATTCTGCATGGGGATCGGTGACCAGTGGTGTGTCCCAGGGATCTGTTCTGGGACCACTTCTCTTTCTGATTTTTATAAAGGACCCGGATGAGTAAGTGGAGGGATCAGTTAGTAAATTTGCTGATGGCATAAAGGTTGGGGGTGTCGTGGATAGTGTGGAGGGCTGTCAGAGGTTACAGTGGGACATTGATAGGATGCAGAACTGGGCTGAGAAGTGGCAGATGGAGTTCAACCCAGGTAAGTGTGAGGTGGTTCATTTTAGTAGGTCAAATATGATTGCAGAATATAGCATTAATGGTTAGATTCCTGGCAGTGTGGAGGATCAGAGGGATCTTGGGGTCTGAGTCCATAGGATGCTCAAAGCTGGTACACAGGTTGACTCTGTGGTTAAGAAGGCATACGGCACATTGGCCTTCATCAATTGGGGGATTGAGTATAAGAGCCGAGAGGCAATGTTACAGCTATATAGGACCCTGGTCAGACCCCACTTGGAGTACTGTGCTCAGTTCTGGTCCCCTCACTATAGGAAGGATGTGGAAACCATAGAAAGGGTGCAGAGGAGATTTACAAGGCTGTTGCCTGGATTGGGGAGCATGCCTTATGAGAATAGGTTGAGTGAACTCGGCCTTTTCTCCTTGGATGATGAAGGATGAGCGGTGACCTGACAGAGGTGTACAAGATGATGAGAGGCATTGATAGTGTGGATAGTCAGCGGCTTTTTCCCAGAGCTGAAATGGCTAACATGAAAGGGCATTGTTTTAAAGTGCTTGGAAGCAGGTACAGAGCAGACGTCAGGGTTAGGTTTTTTATGCAGAGAGTGGTGAGTGTGTGGAATGGGCCGCTGGAGGTGGAAACAACAGGGTTTTTAACAGACTCCTGGATAGGTACATGGAGCTCAGAAAAATAGAGGGCTATGGGTAAGCCTAGGTAATGTCTAAGGTAAGGATATGTTCAGCACAGCTTTGTGGGCCGAAGGGCCTGTATTGTGCTGTAGGTTTTCTATGTTTCTATGTTACAAGGATATTGCCTAGATTGGGGAGCATGCCTTATGAGAATAGGTTGAGTGAACTCGGCCTTTTCTCCTTGGAGCAGCAGAGAATGAGAGGTGACCTGATAGAGGTGTATAAAATGATGAGAGACATTGATCGTGTGGATAGTCAGAGACTTTTTCCCAGGGCTGAAATGGCTAGCACGAGAGGGCATAGTTTTAAGGTACTTGGAAGTAGGTACAGAGATGTCAGGGGTAAGTCTTTTATGCAGAGAGTGGAATGGGCTGCCGACGATGATGGTGGAGGCAGACACGATAGGGTCTTTTAAGAGACTCCTGGACAGGAACATGGATCTCAGAAAAATAGAGGGCTATGGGTAACCCTAGGTAATTTCTAAGGTAAGAACATGTTCGGTACAGCTTTGTGGGCCAAAGGACCTGTATTGTGCTGCAGGTTTTCTATGTTTCTATATGCTGGTGATATTAAATCTGATTCTGAAGAAGATTTATGGCATATTGGTCTGAATCAGACAGAGCAGTGAGTATAGATGTTGGGAGATCAAGATCATTGCCAGGATATGAAGGGCTGAGTTATAGAGGGAGGTTGGACAGGCTAGGACATATTCCTCAGAGTATAGGTGACTGAGAGGGATCTTATGGAGGTGTTTAAATTCATGAAGAGCATAGATAGGGTGAATTGAATGTCTTTTTCCAGAGATGGGAACAGTCAAGAACTAGAGACTGCAGTTTTAAGGTGAGAGGAAAGAGATTTATTAGGAATTTGAGGGGAAGCATTTATACAGAGATGGAATTAACTACCAGAGGAAGTGGGTGAGACAGGTACAAGACAATTGGACAGCCACATGGATTGGAATATCAGGCAAATGAAATCAGCTTGGACAGGGCATCATTGGGCCAAAGTATCTGTTTCCATTCTCTATGACTATAACTCCTGGGAGAAATTACCTCCTTTTCATTGAGTTGTCATCTTTTACATCCTACTGAGAGGATTGACAGAAGCCTTGATTTTGCATTTCACCAGAAGGGCAGCATCTCTGCCAGGGCAGTGCTTTCTCGTGTGACTCCAGACCACAGCAACATCATTGGCTCTTGGCTGAAGCGGATCATTCAGTTTGGGGCAAATTGGACAAAGGTTATAATTGGCACCTAGGATTCACTCAGCTCCAAGGCTGACCATGGAAAAATGACCTGATGAAAGTATCACAATGGGAAATGGTGGTGGTGCAGGTGTTCAATTACTCTACAGAGCCCTGGCTAATAATCCAGAGATCTGAGTTCAAATCCCTCCACAGCAGTGATGGAATTTAATCTCAGTTAATAATCTAGTTTCAAATGACAATGACTAGTATTAATTACAATAATCTCAATAGTACTACAAAGGTCAATCTGGTTTACTGATATACTTACCCCATCCAGCCAGTCATGAATCCAGACCAAGCCCATGTAGTTGACTCAGGAAAGGCACAGCAGGCTGCTCAGTTTGGGGATGGCTACACCCCCCTCGCAGCAACCAGGTTTGGGCAATAAATGCTAACCCTGACTGTAATGCCCCAATCTTGAAAAATTAATAAATAAATTTAAATGTTTGAACATTAACAGGGAGTTGAGATTGGAGGTGACATCGGATGTATGACAACTCGACAGGGTTTGCAAGACATTACTTCCTACGAAGTGAAACCCAATGGCATGAATGGCAGTGATGCTTCACTACCAGATGAACTCAACGCCTTCTATGCACACTTTGAAAGGGAGAACATAACTACAGCTGTGAAGATCCCTGCTGCACCCGATGACCCTGCGATCTCTGTCTCGGAGGCCAATGTTAGGCTGTCTTTAAAGAGACTGAACCCTCACAAGGTGGGAGGCCCCAACAGAGAACCTGGTAAGGCCCTGAAAACCTGTGCCAACCAACTGGTGGGAGTATTCAAGGACATTTTCAACCTCTCACTGCTACAGGTGAAAGCTCCCACTTGCTTCAAAAAGGCAACAATTATACCAGTGCCTGAGAAGAATAATGTGAGCTGCCTTAATTTCTATCACCCAGTAGCACTCATATATAGAGTGATGAAATGCTTTGAGAGGTTGGTCATGAATAGACAGAACTTCTGCCTCAGCAAGGACCTGGACCCACCACAATTTGCCTATTGCCACAATAGGTCAATGGCAGACGCTATCTCAGTGGCACACCACATGGCTTTAGACCTAGACAACACAAACATCTATAGCTCAGCATTTAACACCATCATTCTCATAATCCTGATTGAGAAGTTACAGAACCTGGGCTCTGTACCTCCCTCTGCAGTTGGATCCTCGACTTCCTAACCGAAAGACCACAGTCTGTGTGGATTGGTGGTAACATATCCTCCTTGCTGACGATCAACACTGGCGCACCTCAGGGGTGTGTGCTTAGCCCACTGCTCTACTCTCTCTATACACATGACTGTATGGCTAGGCATAGCTCAAATACCATCAATAAATTCGCTGACAACACAACCATTGTTGGTAGAATCTCAGATGGAGATGAGAGGGTGTACAGGAGCAAGATATATAAACTAGTGGAGTGGTGTCGCAGCAACAATCTAGCACTCAATGTCAGTAAGACAAAAGAACTGATTGTGGACTTAAGGAAGAGTAAAACAAAAGAACACATAGAAGGATCAGAAGTGGAGAGAGTGAGCAGTTTCAAGTTCCTGGATGTCAAGATCTCTAAAGACCTAACCTGGTCCCAACATATCGATGCAGTTATAAAGTTATAATGAAGTGGCTATACTTCATTAGGAATTTGAAGAGATTTGGTATATCAACAAATACACACAAAAACTTCTATAGTTGTACCATGGAGAGCATTCTGACAGGCTGCATCACTGTCTGCTATGGGGAGGCTACTGCACAGGACCAAAAGAAGCTGCAGAAGGTTGTAAATCTAGTCAGCTCCATTTTGGGCACTAGCCTACAAAGTACCCAGGACATCTTTAGGGAGCAGTGTCTCAGAAAGACAGCATCCATCATTAAGGATCCCCAGCACCCAGGGCGTGCCCTTTTCTCACTGTTACCATCAGGTGGGAGGTACAAAAGCCTGAAGGCACACACACAGCGATTCAGGAACAGTTTCTTCCCTTCTGCCATCTGATTCTTAAATGGACATTAACGTCATGAATTACCACACTTTTTAAATATATGTTATTTCTATTTTTGCAGGATTTTAAATCTATTCAATATATGTATACAGTTATTTATTTAATTATTATTTTTTCTTTCTATATAATGTATTGCATTGAACTGCTGCTGCTAAATTAACAAACTCCATGACACAGGCCGGTGATAATAAACCCAATTCGGAGTCCGGTCAACCATTTATCAAAATAGACAGTTAACTGGGAGTGGCTGGTTGTGCAAGGGTGAATGTGGAGGAATGC
The DNA here is from genome assembly GCF_030028105.1 of Mobula birostris. NCBI lineage: Eukaryota > Metazoa > Chordata > Chondrichthyes > Myliobatiformes > Myliobatidae > Mobula > Mobula birostris. The sequence continues at coordinate 117,172,788 of NC_092370.1, read as the reverse complement.
AGACACTGTGCCATCTGCATGGCCTCGTGTTAACCAGCATTGCCCCAAATCTGGATGTTGACCTTCAAAAGCATTTGGATGTGTTCTTGAAAGGAACATTGTGCAGGACAGAGCAGGGTCCTGGGACCACCTGGAGAGCTTTCTAAAGGACCAGCACAGGCACAATGGACAGAAATGTCTCTCCGGCAACCTGATTCTTTAGGTGGGTGTCATACTGGAGGCTTTATTGCAACCAGTTGTTGCCACCTCCACGCTTCCACTGGTGGTCACTTGACATGTCCATCAAGCCCATCAACCAATCAAAAAATGGTCAGGTTCGTCATCGTCTGATTGACGCCCAATCAGCCAGTCAGACAGCCCCCCTACCCCTACCAGTTCACCTTCATAATTTTTATAATTATGATCAGAAAATTTCAAGAAACATCAGGGAGAATCCACATCACTTGTTCTAACACCCAGAGCTACTTGTCCCAAATGTTGCTGTCAGCAGGATCCTGGAGGATAATCTGTAGTTCCTGCAGATACCGCACCAGTCCAGGAGGCTGATACCATTAGCACCCAGACTAAACCCTTAAGCTCAGAATTTCAAAGCTGAAGAATTCCTTGAGCACCAAGGATTTGGACACTTTGACCTCTGTGTCTGGTATTTCAAACTGGACCATTTCTCCCTTTAAATGCATATAGAAAGTAATTCTCATTACCACTCTAACCTATATCTAATTTCAATTCCGAAACTAGAAACAAGCGCAGGATAAGCAGCTTACAATTAGTTCCTTACTAAGTCGGCAGACTCATGGCTCAACTCTCCTCAGTTCAAACCCAGGTCAGTAAGTCATCAGTTCAAACTCCCTTTGTGATCCTCGGTTACAGCCCTCTGCAGTACTGAAGGAGTGCAGTGCAGCCAGAGGTGCTGTTTTCAAGTTCAGGCCCCATCTGGTCTCTATGATGGGCAAGGTAGTCCAGTTATGATGGGTAGAGTAGGGAGATGTTCTCCCAACCAGCGTTACCAAAACAGACCAACTGGTTACTTCACTGATTTATGTGGGACTTCTGTATTCTAATCCTCATGAAACAACTGCTAACATTACATTTTCCTTCTTTAATACCAACTCAATCTGCAGTTAACCTTGAGGGAATCCTGAACTCACAAGTCCCTCGGCACCTCTGATTTCTGAATTTTCTCCTCATCTTGAAAATTGTCTACACCCTTATTCTTCCTACCAAAGTGCAGATCTCCACGCTTGATGCTTTGCTCCATCTGCCACTTCTTTGCCCACTCCCAACAAATGCAAATCATTCTGCAGACTTCCCTTCTCTGGATCACTAGCTGTTTCTCCACCTACCTTGGTATCATCTGCAAGCTTGACCACAATGCCATCAACTCCTTCATCCAGATCATTAATATATAAAATGAAAAGTTGCAGTCCACTACTTCACCCAATGGCTGTCACTGATGAAGCAGCATGGAAAAGTTGGATACTGGTTGGATATACTCCCAGAGGTTGCATCACATAACCCCTCTTATCTCACTGTCTGACTTATCCAAACAAATTTATCCACAGTCTCCAAAATTTGTCTAGATCGGAAGGTCAGAGGAAATGATTAAACAGCACAAAGTTCTTTTTAATATTTTTGTGATTTTCCTGTGGGAGTTGTCCAGAGTGCATGGAGGGTTTCCAGGATGATCCTTGGGTCGGGAGCTGGTGTCTCAAACACGGATTTGGCAGCGCAGTAGATACGGCAATTGCGCTTGTGAATTTGCACGTGTCAGCTAATTATTATTTAATCGTGATAGTATTTAACTCCATACTTGTCGTCGTAGTGCTTGTCGAGACTTGGACAGAGCACAGCAATGCTTCGCTGCCTGTTTGCCTTCGGCCTTCCCTGAGAAATTGGACTTTCGAGTCAACTGACTCTGAAGACTAGCGGTATTCGTTTAATGTTTAGATTTTCTTCTCAGCCGCAATGTAGGCTTCATTTCCCATTTGAGAGTTTTAGTTAATGGCCCTATTTGTCCAAGCGTTTATTTTTTATTTTCCCGTGGAGTTCTGCATAGGTACATTCCAATGAGACAGGGAAAGAATGGTAGGGTACAGGAACCATGGTGTACAAAGGCAATTGTAAATATAGTCAAGAATAAAAGAAGAGCTTACAAAAGGTTAAAAAAAACTAGGTAATGATAGAGATCTAGAAGATTATAAGGCTAGCAGGAAGGAGTTTAAGAATGAAATTAGGAGAGCCAGAAGAGGCCATGAGAAGGCCTTGGTGGACAGGATTAAGGAAAACCCCAAGGCATTCTACAAGTATGTGAAGAGCAAGAGGATAAGATGTGAGAGAATAGGGCCAATCAAATGTGACAGTGAAAAAGTGTGTATGGAACCAGAGGAGATAGCAGAGGTACTTAATAAATACTTCGCTTCAGTATTCACTACCAAAAAAGATCTTGGCGACTGTAAGGATGACTTGCAGCGGACTGAAAAGCTTGAGCATATAGACGTTAAGGAAAAGGATGTGCTGGAGCTTTTGGGAAGCATTGGGACCGAATGAGATGTACCCCAGGCTATTATGGGAGGTGAGGGAGGAGATTGCTGAGCCTCTGGCGATGATCTTTGCATCATCAATGGGGACGGGAGAGGTTCCGGAGGATTGGACGGTTGCAGATGTTGTTCCCTTATTCAAGAAAGGAGTAGACATAGCCCAGGAAATTATAGACCTGTGAGTCTTACTTCAGTGGTTGGTAACTTGATGGAGAATATCCTGAGAGGCAGGATTTATGAACATTTGGAGAGGCGTAATATGATTAGGAATAGTCAGCATGGCTTTGTCAAAGGCAGGTCGTGCCTTACAAGCCTGATTGAATTTTTTGAGCATGTGAATGAACACATTGATGAAGGTAGAGCAGTAGATGTAGTGTATATGGATTTCAGTAAGGCTTTTTACAAGGTACCCCATGCAAGGCTTATTGAGAAAGTAAGGAGACATGGGGGATCCAAGGGGACATTGCTCTGTGGATCCAGAACCGTCTTGCCCACAGAAGGCAAAGAGTGGTTGTAGACGGGTCATATTCTGCATGGAGGTCCGTGACCCGTGGTGTGTCTCAGGGATCTGTTCTGGGACCCCTACTCTTCAAGATTTTTAGAAATGATCTGGATGAAGAAGTGGAGGGATAGGTTAGTAAATTTGCTGATGACACTAAGGTTGGAGGTGTTGTGGATAGTATGGAGGGCTGTCAGAGGTTATAGTGGGACATTGATAGGATGCAAAACTGGGCTGAGAAGTGGCAGATGGAGTTCAACCCAGGTAAGTGTGAGGTGGTTCATTCTGGTGGATCAAATACGATGGCAGAACATAGTATTAATGGTAAGACTCTTGGCAGTGTGGAGGATCAGAGGGATCTTCGGGTCCGAGTCCATAGGACTCTCAAAGCTGCTGCGCAGGTTGACTCTGTGGTTAAGAAAACATACTGTGCTTTGGCCTTCACTAATCGTGGGATTGAGTTTAGGAGCCGAGAGGTAATATTGCAGCTATATAAGACCCTGGTCAGACCCCACTTGGAGTACTGTGCACAGTTCTGGTCCCCTCACTATAGGAAGGATGTGGAAACCATAAAAAGGGTGCAGAGGAGATTTACAAGGATGTTGCCTGGATTGGGGAGCATGCCTTATGAGAATAGGTTGAGTGAACCCAGCCTTTTCTCCTTGGAGCGACGGAGGATGAGAGGTGACCTGATAGAGGTGTATAAGATGATGAGAGGCATTGATTGTATGGATAGTCAGAGGCTTTTTTCCCAGGGCTGAAATGGCTAGCACGAGAGGGCACAGTTTTAAGGTGCTTGGAAGCAGGTACAGAGGAGATGTCAGGGCTAAGTTTTTTACGCAGAGGGTGTTGAGTGCGTGGAATGGGCTGCCGGTGACAATGGTGGAGGCGGATACGATAGGGTCTTTTAAGAGACTTCCGGACAGGGACATGGAGCTCAGAAAAATAGAGGGCTATGGGTAACCCTCGGTAATTTCTCAGCTAAGGACATGTTCGGCACAGGTTCGTTGGCTGAAGGGCCTGTATTATGCTGTAGGTTTTCTACGTTTCTATGTTTAACACTGTTCACATTAAAGTCTGTGAACTATCGACCTGCTTCAGTGTCTCTCACTCCGCACTTGGGCCATATCCAAACCAGGTGACAGCAGGGTAGGGGAAGACACCACAGCTGAGCCCTGGTGATGGTCTGGTCCTTGTTTTCCACCAGTATTCCCATTGCACTGTGTAAAGTTTGAGCAGAAGGCTGTCAGAGGCAGTACATGGTACACCGTGCACAGTTCTGGTTACCCCATTATGGGAAGGATGTGGAAGATTTGGAAAGGGTGCAGAAAACGTTCATGATGATGTTGCTTGCATTAGATGGTATGGGGTACAAGGAGAGGTAAGGTGAACTTGGGTTGTTATCTCAATAGATCAGAGACTGAGCGGAGACCTGATGGAAGTTTAGAAAATTCTGAGGGGCATAGATAGATAGTCAGAGTCTTGATCCCAGGGTAAAAATGTCAAATACTAGTAGATATGCATTTAATGTGAAAAGGGAAAAGTTTAAAGGACTTGTGCAAGGCGAGTCTTTTACACACAGAGTAGTAGTGAAAGTAGATACAACAGTGGCATTTCAAGGCTGTTAGGCAGACGCATGAAAATGCAGGGAATGGAAGGACATGGATCACGTGCAGGAGGAAGGGAATTGGTTGAATTCGGTTTCATGCCCGGTGCAGACATTGTGGGCTGCAGAGCCCGTTTCTGTGCTGTGCTGTTCTATGCTCCAGACCTGCTCGCTTTAGTGGAGACCGAAATATTGCAGGGCCTGATTCTCAGTCCACAGACTGACCATTTTAGGTAGCATGTCAGTCCCTCAAATTAGCCTGGAGGAAGAAGTGTTAGGAGATTATTGCCACAGTGCTTGTAGCATTCCCAACAGAGGACCTGGCATGTTGCAGCTCCCTTACACAGCAATGAACTAAATTCCGATGAAGCATTAAGTCAGAAAGCGGGCTGTTTGGATTCTGTAAGCCAATCAAGACTTTTGCCTTGACTGAATAAAATAGATGTGGAGGAATAATTCCCACTTTACGTGTGAGATTTGTGAGGTGTTGAGACTAGCGTCGGCCATAGGCTGTCGCTCAAGCACTTTCTCAGGAAGCCACTTTAACCAACACCTCTGTCTTATTTTTAACTGCTGTAGTTGTTAACGCCTAGCGAACCCCTCAGCCAGCAGGAAATGTGATAAGGCAGCGATGGGATCAGCATCTCTCAGCAGTATCATTCAGTCTGCTGGTAATGGGCTGCCAGCTTTATGCCCAGCCTCTGGGCTGCACCTTGCCCTTTGACTGATTGCCAAACCAGCATTGCCCAGGACAAAGCCAGCACCTTTCAGTGGCAGCGGGGTGGTGTTGTATCAGTTGGTTGCACTGATTTCCCATCTCTAATGTTAAAGTGACACCATGGTCCAAGAATGCCGTCAGATATGCAGAGTGCCTAGGGCAGAGGTTCTCTCTGTTCAACCGTTGCAAGCTTCCGTGTGTGCAAGCACCTTGGTCAATTCATTGATGCTGCATCTCCACAGCACCTTCCCTGTGCACGGGAATGCTCAAAGCACCATTCAATACACTTTATTTTCCATCAGGAACTTCGTTTGTACAGTGGTAGGGACAACATCACAGAACTCCATACGCAACATATAGAACATGCACACTCATCTACCTAGTCAACGGGACTAGGTAGATTAATGGTGCTGGGCCAAAGGGCCTGTTTCTATTCTGTATGACTAGTATTCCCAGCACACTGTTTATTTACCGTCCATAGTTCCTGATGTTTACAATTTACAGTTACTGTTCCATAGATTTGCTGAGTATGCCCACAAAAAAAGTCTCTCAGGGTTATATGTAGTGACGTGTATGTGCTCTGATAATAAATTTTACTTTGAACTTTATACTCTTTGACCCTTTGATTTTAACCCTTTACTAAAATTGCTCCCTGTCTTTCCATCTGCTGCAGATATAGAATTGAGTTTTTCTCACTTTGCTAATTGCAGTGCTGTTGCTCTAATAACTTATAAAACAAGAACAGGTGGAACCACGGCACAGCCCAGAGAGCGTCTGCCTCTCAGTGCCAAGGGTCCAGGTCCAATCCTGACCTCTGCTGCTGTCTGCGTGGCACGTTCTTCCCGTTCGGAGCACCCGGTGTGGGTTTCACCAGGGGCTCCAGTTTCCTCCCACGTCTCAGAGGGCACCTGAGATGTCCCTTACACAGTAACAGAATAAATTCTAATGAAGCATTCATTTATATGGTGGGATAACTGGCCATTGTAAATTGCCCCTACTGTATAGATAAGAGGTAGAGTCTGGTGTGAGTTAACGGGAATGTGGAGAAATAAAGGATGCGGTAGAAGGATGGTTGATAACCAGTATGGACCCTGTGGGCCGAAGGGCCTGTTTCTGTGTTATCTCCTTTTGTGACTCTATGATTCTAGCTGTGTTTTCCCTCTCATCCGCTATTGTTTGGAGTCAGTCCAAAATAACTGACCACACATCAACCAGCTGGATGCTACCTGGCATGTATTAATTAGTCACTTCGTGAGTGCCTGTCCTTTCTCACTAGGGTCTGTGGCAGAGAGCTAATCCCCACCCACTCTCTCTCTGTCTTTCCAGTGCCACTTTGCTTTGGTAATGCTGGTTATAGTCTCCACCAGCATGCAGCAAGTAAAGGGTTAACTGGTGACCCCCCCCCCCCACCCCCCACCCCCCACCCCCCACCCCCACCCCCACACCCCCCAGGCTGTGGAGAGTGAACTGAATGCCCCCTGGCGGAAGGGAAGGATTGATCTAGTCCAACCACTTCAGTGAAGTTTGTTGAAGGGGTGGAGAGGAATTGTTCTCTCTGGGGGGGTGGGGGCAGAGGTCAGCAGGCACTTCCCCTCACAGACGTAGCCCTCCTTTCCCCTTTCCTCTCAGACCGGTTGAGACGAGAGAGCAGTCGAACAGTTGAGAACCAGGATTGATGGATTTGGGGTCAGTCAGATCACGGAATCAAGGTGGAGCACTGGATTTCCAGTCCTGATTGGGCACTAACATGCTTGTGTCACTCGGTAAAACTGCTCTAACTGCTGCCTCAGGTACAGGTAGGGGTGGTAGGTCTTACACAGCCTCAGAGTACTGCAGCAGTGACTCAACAGGAGTCATTATTTCTCCACATTCCCATTAACTCACACCAGACTCTACCTCTTGTCTATACACTAGGGGCAATTTACAATGGCCAGTTAACCCACCATATAAATTAATTCCTCATTAGAATTTATTCTGTTACTGTGTAAGGGACATCTCACGTGCCCTCTGCCATCTAATTTCTGAATGGAGATTGAACCCATGAACACTACCTCACTTATTGAATTACTTATGTAACATATATATACATACATATATATATATTCTTACTGTCATTCAGTTTTTATGATTATGTTTTGCAATGCACTGCTGCCGCATTGCAACAATCAGGTGATATTAAACCTGATTCTGATTGTGAAGTTGTGTTCTGCAAATGCAAATCAGAGTAAGGTTATAAATACTGCCCTTGACAACAATGCAGGAATGAATTCAAGAAATGTGTCGCTAAATCTGGAATTGCTTAGACATAGAAAGCAATGGACCAAGTGCTGGGTAATGAAGTTCCTACAGAAGGTGGCCACTGTTTGGCACGGACAAGATGGGCTGAATGGTCTGTTTTCATGCTGTGTGATAGGTTACCACAATGGCAGCACTATGTGGCACTCGAGCTGCAGGTCTATTTGACAGATCACATGCTCCTCAGCTACTGGAAGCATAACAACAAAGAGCAGGGAGTATCCCTGCTTTGAAAGGTAAGTGACGGGAACCCCAGCCCTGTGATCTGCATGGGATTTCATCCTTCACTTTTACGATATGAACACTGCAGGAAAAGCCACAGTCACTGCCCATCTCTTCTACCCTGAGCTGACCAGGGACTTTCTGCGCCATTTCATGGGGCAGTTAGGAGTCAATTGCTTTGCCTTGTAGTTTGGGGTTGAACGAAGGCCTGGGCACGAATGACTGATTTTCCTCCTTAAATGGAAAGTTAACTTGGTAATTGGTTTATAATTACTACATGTACAGAGATACAGTAAAAAAAAATCCAGGCAGATCATTCCATACATACTGTAAGTACATCGAGGTACAAAAGGGTAAAAAAAGCAGAATATAGTGTTACAGTTACCGACAGCGCCGAGAAGGTAGACAAATACAGTTACAGACAGAATATAGTGTTACAGTTACAGACAGCGCTGAGCAGGCAGGCAAGTACAGTTACAGACAGAATATAGTGTTGCAGTTACCGACAGCGCCGAGAAGGTAGACAAATACAGTTACAGACAGAATATAGTGTTACAGTTACAGACAGCGCTGAGCAGGCAGGCAAGTACAGTTACAGACAGAATATAGTGTTACAGTTACAGACAGCGCTGAGCAGGCAGACAAATACAGTTACAGACAGAATATAGTGTTACAGTTACAGACAGCGCTGAGCAGGCAGGCAAGTACAGTTACAGACAGAATATAGTGTTGCAGTTACCGACAGCACCGAGAAGGTAGACAAATACAGTTACAGACAGAATATAGTGTTGCAGTTACCGACAGCGCTGAGCAGGCAGGCAAGTACAGTTACAGACAGCGCCGAGCAGGTAGACAAATACAGTTACAGACAGAATATAGTGTTACAGTTACAGACAGCGCCGAGCAGGTAGACAAATACAGTTACAGACAGAATATAGTGTTACAGTTACAGACAGCGCTGAGCAGGCAGGCAAGTACAGTTACAGACAGAATATAGTGTTGCAGTTACCGACAGCACCGAGAAGGTAGACAAATACAGTTACAGACAGAATATAGTGTTACAGTTACAGACAGCGCTGAGCAGGCAGGCAAGTACAGTTACAGACAGCGCCGAGCAGGTAGACAAATACAGTTACAGACAGAATATAGTGTTACAGTTACAGACAGCGCTGAGCAGGCAGGCAAGTACAGTTACAGACAGAATATAGTGTTACAGTTACAGACAGCGCTGAGCAGGCAGGCAAGTACAGTTACAGACAGAATATAGTGTTGCAGTTACCGACAGCACCGAGAAGGTAGACAAATACAGTTACAGACAGAATATAGTGTTGCAGTTACCGACAGCACCGAGAAGGTAGACAAATACAGTTACAGACAGAATATAGTATTGCAGTTACCGACAGCGCTGAGCAGGCAGGCAAGTACAGTTACAGACAGCGCCGAGCAGGTAGACAAATACAGTTACAGACAGAATATAGTGTTACAGTTACAGACAGCGCCGAGCAGGTAGACAAATACAGTTACAGACAGAATATAGTGTTACAGTTACAGACAGCACTGAGCAGGCAGGCAAGTACAGTTACAGACAGAATATAGTGTTGCAGTTACCGACAGCACCGAGAAGGTAGACAAATACAGTTACAGACAGAATATAGTGTTACAGTTACAGACAGCGCTGAGCAGGCAAGCAAGTACAGTTACAGACAGCGCCGAGCAGGTAGACAAATACAGTTACAGACAGAATATAGTGTTACAGTTACAGACAGCACCGAGAAGGTAGACAAATACAGTTACAGACAGAATATAGTGTTACAGTTACAGACAGCGCTGAGCAGGCAGGCAAGTACAGTTACAGACAGAATATAGTGTTACAGTTACCGACAGCACCGAGAAGGTAGACAAATACAGTTACAGACAGAATATAGTGTTGCAGTTACAGACAGCGCTGAGCAGGCAGGCAAGTACAGTTACAGACAGAATATAGTGTTACAGTTACAGACAGTGCCGAGCAGGTAGACAAATACAGTTACAGACAGAATATAGTGTTACAGTTACAGACAGCGCTGAGCAGGCAGGCAAGTACAGTTACAGACAGAATATAGTGTTGCAGTTACCGACAGCACCGAGAAGGTAGACAAATACAGTTACAGACAGAATATAGTGTTGCAGTTACAGACAGCGCTGAGCAGGCAGGCAAGTACAGTTACAGACAGCGCCGAGCAGGTAGACAAATACAGTTACAGACAGAATATAGTGTTACAGTTACAGACAGCACCGAGAAGGTAGACAAATACAGTTACAGACAGAATATAGTGTTACAGTTACAGACAGCGCTGAGCAGGCAGGCAAGTACAGTTACAGACAGAATATAGTGTTACAGTTACCGACAGCACCGAGAAGGTAGACAAATACAGTTACAGACAGAATATAGTGTTACAGTTACAGACAGCGCTGAGCAGGCAGACAAATACAGTTACAGACAGCGCCGAGCAGGTAGACAAATACAGTTACAGACAGAATATAGTGTTACAGTTACAGACAGCGCTGAGCAGGCAGGCAAGTACAGTTACAGACAGAATATAGTGTTGCAGTTACCGACAGCACCGAGAAGGTAGACAAATACAGTTACAGACAGAATATAGTGTTACAGTTACAGACAGCGCTGAGCAGGCAGGCAAGTACAGTTACAGACAGAATATAGTGTTGCAGTTACCGACAGCACCGAGAAGGTAGACAAATACAGTTACAGACAGAATATAGTGTTACAGTTACAGACAGCGCTGAGCAGGCAGGCAAGTACAGTTACAGACAGAATATAGTGTTGCAGTTACCGACAGCACCGAGAAGGTAGACAAATACAGTTACAGACAGAATATAGTGTTACAGTTACCGACAGCGCTGAGCAGGCAGGCAAGTACAGTTACAGACAGCGCCGAGCAGGTAGACAAATACAGTTACAGACAGAATATAGTGTTACAGTTACAGACAGCGCTGAGCAGGCAGGCAAGTACAGTTACAGACAGAATATAGTGTTGCAGTTACCGACAGCACCGAGAAGGTAGACAAATACAGTTACAGACAGAATATAGTGTTACAGTTACAGACAGCGCTGAGCAGGCAGGCAAGTACAGTTACAGACAGAATATAGTGTTGCAGTTACCGACAGCACCGAGAAGGTAGACAAATACAGTTACAGACAGAATATAGTGTTGCAGTTACCGACAGCGCTGAGCAGGCAGGCAAGTACAGTTACAGACAGCGCCGAGCAGGTAGACAAATACAGTTACAGACAGAATATAGTGTTACAGTTACAGACAGCGCCGAGCAGGTAGACAAATACAGTTACAGACAGAATATAGTGTTACAGTTACAGACAGCGCTGAGCAGGCAGGCAAGTACAGTTACAGACAGAATATAGTGTTGCAGTTACCGACAGCACCGAGAAGGTAGACAAATACAGTTACAGACAGAATATAGTGTTACAGTTACAGACAGCGCTGAGCAGGCAGGCAAGTACAGTTACAGACAGCGCCGAGCAGGTAGACAAATACAGTTACAGACAGAATATAGTGTTACAGTTACAGACAGCGCTGAGCAGGCAGGCAAGTACAGTTACAGACAGAATATAGTGTTACAGTTACAGACAGCGCTGAGCAGGCAGGCAAGTACAGTTACAGACAGAATATAGTGTTGCAGTTACCGACAGCACCGAGAAGGTAGACAAATACAGTTACAGACAGAATATAGTGTTGCAGTTACCGACAGCACCGAGAAGGTAGACAAATACAGTTACAGACAGAATATAGTATTGCAGTTACCGACAGCGCTGAGCAGGCAGGCAAGTACAGTTACAGACAGCGCCGAGCAGGTAGACAAATACAGTTACAGACAGAATATAGTGTTACAGTTACAGACAGCGCCGAGCAGGTAGACAAATACAGTTACAGACAGAATATAGTGTTACAGTTACAGACAGCGCTGAGCAGGCAGGCAAGTACAGTTACAGACAGAATATAGTGTTGCAGTTACCGACAGCACCGAGAAGGTAGACAAATACAGTTACAGACAGAATATAGTGTTACAGTTACAGACAGCGCTGAGCAGGCAGGCAAGTACAGTTACAGACAGCGCCGAGCAGGTAGACAAATACAGTTACAGACAGAATATAGTGTTACAGTTACAGACAGCACCGAGAAGGTAGACAAATACAGTTACAGACAGAATATAGTGTTACAGTTACAGACAGCGCTGAGCAGGCAGGCAAGTACAGTTACAGACAGAATATAGTGTTACAGTTACCGACAGCACCGAGAAGGTAGACAAATACAGTTACAGACAGAATATAGTGTTGCAGTTACAGACAGCGCTGAGCAGGCAGGCAAGTACAGTTACAGACAGAATATAGTGTTACAGTTACAGACAGTGCCGAGCAGGTAGACAAATACAGTTACAGACAGAATATAGTGTTACAGTTACAGACAGCGCTGAGCAGGCAGGCAAGTACAGTTACAGACAGAATATAGTGTTGCAGTTACCGACAGCACCGAGAAGGTAGACAAATACAGTTACAGACAGAATATAGTGTTGCAGTTACAGACAGCGCTGAGCAGGCAGGCAAGTACAGTTACAGACAGCGCCGAGCAGGTAGACAAATACAGTTACAGACAGAATATAGTGTTACAGTTACAGACAGCACCGAGAAGGTAGACAAATACAGTTACAGACAGAATATAGTGTTACAGTTACAGACAGCGCTGAGCAGGCAGGCAAGTACAGTTACAGACAGAATATAGTGTTACAGTTACCGACAGCACCGAGAAGGTAGACAAATACAGTTACAGACAGAATATAGTGTTACAGTTACAGACAGCGCTGAGCAGGCAGACAAATACAGTTACAGACAGCGCCGAGCAGGTAGACAAATACAGTTACAGACAGAATATAGTGTTACAGTTACAGACAGCGCTGAGCAGGCAGGCAAGTACAGTTACAGACAGAATATAGTGTTGCAGTTACCGACAGCACCGAGAAGGTAGACAAATACAGTTACAGACAGAATATAGTGTTACAGTTACAGACAGCGCTGAGCAGGCAGGCAAGTACAGTTACAGACAGAATATAGTGTTGCAGTTACCGACAGCACCGAGAAGGTAGACAAATACAGTTACAGACAGAATATAGTGTTACAGTTACAGACAGCGCTGAGCAGGCAGGCAAGTACAGTTACAGACAGAATATAGTGTTGCAGTTACCGACAGCACCGAGAAGGTAGACAAATACAGTTACAGACAGAATATAGTGTTACAGTTACCGACAGCGCTGAGCAGGCAGGCAAGTACAGTTACAGACAGCGCCGAGCAGGTAGACAAATACAGTTACAGACAGAATATAGTGTTACAGTTACAGACAGCGCTGAGCAGGCAGGCAAGTACAGTTACAGACAGAATATAGTGTTGCAGTTACCGACAGCACCGAGAAGGTAGACAAATACAGTTACAGACAGAATATAGTGTTACAGTTACAGACAGCGCTGAGCAGGCAGGCAAGTACAGTTACAGACAGAATATAGTGTTGCAGTTACCGACAGCACCGAGAAGGTAGACAAATACAGTTACAGACAGAATATAGTGTTGCAGTTACCGACAGCGCTGAGCAGGCAGGCAAGTACAGTTACAGACAGCGCCGAGCAGGTAGACAAATACAGTTACAGACAGAATATAGTGTTACAGTTACAGACAGCGCCGAGCAGGTAGACAAATACAGTTACAGACAGAATATAGTGTTACAGTTACAGACAGCGCTGAGCAGGCAGGCAAGTACAGTTACAGACAGAATATAGTGTTGCAGTTACCGACAGCACCGAGAAGGTAGACAAATACAGTTACAGACAGAATATAGTGTTACAGTTACAGACAGCGCTGAGCAGGCAGGCAAGTACAGTTACAGACAGCGCCGAGCAGGTAGACAAATACAGTTACAGACAGAATATAGTGTTACAGTTACAGACAGCGCTGAGCAGGCAGGCAAGTACAGTTACAGACAGAATATAGTGTTACAGTTACAGACAGCGCTGAGCAGGCAGGCAAGTACAGTTACAGACAGAATATAGTGTTGCAGTTACCGACAGCACCGAGAAGGTAGACAAATACAGTTACAGACAGAATATAGTGTTGCAGTTACCGACAGCACCGAGAAGGTAGACAAATACAGTTACAGACAGAATATAGTATTGCAGTTACCGACAGCGCTGAGCAGGCAGGCAAGTACAGTTACAGACAGCGCCGAGCAGGTAGACAAATACAGTTACAGACAGAATATAGTGTTACAGTTACAGACAGCGCCGAGCAGGTAGACAAATACAGTTACAGACAGAATATAGTGTTACAGTTACAGACAGCGCTGAGCAGGCAGGCAAGTACAGTTACAGACAGAATATAGTGTTGCAGTTACCGACAGCACCGAGAAGGTAGACAAATACAGTTACAGACAGAATATAGTGTTACAGTTACAGACAGCGCTGAGCAGGCAGGCAAGTACAGTTACAGACAGCGCCGAGCAGGTAGACAAATACAGTTACAGACAGAATATAGTGTTACAGTTACAGACAGCACCGAGAAGGTAGACAAATACAGTTACAGACAGAATATAGTGTTACAGTTACAGACAGCGCTGAGCAGGCAGGCAAGTACAGTTACAGACAGAATATAGTGTTACAGTTACCGACAGCACCGAGAAGGTAGACAAATACAGTTACAGACAGAATATAGTGTTGCAGTTACAGACAGCGCTGAGCAGGCAGGCAAGTACAGTTACAGACAGAATATAGTGTTACAGTTACAGACAGTGCCGAGCAGGTAGACAAATACAGTTACAGACAGAATATAGTGTTACAGTTACAGACAGCGCTGAGCAGGCAGGCAAGTACAGTTACAGACAGAATATAGTGTTGCAGTTACCGACAGCACCGAGAAGGTAGACAAATACAGTTACAGACAGAATATAGTGTTGCAGTTACAGACAGCGCTGAGCAGGCAGGCAAGTACAGTTACAGACAGCGCCGAGCAGGTAGACAAATACAGTTACAGACAGAATATAGTGTTACAGTTACAGACAGCACCGAGAAGGTAGACAAATACAGTTACAGACAGAATATAGTGTTACAGTTACAGACAGCGCTGAGCAGGCAGGCAAGTACAGTTACAGACAGAATATAGTGTTACAGTTACCGACAGCACCGAGAAGGTAGACAAATACAGTTACAGACAGAATATAGTGTTACAGTTACAGACAGCGCTGAGCAGGCAGACAAATACAGTTACAGACAGCGCCGAGCAGGTAGACAAATACAGTTACAGACAGAATATAGTGTTACAGTTACAGACAGCGCTGAGCAGGCAGGCAAGTACAGTTACAGACAGAATATAGTGTTGCAGTTACCGACAGCACCGAGAAGGTAGACAAATACAGTTACAGACAGAATATAGTGTTACAGTTACAGACAGCGCTGAGCAGGCAGGCAAGTACAGTTACAGACAGAATATAGTGTTGCAGTTACCGACAGCACCGAGAAGGTAGACAAATACAGTTACAGACAGAATATAGTGTTACAGTTACAGACAGCGCTGAGCAGGCAGGCAAGTACAGTTACAGACAGAATATAGTGTTGCAGTTACCGACAGCACCGAGAAGGTAGACAAATACAGTTACAGACAGAATATAGTGTTACAGTTACAGACAGCGCTGAGCAGGCAGGCAAGTACAGTTACAGACAGAATATAGTGTTACAGTTACCGACAGCACCGAGAAGGTAGACAAATACAGTTACAGACAGAATATAGTGTTACAGTTACAGACAGTGCCGAGCAGGTAGACAAATACAGTTACAGACAGCGCCGAGCAGGTAGACAAATACAGTTACAGACAGTGCCGAGCAGGTAGACAAATACAGTTACAGACAGCGCCGAGCAGGTAGACAAATACAGTTACAGACAGCGCCGAGCAGGTAGACAAATACAGTTACAGACAGTGCCGAGCAGGCAAATACAGTTACAGACAGCGCCGAGCAGGTAGACAAATACAGTTACAGACAGCGCCGAGCAGGCAGACAAATACAGTTACAGACAGTGCCGAGCAGGCAGACAAATACAGTTACAGACAGCGCCGAGCAGGTAGACAAATACAGTTACAGACAGTGCTGAGCAGGTAGACAAATACAGTGCCATGACAAGGGAGACTTGAGAGATCAGGAGTTCAATATTATCATACAGGAGCCTGATGACAGCAGGATAGAAGCTGTCCTTAGGCTTGTTGGTACTGCTCTGCCCAGCTGAGGGGTGGGGAGGATGAGAGCATGACTGAGGTGAGAGGGGTCTTCGATCATATTGGCAACAGGAAGTGTAAACAGGGTCTATGGAGGGAAGGCTGTTTTGCATCGTTTGAGGTGAACGTAACTCAGAATCAGAATCAAGTTTATTATCACTGATTTTGGGTGTGAAATTTGCTGTTTTGTGGCAGCAGCACTTTATACTTTATACTTTATTCTTTATTGTCACCAAATAATTGATACTAGAACGTACAATCATCACAGCGATATTTGATTCTGTGCTTCCTGCTCCTTGGATTACAAATCAATAATAAATATTAAAAATTTAAATTATAAATCATAAATAGAAAATAGGAAAATGGAAAGTAAGGTAGTGCAAAAAAACCGAGAGGCAGGTCCGGATATTTGGAGGGTACGGCCCAGATCCGGGTCAGGATCCGTTCAGCAGTCTTATCACAGTTGGAAAGAGGCTGTTCCCAAATCTGGCCGTACGAGTCTTCAAGCTCCTGAGCCTTCTCCTGGAGGGAAGAGGGACAAAAAGTGTGTTGGCTGGGTGGGTCGTGTCCTTGATTATCCTGGCAGCACTGCTCCGACAGCGTGCGGTGTAAAGTGAGTCCAAGGACGGAAGACTGGTTTGTGTGATGCATAAATATATTATGAATTATAATATATAATTTCAAGCTCCTGTCCCTCCTCTCTGAAGGTGACAATGAGAAGAGGGCATTTTCCAGGTAGTGGGGATCCTTAATGATGGTTACTGCATTTTTGAGCCATCACCTTTTGAACATGACCTCGATGCTGGGGAGGCTGGTGCCTATGATGGAGCTGACTGAGTTCACAACCTTCCTGCAGCTTTCTCTGGTCCTGTGCAGTGGTCCCTCCACGCCGAACAGTGATGCAACTAGTTAGAATGCTCCCTCTCCACAGTACATCTGCAGGGATCTGCGTGGCTTTGGTGACAGATCAAATCTTCCCAAACTCCGAACGAAGTATAGCCACTGGTGCGCCCTCTTCATAATTACATCAATATGCTGGGCCCAGGATACATCTTCAGGGATGGCGACACCAGGAACTTGAAAGGGCTGGCCCTTTCCACCACTGACTCATTGATGAGCACCAGTGCGTGTTCCCTCGACTTCCCCTTCATGAAGTCCACAGTCATTTATTTCCTTGGTCTTTCTGACCATGATCAACCATGATCGCACTGAATGGTGGGGACAGGGATGGGCGGCTGAACGGTCTACTCTTGTCCTACATTCTCATCTTCGCTGCTCTGTACAAGGAGGATGCTGTACTCGCTCAACGTGAGCTAGTAATTCATGTGTTCGGTGAGAGGTGACTGAGGCGAGCGAGGGGGAAGCACAGAGCTACAGACGCATCCCCCTTTTCTCCTGGTGAAGTCAGCGTAACCTAGAAATAAAAGAAAGTCTGGAAATGAAGTCCATATGCTCTTGGGGCAGGTGCCACCTTAATCCCCTTATCAGAATGTATCTGTAACACAGGGATAACAAGGCATTAACCCTGCGACTCTGGATGTGGGGAATGCACAAACCACACACAGGTTTGAGCTTGTGCCACTGCTGTTCTGTGCTGTTTTGTCTTTACGCAGTGATATTCTAAGCGCAGACCGCAGATTCTCTGCAGGAGTCAATTAAGTACGGTTCTGTTCTCCGATTGTTGCTGTTGTTTTCAAGCAAGTGTTGACCTTGTGACATAGAGAGTGGGGGCAGAGTCAGGCTGGACTGTTGTATTCCAAGATTCCAGCTTTTCAACCTGTTCCGAACCTACTCAAAGGATCTCAAAGCATTGGTTCAGTGAATGTACATGACCTGGGGCGATTGGCACAGTTATTGGAGGCTACAGGCACTGGCCAACCCAGGACGGTCTGTTCTGATTCGGGGGCTCGAGGGTTTACTTTCCACTCTGCATGCTTGAGAACTGTAATCTAGGCTGAGCGGGTGCTGCCTGGTTGAAGGTACTGACTTGTCAACGGGATGACAAACTACACTCAGTTGTCACTCTGTTAGGTACACCTGCTCATTAATGCAAATATAATCAGCCCATCATGTGGCAGCAATTCAATGCGTAAAAGCATGCAGACATGGTCAAAAGATTCAGGTGTTGATTAGACCAAACATCGGAATGGGAAAGAAATGTGACCTAAGCGAGGTTGAGCATGGAATGATTGTTGGTGCCAGATGGGGTGGTTTGATTATCTCAGAAACTCAAACTGATCTCCTGGAATTTTCATGTACAACAGTCTCTAGAGTTTACAGACAATGATGAGAAAAGCAAAAAAAAATCCAGTGAGCTACAGTTCAATGAGTGAAAATGCCTTGTTAATGAGAGAGGTCAGAGGAGAATGGCCAGACTGGTTCAAACTGACAGAAAGGTGACAGTAACTCAAATAACCTCAGGTTACAACAGTGGTGTGCAGAAGAGCATCTCTGAATGCAAAACACATTGAACCTTGAAGTGAATGGGCTTCAGCAACAGAAGACCACGGACATGCACTCAGTGGCTGCTTTACTGGGTACAGGAGGTAGCTAATAAAGTGGCCACTGTGTGTAAGTCCCTGCCTGCCTTGAACAGCAAAAGGTCTTATGTTAAAGCTGGATAGAGAGTGAGAGTTTGCCCAGTGTCTCCAGGCCATAATTCATAACCCTTTATCTAATATCATTAATCATACAGTATGTCAGCTGGTTAGTCCAGAAACTAAGTGTTGCAGATTTTAGACATCCACATGTGAAAAAGGACTGAGAATAAGGTTAGCACATTCTTGAAGCCTGAGCATCCATTATCTTCATACTGGTATGTTCCAGAAAAGACATATAATTTTTGATGAAATATCGTTGATCTGAAATGTTAATGGTTTCTCTCACCACAGAGGCTGTCCAAATTGTAGAGGATTTCCAGCATTCTCTGCTTATTCTTGTTCCTAGGAGGTTGTTGTGTGCAAATTGATTGTTTCCCAATTTGCAACAGCCAATGAGCTTTGTTTTTTAGTGGCCCCACTGTGTGCCTGAGCTGTGAAATGGTTGTGCAGGGCGCAATAGAAATGCAGAAATTAGTTTGTTCTCAGAGCTGCTATAGGCATGACTCAGGATGGGGAGGGTAAGGATGAGTGAGTGGAGGTGGGGGCATTTGCTGCCACCCTCCCTGGGGTTGGGGGCCTCTTGAGATTACTCGTTTGGGTTACCTCCTGTGTTTGTCAAGCAGACAACATGGAATCGAGGAGGTTTAAACTGGAGGCACAGAGAGAACTGGGAGGGAAAAGACCTTTAGTGGGGGGGGGTGGGATAGAGGGATGAGATCATAAGGAAGGGAGGGTGGAGGATGGATATGGAGAGGAGAGAGAGGGTGTGGTCATGAGCACTTTGGGGTGAGAGATGAGGGAAATTCAGGCTTGTGAGTGGGGTTTAAAGCACAAAGTGTGGTTGAGGTTGTGGGACAGTTAAGGAAGGAGGGGAATGGTGAGGATTAGAGGTGAGGGTGGGAGTGAAGAGTAAGTTGTGAATGAGTGAGGGATGACAGCTCAACAGGCTCGTATCCAGCCCCCTGTCTTACCCCGGTTTTAGTTAGCACTGATCACTTCCTGCTTCCTTCTTTCACCTCCCCCCCCCCGACCCATTGTCAAATATCATCCCAATGTATCCGACAGCTAAACTTAGCCACCACAGACTTCTGTGATCTTCCTTTGCCCGTTTTCCTTTCCTCTGCTGCCTGTCTGTGTCTCTGTCCCTCTCTCTCTCACTCATTCTCAATGCATCTGCCTGTCTCTGCTTCCATCTGTCTGTCTGTCCCCCCCATGTGTCTGTGTGTGTTTGTGCATGCACATATGTGCGTTTTCCTGTCCACTCATCTTTTTCTCTCTCTGCCTCTTTATTTTATCACTGTATCTCTCTATTTCTCTTTCACTCTACCTCTTTCAAACATACCTCCATCTCTCTGATCTCTCCCTCCCTCTCTCTCTCTCCACCACAACCCCCTACGCACCACCGTCTCTCTCTGTCCCTGTCTCTGTCTCCGTCTCCTGTGTGGTCCCAGGATTTTGACTGCATGCAGGTATTTGCAGCAATTGAATCAGAAAGACTGCAATTAGGAGAGATTGACGTTGAACAGTTTGTGTTTATGCTGAAGCCCAGATTGGGAGCTTGAGTGACAGCACCCTCTTATTTTATTCTGCTGTTCGCAATGAGCAATGTCTGTGGCTGACTTTAGCAGAAGGATTGGAGTTTGAGTAGCACTAATTTCTTTTGTGACCAGCAATTATTCAATTGGCTAAATGAGTTAAATTAATGTCTATAAATTTATGGAAACGGTGCAATGAGACAGCACAGGAGAATGCCATTTGGCTCTGACTAGCTCATACCATGATCTTTCCCCACAGCTTTGCACATTTTACTGATGCAGGAAACGCTTTTTGACTAATGTTCAGTGCAGACTTTCTGCTGCAGAAGTTGAATTATTTGGAATTAAATGAAATGCTTGAGGGCAAGTTAAAGGTTAGGATGTGAGAGACACTGTTACACTGGGAGCGGGGGCTGGTGTTCACCAAAGCAAAGCACGACTCAGCTCCAGACTTGTTGCAGGTGCTGTGAAATACCAGCTTGGAAATGGACCATTTGGCCCCCTGTGCCTACATTTCAGCTCTACAGAATCTAACCACCCCCTCACAACCCCTCTCCAACTTACATCGCCATCTCCTCCTGCTCTTTTCTCCCTGGTGTGTTTATCCAGCTTCCCACAGTCGTTCACAAGGGAGCTACAAATCTCTCTGGCAGATTCATACTCTAAGCGACCAAGCTGTATGAACGTGTAGGGCAGCAGCTTCTGGAAGGCAACCTCCAGGCAGATTCCATCAGGTAACTTAGAGATAACCAAGGAGGAGAATTCGCCTCATTTGCATCTCAACCAGAACAAAAATCTGTAAAGAAGCAGCTTGTTTGAAGAAACTGAGTGTCCGGTCGTGTGGTAGACAGAGCTCGCAATGTTCCAGTTAAAGTGCCCGCACTCTGCTTGTAGGCAGCCAGACGGCAAGTGGCCAGGTTGGAGAGGGTTGCTGGGGTCCACCAAGGCTGCACGAATGGTGGAGGAGAGATGTCCTGTTCCCACTGAGACACAGCTGGGCGGTCATGACTGCACCCCCACCCCCAACCCCTCCCCCGCCCCCCCGGTCTGGATTCAGTGTGGCTAGCAGTTCAACAACCTCACCCAAGCTGTTGAGGCCACTGAGAGTTTTTTTCTCAAATGCCATCTCCCGTCAATGGTTTCTCCAAACGTGGCCCCTGCACTGATGACTGCACCCCACCACCGACCTGCCAACGTTCTCTCTCAGCCTTACACTCACAGACTCCCTCTCCCTCTCCCTCTCAGCAGTTCCTGCAGCCTCGCCTCCAGTCTTAGCTCCAGCACACTCCCACCTGTCAGCATGTCATGGTTTATTATTGTCACATACACGTGGACACAGTGAGGAGTTTTGTTAGCGTACCGCACAGACAGACAATTCTGTATGTGCAGTAAGGGCATTGAAGCAATAAAATGGAAAACAGAACACAGATTGTTCAACCATGACTGAGTGAACGTGTACGATTCTGGGTCCACTGGAGGCTGCAGGCTGCAGAATATGGATGTCTTGGGTTTAGAGGGACTGTCTATGTGTGTCGGTGGGAGGGAAGAACAGGGTCTTGTTTTGCAGTTATTGTTTAGTTGCTTGTTGTGCTCTGTGTTGTTCTGCCGGGCATTGTGGGCATTCTATGTTGGTGCCGGACTGTGGTGACACTTATGGGCTGTTAATTGCTAATGCAAGTGACACATTTCACCGTATGTTTTGATGTGCACGTGATAAACACACGTGAATCTTGATCCTAACAGCTGACTCACTTGATTGGGTTGTGGGGCACAGGGCAAAGGTGAAGGAAGAGAGTGTGGGTGAGCCAGCCCCTAGGCTGGTACGTCAGTGTTGCTTGGGCCCTGCTGCCAGGTTGTGGTCAGGGCACACACCACCCCAGCACCTGTGATCCCACAGTCAGCTCCATCCTGAAAGCTGCAGAGTGTGCAAGAGGGCACCTCTACCATGACCCCTGTACTCTCCTCCTGCCAGGTGACTGCGCATGGTGACCTGTCCCAGCCGAGGGACTTGGAGCATGGGAAGGTGGTGGGATCCAGGACACTGGTGGCCTCAGCTTGGTCCGTGGTTCATTCCGGCCCAGGTGCCAGCTCTCCGGGCTGGCTGCTGGCAGAGGGTCCAGCCGAAAACCACTGGACAGGTTCAGTCTGGCAGGTGTGGGCAAAGTGCAGTGTTGGGGAGGTGATACCCCAGCTCCATTGCAACACAGAGCAGGCATCAAGTGCCCGGGTGCTGCAGTGAGCACTGGATCTGCACTGGGGGTTGCAGGCTCTGCGGCCGCTCCATCTCTCCTCCAGCTGCTCAGTCGGCTGCAACTACTGCACTGTGCCAATGTCCACAAGGGTTCGGAAGGCACGGCTCCTCCTCAGATATCTGGCCTGAGGTGCTGCAGGACCTCCTTGAGGCACAGGCTTCCTACCCTCTCCCAGTGTGCGGCCAATTGCGATGCCAGCCCTCCTGCCGACACTTGTGGCCTGGGCTGCCAGCTGGTGTTACTGCCGTACCCCCACCACTGCCTGGGACCTGGGCCGCAGAAGATGCCAGATTCCATTGTGCAGGCAGCTCACTCACTGTTTCCTGGAGGGGCCGGTTCGGGGAGGGACTATCTGAGCACAAGGGGCAGAGACCGCTTCCTGCTAAGGGCCATTTTCTCCCCATCCCTCCTTCTCCACCCACCTCTCAGCTCCCACTGGCCATTCTCCCAACGAGACTCTAAGTGCAATACTTGTTACATCACCCGTGCCTGGAATTAAAGAACTTCTCTACAGAACTCTTGAAGGCAAAACCATTTTCCACCTGCCTCTCCACTCCCCTTGACTTTAGCAGGTCTAAAGAACTCTGAGGAACATCCATACCTGGCCCAGAAGCCATCAGGACTGGAGCCATAGCTAGTTCCTGTATGCTGAGGCAGGGCTCGTACTCGCTGGCCAGGGCTGGGTCAACCCATTCAGCTCCTGCTCCACTGACCATAGTCACATCTGCCCATTCTGTGTGCTGCCAAAAGCAGTCAACTGTGCCAACAGCCTGGCATGGCTCAGTGTGCCAGCACCTCATTGGCATATTGGAATGAGGTCAGTCCCAACAAACTGTGCACCCTAGGGGCCGAATTACTTAGGAGGGTTCATACAAGCAGCCAGTCACAAAAGGGGTTTTAACACATCAACTTCAGCCGCAGGCTCAGGTATCAGAAATGGAAAAGTAGGGAAACTGTTTCCTGGAGTGAGAAGAACTGTAAAGGTCATAGGTGGCACCTGGTGGGCAGGGCAACGTTGAGGATGTGATGTTTGGGGTGAGATGTTCGGACACAATTTTCTCAAGCCCCTGGCATTATTTCCATTGCTTTCTTAATTCAAATAATACATAGACCCATTGTTTCTGTACCTCAACACCCCATACTGGGTGGACACACAATAGTGTCTATCACAAACAAGGTTGGAAATATTAATATGCAGTGCGTTGTGTCTAATAGGCGGGTAGAGGAAGGAGGTAGAAAGTGTGTGTGTGTGTGTGTGTGTGTGTGTGTGTGTGTTGAAAAGGAAAAAGAATGAGGGAAAGTGTTCATGAGAAAGAAAGTGTGTGAGGGTGTCAGAGAATTAATGTGTATGTGTGAAAGAATAGTGAGAGTGTGAGAGTAAATATAAGAAAGGAATATGTCAGGATGTGAGAGGAAGAGGAAGTGTAAGAAAGTGAGGGACGTCAGACAGAGTATGGGAGAGGGAATGTCTTAGCATGCCTGAGCGAGAGGCTCAAGATATATGAGAGAATATGAAAGAAAAAAGGGATTACAGCAGAAGTTGACAAATCTGTCCACAATTGGCAGCAATTTAAACTGAAAGTAAAGGAGCTAAATTGTACGGAATTTGCTGTAATCTCCAACTGTGCTCTGCTTTTATTAAAACAGCTGGTTTCAGATCAGTTCACAGAGGCACACAATTTATTCTAATTGTCTCCGGTAACATCGCTGTTCACTAAAACATAATATCACAAGGCATGGCTGGCAGCTGCTGAACGGACTCTCTGAAATCCCATCCAAAGCAAACTCCAAAGATTTCACTGGTGCCTTATCAGGAGGAAGGTGCTCTAAAGCAGATAAGGAAGCTGGACCATTGCACAAGCTCGGGGTCATTAGGCACTGTTTCTTTTTGGTAAAATGATCCCTTTGCAACTTGGGTATCAGAGACTCCCAGCACAGTGCCGCACACATTCCTGTCAAAGCCTCTCTCTGGGCTGAAGTCTCTCCGTTCCTCAGTCAGGATCAAGAGGGAAGTGCAGCTCTGGACTCCAGTCTATGGGCTGAAGAAGCTTTATTGGCACTGCAGAAAAATCTGAGTGTTTACGTCGAAGATCTAGTGCTGAAGTGTGCAAGGGAGAGAAAAACGCCGACTTCCATTTACTCGTCTTCTCATATTTCAGAAGGTTTTTTAAAATCATCTGATCATGGTCCGGTTCTAATGTAATATTGTTTGGGACGGTGCAATTTGGGAGGAGCAGCCGGACCAGTGTTTCAGACCTTGCTGTCCGAGAGGAGGTGAGAGCCGGAGGATGTGGGTGATGGATTCTCTCTCTGTGGCTCTGCTGTGGGCAGCCCTGGCTCAGGCTGGCTGCGGCGGGCAGTCCCGGGGCACCGAGGGGGGCCGCAGGCGCCTGAACAGGGTCCAGCACGGGCCATGCAGCTACACCTTCATCTTGCCTGAGCTCGAGGGCGGCTGCCGGGGTCCTGCCGAGAGTCACAGCACCAACTCCCTGCAGCGGGACGAACCACCGCTGGAATCGGACTGGCCCTCGCAGAAGCTGCAGCGGCTGGAGACGCGGTCCGACAACAACACCCAGTGGCTGCGCAAGGTAGGACCTCCCTCCCGCCCTTGCTTCCTGCCCCCTGTGCCTGCATGAAGGTAACCCTCTGGGTGGGCAGCATGCCACGGCGGAGATGCCAACATGGCACTGGTGGAAGGACCAAGGAAGGGCATCCCACATCTCCTTAGTTACCTCAGGCTCACTATCCCAGCACCCTCACCATTGCTGTCTCCAACCACTCGCTCATCCAGCACAGCCTCCTGTCCTAAACTCACCCTCCTCACCTGCCCCAGCTGACTGGCTGCGTTTTCAATCATTCCCAAATCCTCAGTTTATCTTACCCCAAACTCACAGCCCTCCACCATGGCTGCAAACCCCAGCTCCGTCCTCCCTCTCATCCCCATCATTCCACCACCCCTGCCTTCAGTTGCCCTCATCCAAAACTCCTTCCTTATGCCTCCCTTCCTCTTCCTTCTCCTTCACTGTCCAGGTCCCCAGTTCACTCTGGGACTCTCTCCCTACACTTCCCAGCCTCTCCTTCCTTTTCCAGCAGCCTAACCCCCGAGTTCTCCAACTCCCTAACCCCCTCTCCAGCTCTCTCTCTCTCTCCCTCCACATCTAAGACCTCCCTTGGTGTGAATGGGCTTCCGTCCGGACATCTCCTTGACCTTGGTGTACCTGGGACTGTTCTCCATGTTAAACGAGCTGCGGGGGGGCCTTCTGCAAATTGTTGCGACCCAGTGCTCTAAAGCAGGTTTAGTGCCACACTGGCTCGGTCTCGCTGTGGTGTAGGTCTCGCACCGAGACCACCACCGGGACACCCCCGACTGGGCGCTTCACTAAAGCCACGACATGACCTGGGAAAACCCGAGAGAGAGATCCCTGAGGCGGTCAGTGTTGACGGTGCAGCGTTATACTGTACACCCTGTTTCTGGTTTATTATCACTGACATAGGTCGTGAATTATTTTGTTTGTTTTTGTAGCTGCATTACCGAACAAAGCATAAACTGTCCGTTGTGTATGAGCCAGTGCCGTCTGCGGGAAAGGGAGGGGATGCTTCAGGTTCTCGCCCCCTGGATCGGACACGGGGTGTTTTGTAGCACAATTAGGGGTGAATTTGGCGCGGAGAGTGCGATAATTAAGGGTGGCGTTGACACGGAGCGAGTGCCGCCTGGTCAATCCGGACGGTTCTGGGTTCGTCCAGCATTGCGAGCCCCAGGAGACCCGACCTTCAAACACGGCCGGGTGCTGGGACCAGGAACCAGGCTCACACCGGCGCAACAGGTCGCTGCTCCGCCTGGCGGCAGGTAGATGGAGCTCGGGATCCGACGGCCGAGGGGTGGAGTTCGGGAGGTGTGGTAAGGGGGTGGGGTGGTAGTGGAGTTGGCACGGCGCTTGTACCCCTGTAACGGGAGTGTGGGTGACACGCTCTCCTCTCCAACTCCACTGTACTCATGTAACCATGTAGTGAGGGACACACTCTCCCCTCCACCTCCACTGTACTCATGTAACCAGGGAGTGAGGGACACACTCCCCCCTCCACTGTACTCATGTAACCATGTAGTGAGGGACACACTCTCCCCTCCACCTCCACTGTACTCATGTAACCAGGGAGTGAGGGACACACTCCCCCCTCCACTGTACTCCTGTAACCAGGGAGTGAGGGACACACTCCCCCCTCCACTGTACTCATGTAACCAGGGAGTGAGGGACACACTCCCCCCTCCACTGTACTCATGTAACCATGTAGTGAGGGACACACTCTCCCCTCCACCTCCACTGTACTCCTGTAACCAGGGAGTGAAGGACACACTCCCCCCTCCACTGTACTCATGTAACCAGGGAGTAGCAGCAACGTCTCCCGACCTCTGCCTGTTCCCCCTGTAACTGGGAAGTGAGCAACATCCTCTCAGCCTTTACACCTGCACCTGTGTCTCACTGCGTTTGTACATCTGACAATGGACTTGATGGGAGGCAGCTCCTGGAGCTGTGCCAGGTACAGGCGCATTTTCTCCCCATCTCCCTCTATGAACCCAGTTGGAACTGTGTGGAACTGTGAGCCTACTGTACCTTCTTTACGCTCTGCGCCTCGGGCAGGCTGCAATAAAGACAGCGAGGATGATATCAGGAAGAGAGATACGGTGGCATCTGTACTCTGGAGCAATGAGCTTTTAAGATTAAGACAAGTGTCCGCTGATCAGCAGAGCGAAGGTGTCTACACTTGTGGAGAGAGGAAAACCAGAGACTATCGATGGAAAAGAGTCCCCATTCACGTGAGAAATTCATGTTAGAATGCCCAGTCATGTAACCTGGAGGTGCGGAGTGAGAAACAGAGAGCAGGGTGGGGATTTAAAAAAAACAGGGCAGGGAGAATGAGTTTCAGAATTAGATCGCCAAAACATGTTGTGAAATTTGTTGTTTTGTGGCAACAGTACAATGCAAGACATTTTAAAAAATTATAATACATGCAGTGGCCACTTTATTAGGTACAGGAGTGGAACCCAGTGTGATCTTCTGGGGCTGCAGCCCATCCACTTCAGAGTTTGATGTGTTGTGCTTTCAGAGATAGTCTCCTGTTGTAATGTGCGGTTATTTGATATGTTGTGCTATCAGAGATACTCTCCTGTTGTAATGCACGGTTATTTGGATTTGCCTTCCTGTCAGCTTGAACTAGTCTGGCCATTCTCCCTTGAACTTTCTAACTAACAAGGCATTTTTTGCCCGTGGAACTGTTGTTCCTGGATGCTTTTTGTTTGTTTGCACCCTTCTCGGTAAACTCTAGGGACTGTTGTGTGTGGAAAATCCCAGGAGATCAACAGTTTCTGAGATACTCAAACCACCCAGTCTGGCACCGACAATCATTGCATGATCGAAGTCACTTAGAGCACACTTCTTCCTCATGTCTAATGTCTAAACCCCTTAGTCCACGGGTGGCCAACCTTTTACATTCCATGCGTCAATTTTTTCACGCACGAGTTCAGATGTGATTTTTTTCATGCACGAGTTCTATATTAACATATTTTTACAAGAATTGAATGGGGGTAAAAGAGCTGTATGGCGCATCTGAACTCGTGAATGAAAAATTTGATGCATGGAATGTAAAAGGTTGGCCACCCCTGTCTTAGTCATATCCTATATTTACATATTTTTATGCATTGAGTTGCTGCCACATGATAGGATTATTAGATCGCAAACAACAGGAATTCTGCAGATGCTGGAAATTCAAGCAACACACATCAAAGTTGCTGGTGGATGGTTGCTGGTGCTGCTCACGCCCCACCTCCCCCTCGTACCCCATCCGTTATTTATTTTTATACACACATTCTTTCTCTCGCTCTCCTTTTTCTCCCTCTGTCCCTCTGACTATACCCCTTGCCCATCCTCTGGGTTTCCCCCCCCCCCACCATCTTTCTCCCCGGACCTCCTGTCCCATGATCCTCTCATATCCCTTTTGCCAATCACCTGCCCAGCTCTTGGCTCCATTCCTCCCCCTCCTGTCTTCTCCTATCATTTTGGATCTCCCCTCCCCCTCCCACTTTCAAATCTCTTACTCACTCTTCCTGCAGTTAGTCCTGACGAAGGGTCTCGGCCTGAAACGTTGACTGCACCTCTTCCTACAGATGCTGCCTGGCCTGCTGCGTTTACCAGCAACTTTGATGTGTGTTGCTAGGGTTATTAGATATTTGCATTAACAATGGGTATACAGGTGCACCAACTAAAGTGGCCACCGAGTGTAAGTCACGAAAAATAAACAAACAGTGCAACAGGGGACAGCAAGATGAGTTCATGGACCAATCTGAAATCTGATGGCAGTGGGGAGAAGCTGTTCTGAAAGTGCTGAGTTTGGGTCTTCAGGCTCCTGTATCGTCTCCCTGATGGTAGTGATCAGAAGAGGGCATACCCTGGAAGGAGAGAGGGTCTTCATCATGGATGCTGCTTATTTAAGGCACTGCCTTTTGAGGATGTCCTCAAGGTGGGAAGGCTTGGGCCCGTGATGGGGCTGGTTTAGTCCGCAGCCCTCTGCAGCCTCTTTTGATTCTGCTCATTGCAGGAGGAGTCTGTGAGGGAGCTGGAAAGAGGTGGGCCTGCTCTAGTACAGCCAAAGTACCAGCTTGGAGAAGAGGGGCCGAATGGCCTGTTTGCTGGACAGTAAATTCCCTTTTATTATTACAGAGATAGAGTGAAAAGCTGCTATTTTTGTGCCATGCAGACACATCACTCCAAAAATAAGCACATCAAGGTAGTAAACAGGAACAGGTTACAGGCTGTAGTGTTGCAGCTGCAGAGAAGGCGCAGTGCAGGTGGACAAATAAAGTGCAAGGGCCACATTGAGGTCGACTGGGAGATCAAGAGTTCATCTCTTAGCAGCGGTGTCCTTCAAACTCTTAAATCTTCAGAATTCTTCATCATGAGAGATACAAAACAGAAACAGGCCATGCTGACCACAAAACACCCTTTTACACTAATCCTATTCTTTACTCTCATCAACAACCCCGCAGATCCTGCCCCTCCACTGCAGAGAAGAGAAGGGATTTAAAGGGCAATTGTCCTTCTTAAGTACTGAAAGTGGCGAAGGAACCTCACTCCTTAGTAGCTCCTGCCTGAGATGGTAATTCAAAGGGATGTGGTGGTTCTGACACTGAAATCCAATCCCCTCCTCTTCCCCCAACACATCTGTGACCAGCTGACCTTTGAAAATCAGCAGGGGGCTGCTGAGAGGAGGGGAACTGGCCTAAGTTTTGCTCCATTCCGTAAGTCCACAGGGAAAGAGGCAGAAACCGGGTCTCTCCTTAACAAAATGGACGATTAAATCCACAATTGCCATCCGTGAGCCAGCAAACCTGTGGCAGAGACAGTTCAGTGTGAGGTCATTCGATGTTGGGATTCCTGCTTCCTTTCAGAGGTGGGGATGTTCTTGGGATCAGTCACAGGCACAATGTGCCAAGGGCTGGGGTGAGTGGGAGGTGATCATAAAGAGTCAGCAAGGCTTGAGGGAACTTTGGATTATCTTACGGAGGTCTCCAAAGACAAGTGGTAAAGTTCTGAACATCAGTGTAGCCACGCCAAGTGGGTTGGTAAAAGGTTATGGATAGAATGATGCCCTCTGATTGACAGGATGTGACCAGTGTCATTCCCTGGGGAATTGTTCTGCAATCTCATCTTCTCACTACTTAGAGGAGTTGCTTGGTGAAGGAGTGGAGACGTATATACCCAAGCCTGGAGATGTCCCATTGGTTGGGTAGGCCAGGGCAGGGAGGGTCTGTGGACTTTGGGAAACTGTAAAATAGGTGATGTTGTACTGGCTGTTCACTCACTACACTCCTGGACATCAAATTCATTGAATTCACAACTACCAGCAGTGAGCTGAGAAATCTGCAGCAGACCTTCTCAAGGAAGGTGGATTATGAGGTTTAAAGTGAAACTGGGTTCAACTCTGGGAACCATCTAAGGAAGCAGTGTTGACCTGCAAGGGTTAACCTATCAGGCAGGTTGCACTTATCAGAGTTATACTCACCTGAGTTTAGAGGACTGATGGTCGATTGTGAGGCAGGTGCTCATGGGGAAATTACTTACTTTGTTGAGGGGAGACCAGAAGAGGCACAGACCCAGCCAGTCAGGACAAAGTCAGGAAGCACCTCTCCACACAGAGACGGAGGGAGTCTGGGTCTTTCCCCAGCATCACTATGGATGCTGCACATCCATTTCAAAATGGAGACTGCGGATTGAAGTCGACATTTCAGGCTGGGACCCTGCAGCAGCATCGCAAAAATGTCTATTTATGCTGTGGGCTTCCTCAGTTGCTGCTCACTCACTTTTTTTTCAGTTTCCTATTTTTGTTCTAGATTACAACACATGCAATCTTTTGTTTTTATTGACAAATCTATATTTGATAAAGTAATTGAAAGGTATGTGTGTAAGAGGCCAGGTTACAAGTGTGTCTGTGTATTTGTGTGTGTATGTATGAGAGAGTGAAATTCAGAGAGAGCCTGTGAGCATGCATGTTCGAAGAACAATGTAAACCAGTTCTTTTTAAGGGCTATTGCTGCCCTGGGAGTTCTTTTGTAGTTACTACTCCAGTCCATTTTCGTCTGCTTCAAGCAGGTGTTTTCTCTCAGAATAAAGTTGTTCCCTTGGGCGCAATTGCTCACCATTAGCATATAGAAGAGATGAGATGGGATATACTCCGGCTGAGATCAGCTGCCTGGCTGGATGGAGAACATACTGCTGCACTGGGTTTACAATGAACATTAACTCCACAGCTTCAGCACAGTTAACCCAAGTACTTTCCACCTTTGATTCGTCTCTTGGGTGTTAGTAATGCAAAGTGAGAGCCAGTTAAATTTTTTACACTGGCTGAATGAATTCGTCTTAAATTATGCAAATTATTCTATCCTGCTGAGACCAGGGTATGCTGGAAACACAACTATGTGTTAATGATGCTTACCATAATTACTGATCACGTTACCCAGTGGGTTCATGGGCAGGTTGGCAAACTCCAGAACCAGTTTGCTCAATTTACGCTGCCAATAGTGACTTTCACATGACCATCCTCCTGAACTGAGCTTCCTTGGGAACCTTAAAAACCTGCCGCATTTGCACCTTAAGCTCAAGGCAGAAAGGTCAGGCTCAGAATTTTTTTAAGATCAAGGAAAAGGTTTATTCATAATAAAAATGTATACAAAGGAAGGAACAGTGCGAATCTTTTACATGCACGGTCAATACATGCAGTAGAGAATCTGAATCGGAATCAGGTCTGTTGTCACTGACTTATATGTCATGACATTTATTGCTTTGCAGCAGCCAAACAGTGCAAAGACAAAAATTACTTTAAGTTACTAAATAAATTAGTAGTTCAGGAAAAGCAACAATGAAATACTGTTTGTGGACTCATGGATTGTTCAGAAATCTGATGGCAGAGGGGAAGAAGCTGTTCCTAAGTTGTTGAGTGTGTCTTCAGACTCCTGTATCTCTCTGCAGTTTAAGGAACGCTTAGGTTTCCCTCTTCCCTCCACAATTGTAACAAAAAGAGGGCATATCCCATATGGTGAGTGCTCTTAACGACGGACATTGCCTTCTTGAGACACTGCCTCCCGGAGATGTCCTCTGATGGGGAGGGTTGTGCGTGTAATAGAACTGGCTGCGTCTACAACCCTTCTGCTACTCCGTGTGATACTCTTCATTGGCACCTCTGTGCCAGGCTTTGATGCAACTGGTCAGAATGCTTTCCACCATACAGCTGTAGGAATGTTGCAAGGGTGTTTGTTGACATGCCAAATCTACTCAAATTTCTAATGAAGTGGAACCACTGTCATGTCTTCTTTGTGATGATATCAATGTGTTGGGACCAGAATAAATTCTCTGGGTGTTGACCCTGGGAACTTGAATTTGCTCACACTTTCCACCTTAAGTAGGATTAACTTATTTTTTAAAACCATAGCACCATTGCCACTTAAGTGTATGAAGGTTTTCCTCATCACACTCAGCTCCTCCATGTGCGGTAGCAAGAGAGGCCTGGACTACTGACCTTCCCCACAGAGTCATTGTACTGTCTGCTCCCTCAGCACATACTCCTGTAGCCTGGAATGTGCCAGTTGGCATCACTCCCATGTAGACACCTCGCTGTGCTGGAAGACCAACAAGTTTTGGGCAGACCAAAAGGATATTCACTGAGTTAATGACCATCCAGCGGCACTTAATGCCTGTCTCTATTCATGTCCCTGGGAACTGCTCGTAGATTAGAGAGTCCTTTGTTATGCAGCTGTTTGGGATGAAGTGAGACAAGGAATTTCTCCATCTTTCTCCGTACCCTCAGCAGTCTGCTAACAGAGTAAAGTGTCTCATAACAATATGCTAACCACTATTGCAATGCCAGCCAGTCGATCCATCCCAGAACAGTTCACTTTTAACTGCAGCGAATGAATTATTTTTGGAGGTATTAGAAATTCCTAGCAAC
Organism: Mobula birostris; assembly: GCF_030028105.1. Taxonomy (NCBI): domain Eukaryota; kingdom Metazoa; phylum Chordata; class Chondrichthyes; order Myliobatiformes; family Myliobatidae; genus Mobula; species Mobula birostris. Next base: position 117,139,711 of record NC_092370.1, on the reverse strand, counting down.
ACACTTACAAAATGCTGAAGGAACTCAGCAGGTCAGGCAGCATCTAAGGAAATGAATAGAGGGTCGACATTTCTGGCCGAGACCCTTCTTCAGGACTGATTTATATATTTTAATCATCACTTTTTGTTACTCTCTCCCAGTCCAGTCTCTTTGTTTGTCCTTCCACGCCTCATTTACTTTTAGTTCACCTAGTTTCTTCCGCTTTTAGTCCTGTATCTTCCTCAAAACCAGGACTCTCAACACCAGCTTCAAGTACAATTACTACCCTTCAACCATCAGGCTCTTGAACTACAGAGGTTAACTCCACTTATTCTATTTCTGGTGTTCCACAACCAATCATCTCACTTTAAGGACTCGTTACCTTGTTATTTCATGCTCTCGTTATTTATTTCTACTTATTTATATTTGCAATTGCAGTTTGTTTTTCTTTGACCGTTTACAGTTACTGATCTATATATTTGTTAAGTATGCCTGCAGTAAAAAGAATCTCAGGACTGTATATGGTGTCATATATGTTCTTTGATAATAAATTTTACTTTGACTTTGATTAAGGAGATAGTCTGTAGTTTAAGGAATGCTGAGGTTGCCCTCTTCCCTCCACACTTGTTATCCCTTTCGATTCCTAGCGAGTTATAGCTGTGTTGTGGATAGGTGGGCAGGCTGTGAAATGCCACTCGCCAGCTGGGTCTGGCTCTTGGAACCAAGAGGGACTAAACCGGATTCGGAGCTTGTGGGATCGGATTGAAGACCGCAGAAGCTGCACACTTGCGTTGCCCCGACACTGACTGTGGGGGCTGTGAACGCCTGCGAGGGTGTACTTGTGCAAGAGTGTGGGTGTGGGCTGGGTGCATGCCCACACAATGGTGTATGAGAGCGTGAGTGCATGTGTAGCTGTGTGCACGGAAGAGTGTACGAGATGTGAACGTGTGCAACAGTGTACGAGCGTGTGAAGGTGTGCAAGTGTGTGCAGGAGTGGAAGTCTTTGGGTCAGCAATGACCTCTGCCCTGAATGCTTTATGCTTTTGATGGTCATCAACTTTTACAGACTCCAAACGATGTGTGACTAATTGAGGAACTCTGAAAGAGTCAGCACAGGCATGATTGACCAAATGGCCTTCTCTGCATCATGGTGTTCCAAGGTTTGGAATGAAACAGGAACTTTCGTTCACTTTGTATTTGCCATCATGTGTTTCTGATTTGCTTGTCTGAGTGGAGAACGTGATTACTGCTTCCCTGACCTTTGCACCCAAGAAGTTCAGAATCCTGTGGACGAGTTACCCCTGCGAAGGACAAGGCGATGGCTGACAGGAGAGGTGGGAGGGGTGGTCAGTGATAGTTCAAGTTAGGACCTGGGATACTGAGTAAGAGGAAGTCCAATAAATAAATAAGTCATAACCTGCAGCTGGCAGTGAAATACTTCCAGTCGTTAACCTTATGCAGCTTCAAATGAGCACAAATCAGATGCACCAGCCTCCCTTCCCCCTACCATCAAGCTAACTTGATTTTTTTACTCAGCTTTCCAAATCAGAAAAGTAATTGTTCTTGGATTAGCTGATAAACATCAAGGGATTTATGTGATATGTTTGCCACAACTTGAAATAAAAAGACGGCTCCTGCTTCAGTTAAAAGAATAATGACTCAGTGGCCTGAAAGACCTTTCTAATTGTATTTCAAAACGCAGACAGGAGGAAATCTGCAGATGCTGAAAATTCAAGCAACACACACAAAAAATGCTGGTGGAATGCAGCAGGCCAGGCAGCATCTACAGGAAGAGGTACAGTCGATGTTTCAGGCCGGGACCCTTCGTCAGGTCTAACTGAAAGAGGAGATAGTAAGAGATTTGAAAGTGGGAGGGGAGTGGGGAGATCCGAAATGATAGGAGAAGACAGGAGGGGAAGGGATGGAGCCAAGAGCTGGAAAGTTGATTGGCAAAAAGGAGACCAGTCTGGAGAAGGGAGAGGATCATGGGACGGGAAGCCTGGGAGGAGAGAGAAGGGGGGAGGGGAGCCCAGAGGGTGGAGAGCAGGCAAGGAGTTAAAGTGAGAGGGACAGAGGGAGAAAAAAGAGAGAGAGAAAAAAAAGGGGGGGGGGAAATATATTAAATAAATAAATAAGGGATGGGATGTGAAGGGGAGGAGGGGCATTAACGGAAGTTAGAGAAGTCAATATTCATGCCATCAGTTTGGAGTCTACCCAGACGGAATATAAGGTGTTGTTCCTCCAACCTGAGTGTGGCTTCATCTTGACAGTAGAGGAGGCCGTGGATAGACAGATTGGGAATGGGACGTGGAATTAAAATGTGTGGCCACTGGGAGATCTTGCTTTATGTCCCTCTCACTATACCCCTTGACTGCTCTCCACCCTCTGGGCTCCCCTCCCCCCTTCTCTCTCTCCCTCGGCTTCCCGTCCCATGATCCTCTCATATCCCTTTTGCCAATCAACTTTCCAGCTCTTAGATCCATCCCTACCCCTCCTGTCTTCTCTTATCATTTCGGATCTCCCCCTCCCCCTCCCACTTTCAAATCTCTTACTAGCTCTTCTTTCAGTTAGTCCTGACGAAGGGTCCTGGCCTGAAACGTCGACTGCACCTCTTCCTAGAGATGCTGCCTGGCCTGCTGCGTTCACCAGCATTCTTTGTGTGTGTTGCTGTAATTGTATTTCTGAGGGTTATCAGGAAGAGTTGGTGGTATTGAGGTCTGTGGAGGCAGCTCTGTACATCCTATGCTCCATGGCATGTGGGCATTCAACTTGGGCCAGAGGGCCTAGAGTTTGCCTTGCATATCCCTGCAGCAGTGTGGGAGTGCGCCACAGTGGGCTACCTCTCTGCGGAGCCATTAAATCACAGCATTGCCTGCTCTCTTCAGTCTATAATCCCTTGGTATAATTTAAATAAATCCCGACATCACCCCAGTGGCCTGCTGGTTAATATTCATCTCCCAATAATGTCCCTGAAGGCGACAGCTGCGCGACTGACCACATTGCTGTTTATGGGAGCTCGCTGTGCACAGGTCTGTTGCAATATTTCCTACTTTACAGTGCCTCCTTTATTGGGTGGGAAGGGTTCTGATGTTGTGGAAGATTTTATTTCGTGAGTGTCATTAAGAATGATACAGTCAACTGCAAGTTTTTGACAGGTTCTTATTCAGAGGATAAATAAAAGGAGCCAGTTGCTTTGGGGGCAGTGCAGAGAGGGTTCATCGTGTTGATTACTGGATGAAGAGGTTATTTACAAGCAAAGGTTTGAACACCGGAATCTCATCTGTCCACTTCCCACCGCAGACACTGCCTGACCTGCTGAGTTCCTCCAGAAGTTTGTTTTTTTTTTGGCTCCAGATTACAGCTTCTGCAGTGTCTGGTGTCTCCAAGGTTTGAACAGGCTGTGACATTTCTCATGGAAGCTTAGAAGAGTGAGAGGTGATCTTATTGAAATATATGATATTCTAATGGGGGGGAGGGGTGGTTGATAGGGAGGATGCTGAGAGAAAGTTTCTTTAGAGGTGCTATCTACAACTAGAGTAAAAGGATCATTTGCTTAAGATGGAGATGAAAAATTTCTTATCTTGGGAGGGAAAGTTGGAATTCTCTACATTAAAGAGCTGTGGAAGCAGTGCCATTGAATGTCTTCAAGACAAAGATGGTGGAATTTGATGCGTAGGGGAGACAAGGGTTGGGATGGAATCAAACCTCTCAGATTGGCTGTGATCTCAGTGAATAAGAGAGCAGACTCGGGGGTGGAATTACTCCCATCTTTTCCCCACCAATTTCCAAACTTTGATTTCGTATGTGCTTGAAAGGAATACAAATTCCCCATGGGGGCACAGAAACCATGGCACATTCTGAAAGGTTTCTAAGTAGTTCCCACATATCCGTGAACAGAAGAAGTATTTGTAAAGCAGTCAAGGAAACTCGATGCCTGAAACTGAACATAAGCACTGTGAAATTCTTATTCAGGCAGGCATGTGCCTTGTGTCCCTGTTACTGCACCAACCTTCATTTAGTTAGTGTCCATTAATAATCGTTATTCAGATCCTGTCACACTAATCGAGTAGAAATGATGAAAGTTCATGAAGCCTTGATTGCAGTGAGCAACCAGTGGGGTGCCATGGTGGTGTAGTGGTTAATGCGACGCCATTACAGCTTGGGGTCTCGGAGTTTGGAGTTCAATTCCGGTGTCCTCTGAAAGAAAGTTTGTATGTTCCTCCAGTACTCTGGTTTCCTCCTACAGTCCGAAAATGTACAGCCTCCTTCAGCTACCTTACCTCATCCCCTACCTCACCTGGTTCCACCTACCTTCTGCCGGCCTCCTGTCTCAGAATCAGGTTTATTATCACCGGCATGTGTTGTGAAAGTTGTCAATTTAGCATAATATAGAAGAAGAAAAAAATTAATAATAATGAAAAAGTAAATCAATTTACAGTATTACGTATATCAAATAGATTAAAATCATGCAAAAAGCAGAAATAATGTATATTAAAAAAGTGAAGTGGTGTTCACGGGTTCAATGTCCATTTAGGAAACTGATGGCAGAGGGGAAGAAGCTGTTCCTGAATCACTGAGTGTGTGCCTTCAGGCTTCTGTACCTCCTTCCCGATGGTAACGGTGAGAAAAGGGCACGCCCTGGGTGCTGGAGGTCTTTAATAATGGACGCTACCCTTCTGAGACACCGTTCCCTAAAGATGTTCTGAGTACTTTGTAGGCTAGTACCCAAGATGGAGTTGACTAGATTTACAACCTTCTGCACCTTCAGTCCTATGCAGTAGCCCCCACCGCCCCCCCCAACACCAGACAGTGATGCAGCCTGTCAGAATGCTCTCCATGGTACATCTATAGAAGTTTTTGAGTGTATTTGTTGACATACCAAATCTCTTCAAACTCATAATGAAGTATAGTCGCTGTCTTGCCATCTTTATAATTACATCAATATGTTGGGACCAGGTTAGATCTTCAGAGATCTTGACACCCAGGAACTTGAAACTGCTCACTCTCTCCACTTCTGATCCCTCTATGAGGATTGGTATGTGTTCCTTCGTCTTACCCTTCCTGAAGTTCACAGTCAGCTCTTCCATCTTACTGATGTTGAATTCAAGGTTATTGCTGCAACTCCATTCCACTAGTTGGCATATCTCATTCCTGTACGCCTTCTCGTCTCCATCTGAGATTCTACCAACAATGGTTGTATCATCAGCAAATTTATAGATGGTATTTGAACTATGCCTAGCCACACAGTCATGGGTATAGAGAGAGTGGTACAGTGGGCTAATCACACACCCCTGAGGTGCACCAGTGTTGATCGTCAGTGAGGAGGAGACGTTATCACCAATCCACACAGATTGTGGTCTCCCCATTAGGAAGTCAAGAATCCAACTGCAGAGAGAGGTACAGAGGTCCAGGTTCTGCATCTTCTCAATCAGGACTGTGGGAATGATGGTGTTAAATGCTGAGCTATGGTTGATGAACAGTATCCTGACATAGTGTCACAGCACCCCTCCCTCTCACCTCAGTCTTTACACTCTCTGTCTTGATGCAGGGGTCTCATCCCCTTGCCCTACACAGGAACTGCTTGACCCATGAACTTCCCCAGAAGTTTGTATTTTAGCCATAGAGTTAGAGCAATACGGCATAGAAACTGGCCTTTTGGTGCAACCAGTCCACGGCGACCATGCTGCCCATCGAATCCTGTCCCACTTACTCCAGATTCCTCCATCTAAATTCGGGCTCATCTACCTGCCGAGGTTTGCTTCCTCCCTCATCCCTGGATTTCACTTCTCCTCAATCAACATCACTAAATGACAGCTATTTTGACCTCAAGTACAAGGCCTCAAGAAGGTACAGGAGTTCAGAACCCACGCCATCAGGTTCAGGAACAGCTATTACCCACCCCCCCCAACCATCGGGCTATTGAACCAGGGGGGATAACTTCACTCAACTTTACTTGCCCCATCACTGAACTGTTCCCATAACCTATGGACTCACTTTCAAGGACTCTTCATCTCATGTTCTTGATATTTATTGTTTACTTATTTATTATTATTTTTCCCAATGTATTTGCACAGTTTGTTGTCTTTTGCACACTGGTTGGGAGCGGTCGTTCATTGATGCTGTTATGGTTATTGGAGTTACTGAGTATAGCTGCAAGAAAACTCATCTCAGGGTTGTATATGGTGACATATATTTACTTTGAACTTTGAACAGTATCATGTTGCCTATTGTCGATCTTGTTGTGTAGAAATAGGTTGCTGTCTTCCTGTGTTACAACGGTGCCTACAAACTTCATTGGCTGAGGAGCACCTTGGGACTAGTTGAAGTGATGAAAGCTGCCATAAAAACACAAGGCCCTCCCTCCTTGCTGAATGCATAATGTTGGGCATTGGCAACTGCGAAGCAAGGAATTTCCCAGCGAAATGTTTGCAAATGATCCCAGTGGGACGAAGCTTCAGCACCATTCATTCACTAAGTAGAGTGGAATACCTATAATGGATTACATAGTATAGCGAGTAAGGCTACTGGGGCTGCAATTCTGGTGGACCCCTGGTAATCAATCAGGAATGCCAAACTTGCTTTGAATTGAAAAGTTTCCCATTTGGGCTCAGTTTCCAGCCTTTGCACCATCTTGGTTATACGATCTGCTGTTGGCATCAAGCAGAGTCCATGTGGTCTGACACAATGACATTCTGTAATTAGCATTACAGAGGCACGGAGTTAGCTTGACATTACACAGGCCCCAGTTCATTGTTCCTGCCCCAGTCACCGGAGAGCTTAGGTACCTCAGGTGGCCACATGTTTCGCATCAGTCCATGTTATTATTGGACAATGCCTATAGGTTTGGTCCATGCTCACAATCCAGAACAGCCCCTATGGTTTGGATGGGTGATTAATTATCTGACTAATCATTATACTCACTATAATTAGGCTGCCTGTTTCAGAGCATGTGGAATTACTCACTCAGTGACATCCAGTGCTCTCTCGCTGAAGTCATTGTGTGAAGAAGTTGGCCATGGGTCAGATATGTGCCTGTCGAGCCATTAGGCAGTCACGATTTCCAGTGTGCTAGTGAAACTGCCCACAAGGTTACCATCTGCTACAGGCTGATGTCAAAACATTATTTTTCAGTGTGTCCTTAGTAATAAGGCTTGCGGATGGAACAGGTCAGAGATGAACCAGTTTCGAGGGACCAAATGGCCTCCAGCAGAATCTTTTTGCCAGGCGTTCCTGTGCATTTGCCAGAAGGAAAGATTTTCACATCCTCATGCGCTTCACCTACATCGAGGAACACCTCTGGCGTATGGGAGAGATGCTGCAGTTATTACCCTCTCACAGTAATGCGGTGAATGAAAAGCTGCCTTGTTTTAGTGTTTGCTCTGTAGATAAGTGTTTGTATTTTGATTAAGGAAAACTCAGGGAACTATTTCCTGTCTCCTGGCTCAACACCATTCCTCTATCAGCACTGCTTTTGATTATCAAATCAAAAATACGGGAGATACCCCAGCAGGTCAGACAACATCTTAAATTGATTTTTCATGACCTAAGAAAGGAAGGCTGATGCTTTAAGTTTCCCTGTAGTATCAAACCTTTATCTGTCAAACTTCCCACCAAAACAAACGTAACGGAACTCCTGATTTACAGAGGAGGTTGTCGGCTTTGCTCTGGAGAGATTGCCCTCCATGTGACTCTTTATGAGTTTTGATAGCATCCTGGAAAGAGAAACGTGTCTGGTCCCAGCACTCTCAGAAGGTCATTGGAGGGATTGCTATCTCAACAAAATATAACTCATGGGAGAAATATTGAGGGGTGGAGACCAGCATCAAAGCCTTGATAAGCAGGCATGGAAGAACAGTCAGAAGTCCCACTCCTTCTGGGAGGACTGGGTGACATACCAACTCAGGGTCATTGGAACTCTCCGGCACTGCAGGAATCTGCAAGCTTTTTGCCTGTTAGCTGAAAATCTGTTTCAAATTCTTGATGAAGAATTATGGCTAAAAGAGCAAGTGGTGGATGATTGAGATTGCTGTGGGGGTTTCTGCGTAGCTTTGTCGTGAATCAACTGACTAATCAGTTAACCCTTTACGGCTTCCAAAGCTAAAACAATTCATTGAATGCAAGTTGTTATTACATGACTACTTTATAACACCCCTAGCTGATCTGCATGGGAGATCATCAAACAATATTTGATGTTAAGTTTCAAAAGGAGATATGAAGTGAAGTGTTCGAAGGCAGGAACAAATGTTCTAAGCATTTTTAAAGGAAAAGAGAAAAGTTTTCCTCACACACTGAGTAGCTTTAACAGACAGTCAGAATCCTTTGCCCTGACTGATTCCCAGTCCTGAAATTAACGGATTCACAGGTGACCTTCAAACTTGTGAAAGAAAATGCTGGAACTACGCTATAGGTCAGGCAGCATTGATGCAAACAGAAACAGGATTAACATTTCAGTGGAAGACACCTTTTATTTGGGCGTGTGCGCGATGATATCTTTTTCAAGCCTTTACAAGGCGCGGAGCGAGAGACCGTGTGGCGCACCACTCCTCACACAGACATTTCGCAGTATTTTTCCCTTTTATTTTACGAGGTCGAATTGTGATCTCGACATTCAACCCGGCATGGATGGAAAGCGTATTCGAGAGCGGCCCCGACTGGGTTTGAACGCGGGAAGCTCTGTTCCAGGGTCCGGCGCTGATGTCATTGCACCACCAGCTGGCCCCAAAGACACACTTCTAATGACCTAAAATGTTAATTCAGTTTTACCCACAGCAGATGCTGAATGACTTACTGAGTATTTCCAACAATTTCCTTCAGTCTTTATTTCAGATTTCCTGCATCTGCAGTTTTTATTAAGATGAGCTTGGAAGGTTTGGGTGCCTGGGGAGAGAGCCCCATATGAGCAGCGCCAGGAAGACAGTAACTTTCTCCCTTCAACTGCTTAGTCTCAAAGTACAAGTCAAATGAAGTTTAATTGTCATTCAAACTATACATAGATACAGCTGAATGAGTCAGTGTTCCTCAGGGGCCAAGATGCAAAAACATACGTACCCATTCAAAAATAGTGAGAAAGAAAACATCCTCATGTAAGAAAGCACATTTTTTAGCCAGAGACCCTGAATGACAAGTTCCATAAGTTGATGATTCCGGACAATCCAGTCTGTCATTCCACCGATTGAACACTAGAGAGCAACACCAATGGAGAGGCCACTCCCAACCAAGCACCCCACGCTGGCCGCTGGGGTCTCATTACCTGGTCTGCAGCAGCAGGCAAGCCTGTGGCTTGGGGCCTGGGGCCTAGTCTTCACCACAACCAAGACTCTGCCTATCTCACCACCAAACAAGGGAAATGGCCGACAGGGTCTTTCAATCGCAAGAGAAATGTCCAAGACAGTCACTCACAGTTTCACTGCATACCACCTTCATGCACCAACTTTGGTGCCTTCGGGTAGCAGACAACAGCACAGTCTGCACCCAGCTCGGCTCCTTCAAACCCAATGTGGCTCCTCCAATGGCCTGACAAACCTGCACTCTCCCCTGGCAGCCCGACCAGTCTGTACTCTCCCCTGGCAGCCCGACCAGTCTGTACTCTCCTCTGGCAGCCCGACCAGTCTGCACTCTCCCCTGGCGGCCCGACCGGTCTGCACTCTCCCCTGGCGGCCCGACCGGTCTGCACTCTCCCCTGGCGGCCCGACCGGTCTGCACTCTCCCCTGGCGGCCCGACCAGTCTGTACTCTCCTCTGGCGGCCCGACCAGTCTGCACTCTCCTCTCCTCTGATCTGCCAGTTAGCTACTCTGAAGAATGAGCAGCTCACTGATGCAGTAGGCCTTCTGTACCCATAGTTATTGGAGTCCAGTATAATCCAGACATCCCACCTCTCCTGGAAGTTCCGGGAGTCTCCTGCATATGAATAGTGGCTCCCTGATGCCCACAAATTATATACAATATCACGGAAATCAATTTTTTTGAGAGCGAGTGGGCGAGAGAAAGCGGGTGAGAGAAAGCGAGCGAGAGAGAGAGAGAACGCGAGAGCAAGCAAGTGAGAGAGCGTGCGAGCAACCACGAGAGAGAGAGAGCGAGCACGAGCGCGCACCATGGCAGAGTGTTCCAAAAAAAAAGAAAATATAAAACGTACGTCACCCCAGACTACACTAAAGTGTACCCCTGCTTAATAGGGGTCAAAAACAATGACAGTGTTGCTCGCTGCACTGTTTGCAACAGTGACTTTTCTATTGCCCATGGTGGGTTAAGACTAAAAGACATGTTGAGGTGAGTTTAACAGGTGTCATTCGTTCATTAGCAATAGCTAACATTATTTAACCTAGCTGGCCAGCTGCTAAGGAGCTACTCTATTGCAGACATCCCACCTCTCCTGGCAGTCTCCCGCAAATTGATGGTGCTACCTCCCTGAAATCAGTTTTTGCAGGGTGGGATGTCTGATAATCTTATGATCATAACACATTTAACAAAGAAAAGAGCACCTTTGGTTGAGTGGCTGCTGTGTGTACATGTACTGCCATGTTACCGGAAGGATTTCAGATAAATTACTCTACCCTCTGCTAAATCAGTTAAATCAGCGGCTTCATTTACAAATGCAACTTGCAAACCTGACTTTTGGCAAAAACCATAGCCTGAATTATTCCAATAGATTTAATGAGATAAAGTGGCTTAGAAAGTTCACATCAACAAGTGTTATCAAAATAACTTTGAGACAGGACCTGGAAGGAAATATTTGGAGCGATGACCCCAAAAGAACTAAGAGCTGGTGGCTTTAACCAGTAAAGAGAGGTGGTGCTTGTTGGGAAAGTGACTGCAGAGCTCAGAGCCCGAACAGCTATGTGGTGGAAAGATCAAAACTGGGACGATCAGGAGGCTGGAGCTGGAGGAGCCAAGTATTCTTGTAGGACTGTAGAATGTCAGAACAAGAGGGAATTAGGCAGGATCTAGCAGACGTTGATTGGGTAAGCTTGTTGAAAGGGCATGAAATGAATAGCAAGGGGAAGGCTTTTAAGGGCTTGATATCAACAGTCCAGGAGCAGCCTGTTGCTGTTAGGGTGAAGGGTAAACCTGGCAAGTTTAGGGAACCATGGCTGATGAGAGCTATCAGAAACATAGAAAACTTACAGCACAATACAGGCCCTTCGGCCCACTAAGCTGTGCCGAACATATCCCTACCTTAGAACTACCTGGGCTTTACCCATAACCCTCTATTTTTCTAAGCTCCATGTATCCATCCAGGAGTCACTTAAAAGACCCTATCGTATCCACCTCCACCACCGCCACCAGCAGCCCATTCCATGCACTCACCACTCTCTGCATAAAAAACTTAACTCTGACACCTCCTCTGTATCTGATTCCAAGCACCTTAAAACCCTGCCCTCTCGTGCTAGTCATTTCAGCCCTGGGAAAAGCATCTGACTATCCACATGATCAATGCCTCTCATCATCTTGTTCACCTCTGTCAGGTCACCTCTCATCCTCCGTTGCTCCAAGGAGAAAAGACCGAGTTCACTCAACCTATTCTCATACAGCATGAGACTCTTCTGAAGAAAGTGAAGGAAGCATATATTGGATTTAGATTGTCAAGGATGAGTGAATCCCTTGATGACTATAAGAGGCAAATCAGAAGAGCAAAGAGAATATGTGAGATGGTTCTGGTAGGTAATGTTAGGGAAACTCCCAAGAGCCTCTATAGCTATGTCAAGAGTAAAAGGTGGCCAGGGAGAGAGTAGATCCCCCTAGGGATCAACAGGTTTGTGTAGGTTTTGAACCACTGTAGATGGGTGGAATTTTTAATGAAATTTTACCACAGTGTTAACGGAGGAGAAAAACATTGTTGCTCATGAGTGGAATTTTTTAGGAGAACATTCCATTACCATGGAGGAGATTTAAAGAACATTTGAATGCAACCTCAGACTTTGTGGGAGGTTAGAGAAAAAATTGTGGAAGTCCTTGAAGAGTTGTTAGCTTCATGTCAGCTGCTAATGAAATTCATGAGGAGAGGAAGGAGGCTAATGTTGTCCTGGTGTTTAAGAAGGGTAGCAAGGACAAGCCAGGGAACTACAGGGTAGTTAGCCTGACAACAGTAGTGGGAAAGTTACAGGAGGGAATTCCGAGGGGCCGATCTACCAATATTTGGATAGACAATGCCTGAATGGGAGCAGTCAGCATGGCTTTGTACATGGAAAATTATGCTTAACAAAACACTTAGAGTTTTTAAATGAGGGTAGGGCAGTAGATGTTGTCTATTTTGACCTTAGCAAGGATTTCAACAAGGTCCTGCATGATTGGTTATTTTGGAAGATTAGGTCCATGTTGAATCCAGAGAGAGCTGGTTCGGTGAATTCAAAATTGGCTCAGAGGTAAGATGTGGAGGGTAGTGGTTGAAGGTTGATTTTTAGGAATGGAGGCTGGTGACAAGAGATGTGCTGCAGGGGTTGGTGTTGAGAGGCACTTTTTATTCATTATATATACAATATAAATATTTGGACATGAAGGGAAACAGAGAGAAGGTAGAGGGAAAATGAATCAGCCCTGATGAAATAGCGGAGCAGACTCAATGGGTCAAATCGCCAAATTCTACTCCTCTGTCTTATGGTCTTGTAAAGGCTTTATCGGTAAGTTTGAGGGTGACACGAAATCAGGAGGTTTTGTTGATAGTGAAGAAGGGTATCATAGATGTAGGGGGAGCTTGCTCGGTTCGGGAAGTGGGCTGAGGAGTGGCAAATGGATTTCAATACAGATAAGTGTGAGGTGCTGCATTTGGAAAGGTCAAGCCCAATGCTAGGGCACTAGGTAGCGTAATGGAACCGACAAGACTAGCAGCACAAGTGAATAGTTTGTTGAAAGTGACTGTACACACGGTAGTGCAAAAGGCATTTAGCTTCAGTCAGCGCATTGAGTATCGGCATTGCGTCACTTTGTTGCAGTCACTGGTGAGCGCATACTTGAGCTAAGAAGTTTGGCAGATGCTAGAAGTCTGGAGCAACCCACGTAAAATACTGGAGGCGCTCTGCAGGTTAGGCGGCTGAGACCCTTCATGAAGCATTTTGTCCGTGTTGGAGTACTGTCTGTAGTTTTGATCACTCTGTTATTGGAAAAAATATGGTTAAACTGGAAAGGGTGCAGAACAGGTTTCTGAGGACCTTGCCAAGACTAGAGGGCTGGCCTTGAAGTTTAAAAGAATGAGGGTTGATTTATTGAGGGTTATAAAATCAGGAGGGGCTGAGATAAGGTGGATGGAAGCAGTCTTTTCCCCATTGTTGATGAGTCCAAAACTAGGCGGTGTAGATCAAGGGTGAGCAGGAAAAGATTTAAAGGTGACCTGAGGGGGAAAACTTTTTTACATGGAGGCTGTTGAGTATATGGAATGAGCTGCCAGAGGAAGTGGTTGAGGCAGGTATAGTAGTAGCATTTAAGAAACACTCGGATAAGCAAATGCATGGCTGGGGCTCAGAGGGACATTAGGATTAGATGGGTGGACATGGGCTTGGTTGAGCCAAAGGTCCCGTATCTCTGCTGTATTATGTTCCATGATGTTAAATAATTCCGCCTTAGAAAGAGATGTGGACAAATGGGGTTAGTGTAAGTGGGCAACAGTGTTAGCATGGGTATGGTAGACTGAAGAACCGGTTTCTGTGTTGTATAACTCCATAACCAACTAATCCTATATGTCCTGTGAAGGTGATGCACAGTTCCCATCATTGCACTTTAATTGTCTACCTGCACTGCGCTTTCTCTGTAATTACAGCACAGTATTCTGCATTCTATTTCCTTGTTTTCCTTTTGTACTACCTCCACATCCTATGTATGAAATGATCTGTCTGGGTGGTATGCAAATTAAATCTCTTCACTGTAACTTGGTGCATGTGACTCGAATGAACCAATGACCAATTAGCAGTAGGAAGCTGTTCAGTCCCTTACACCATCCGATGACACCTTGACTGATTTGTACTTTCACTCCATTCGCCTGTCCTGGGTCCATCCCTTAAAGTTGTAATTTATCAAAATTCTGCCAGAGTCAGTGTTGAAATATTCCTTTGAGCTCCAGCCGCACGCCCTCATTGGGACAAGTGCTCCGCACGTTCTTCATCCTGAGCACACTTTGATCTTCTGGACATCAGCTCTGAGCTACCTGCTGCCAGGGTGTACTTTTGCCAGATGGTCAGCTTGTTTTACTTGAGATTACAGAGGAAGGATGGTGGTAACGAATGGCTCTCATGGCCAGCAAAGTGATAATGAGCAGATCACTGCAGATTAAACATTGGGAAGGGCCTGAGGGAGAGTACCCAGCACTTCCAGCAGATCTGGCAGGTCTTCTGTGCCCGTCCAGAGAGGGCAGTCAGGACCTCAGCTTCAAAACTTGATGCCTTTGACAGCTCAGCACAGCACTCAAATGTCAGTCTGGATTCTTGTGCTTAGTCTCGGGGGACAAGGTCAGGATTCTCGTTTGCCTCTTTCAATACCGGATATTTTCTGTAACTGGTGGTGATAGGTTTGCCCCTGGAGGCTGGGCTCTTTGCAGTTGTTCAGACTTCCGTACAATGCCACTTTTTTTCTGGAGTATTCAGTTTCTTGTTAGCACAGGAGGTGGTCGCCTAGCCAATGAGTCCAAGAAGCTCCCGCTGGTACAATCCATCCCAATCCGTTCCAGGAAGGCCTGCAACTTACTGCAGGCCATCTGCGTTGAATTTTCTCAGTGTTTGGGCCGAAGCCAGGACTGGACGTGTTCCAGCCACAAGGTTGGGGTCCCAGTGGCTGCACCTTTTGTGGCTGAGTTGTAAATTGGTGGGAATTGTCATGGATCACAGCAGCAAAGTGGTAGGCTCTTCATTAACACTTTCAGTCAGTCTTTAAGGACAGGGCTAAATCACAGGAATAATCCAGCCATAAACAGCAAGCAAGGGCTTGGTGTCATGAAAGATAGATGTACTATCTCCAGCAAAGGGACTGTTCTGCCCGACAGCTCTGTGCTGGCAGGCTGTCTCAGCTTCTACATCTCTCCCCACCACAATATCCTTCTCTTCCACTTGCCCTTCTGCTTTTCATGCTTCCTCCTAGACCCTTTCCTGGCAGTATAAACTTGAGGGAGATGTGGGGGGAAAGGAAGTTCAGGGATACAGAATACAACAACATGACTCCAGGGATGAGAGACTTTGGCGTCATGTTGGACTGGAGAAGTTCTGGTTGATGTCCCTGGAAGTGATGGAAATATTTAAAATCCTGAAGGGAGCAGAATACCTCGAGAGATGCTCTCCAGATCAGGCCGCATCTGTGGAGAGGGAAACAGAGTGATTTGAAACCTTTCATCAGAAAGGCTGCAAATTCTGATATGATCCATGATAGCGCGCACGCTCTCTCTGTCTCCCTCTCTTTCTCGCTTTCTCTCTCTCTCTCTCCCCCCTCTCCCCCCTCACCCTCACTCTCTCTTCCCTCTCTCCCCACCTCTTCTTTCTCCCCTCCACCTCTCTCCCTACAGATATGGTCCAACCTGATAAGTCTCTCCGGCATTGTTGGTATTTGTTTCAGATTTCCAGCACCTGCAGAATTTTGCAGAAACCATCCCATTGGTGGATGGGCTGAGAATGCGAGCACCAAGGGGCTGCCTAAAGAACCAAATCCAATATGAGGAAGGTTGTTTTACCCAGCAAATGGCTGGGATGAGGAACAGACTGCTAGTGGGAGCACTGTGGCAGATCCAATCACAGTGGGCAAAAGGGAGCTAGTTAGAGTCTGTAATGGAAGGATCCTGGGGGATAGGGTGGGGAGTGGGACTCCTGTATTGAACAGACAAGAGTGGAACGGATGGATTGAATCTTTACCCATTATGAATCTGTTCTATTATTTGTCTCAGCTGCTCCTTGGGGGATTGATCCCACATTCTGACAGTGCTTGGGGAGAGATTCTGGACACTGATTTTTCTGGAAGACAGAGCCAAAATGTGGAGTGAAGGGGTGAATGGCTTCAGTGGGCTACCCCTGCCGGGGGTGACAGGACCAACTAATAGCTAGCATCATCGCCATTTACCAGAGGCAACCTTTGCCCCACGATGTTTAAACCTAACACCGAACTGGCAGATGAAGACTACGTTCTGAACAAGGTAGGTCAACATGGAGTCAACACGTCAACACTTGGTGGAATCACAGTACTTGGAAACTAGTAAAATGAAAGCAGATTTAATTAGAGTGTTGTTCATCTACAGACAACTCCCCACAGCTCAAGACCGCACCATTCAGTCCATTGTCTCTGTGCTGGCTCTTTGAAATACATCTCCAGTTCTCTCTCTCCCTGTCCCCATCGCCTCACACATTGGGGATGGCAAAAGAAGCAGAAGTGATATTAGGATATTTTGAATCTTTCCTGCTGCCCTCTCACACAGTGTGTAGCAGGTCACAATAAGCTGCCAAGTGCAGAAGTTTACACCATCTCTGCTCAAGGTCTTTGCTGTTTTCTGTGTCCTGTGGTTACCAGTTCTCTTGCTACTGGAGAAAGGTTTTCCCTAGTTACTCTATCAAAATTCCTTCTAATGTGAGAACTTCTATCAAATGTCTTATAGTATCATTCCAGTAAACCCTGGAGTGCGGGGCCAGGAAATGTACAATGATCCAAGTTGAGTCCAAAGCCAATGACTCATTATGGTTTAGCAAGAGGTTTTTGTTTTTTTGCACAGAGTGCCTCTTTCTATGAAGCCCAGTTTCTGGTATGCTCCATGGCTGACTTACCAGATCCTTTGAAAGATGTATCACCTCTTCAAGAAATGTCACCAATCCTCAGTACAAAGGAAAGAACTAAATGCAAAGCGTGTATCTTGTAACAAGATTGCTCCAACAGCAGATCTAAATGTGAAGTTTTGCAAGTTAGTTGAGATCTAGATCAGCTGAATTGTGTTTCAGGTCTAAATTTCTGTGTGTCCGATTGTCAAATTAAAAAGAAATACTAACAGCAAAAAGCCCCAAATGGTCAAGTTTAAGAAAACATTAGCTAGACAAAATACAGACTGTGCCATTGTGGGTAGATTGCTACCATGTGATCAGGATGTCTTTGCAAACATTTTAACAGAGTTTGGTAGCTTGATGTTGAGCAAGGGTGTGAAACCTTACACTCCATTTTATTGATGGAAGAGAAGAAATATTGTTTGCTTAATGCGCCCTTTACATTGGCTATAGGCTGCTGAAGAGCCAGTGGAATTGGCTTATACAAACAAATTATATTTATAGGCTGTCTAGAGTGGATTACAACAGAGCCGTGTGTGTATTACCATTAGCGATCTGGGATGCTGGAGTAGTTGGCTTGGTAACTTTTGTCAACCACATAAAAAAATGTTGGTTTTTTCATGTGAACAGATGGAGTTTTTTTCTGTGACTGTTTCTGCCAGCATTAATGTTCCTGCATTCATGAGCATTATCTCAGCCTCTCATAAATTGAACATATTTACGACTGCATTGGGTCCGTGTCAAACACAAGGGATCTGAAAACATAACAGAGCCCATTTATCAAGACTGTTAATGCCCAGCTATCAAACGGTCACCATAGAAGCTGGTTGAGGCGGACGACCTACTGGGGGGAGCTGCAGCAACTGGGTCTCTGGTACGGAGTCTGGTTCAGAAGGGAAGGGAATGGGGCAGAGAGACCTACAGTAGTGATAGGGTATTCCATAGTTGGAGGAGTAGACACGAGATTCTGCCATTGTGACAGAGGCACCCGGATAAGTTGCCCTGCAGAGGGCAGGGCTGCCGATTTTTGGATCCTCGGGATCTCTCTGGGGAAGATATGACCTGTAAAAAGGGATGAGTCACACCTGAACCTGGGCGGAGCAATATCTTTATGGGCAGGTTTGCTAGAGCTGTTGTGGAGGGTTTAAAATAATTTGTCAGAGAATGGGAACTGGGGCGATAGGTCTGAGGATGGGGCGGTTGGTGTACAAGCAGAGGCCGTGTGTAGTGAGACTGTCAGGAAGCACAGGCAGATGACAGGGCAAAATTGCAGTCAGTGGGGTACATTGCAGTGTAACATGGGGACAAAATTGAAAAGGTGATGAATACAGGACTGAGGGTGTTATACTTGAATGCATGTAATGGACAGAATAAGGTAGATGATCTTGTAGGGTAGTTTGAGACTGGCAGATATGACCTTGTGGGCATCAATAGAGTCGTGGCTGAAAGAAGATTATGGTTGAAAGGATTCACATGGTATTGGAAGGTAGGCAGATAGGCAGAGGGAGTGGAATGGTTCTGTTGGCAAAATTGATATCAAATCCTTAGAAAGAGATGACGTAAGATCGGAAGATATAGAATCCTTGTGGGTAGAGTTAAAGTAAATGCAAGGGTAAAAAGGCTATCATGAGAGTTATGTTCAGACCTCTGAACAGTAGCCAGAATATGAGATACAAATTACAATGGGAGATAGTAAAGGCATGTCAAAAAAGCAATATTACAATAGTTATGGGGATTTCAATATGCAGGCATTTTGAAAAAATTAAGTTTGTACTAGATCCCAAGAGAAAGCATTTGTAGAATGCCTATGAGATAGCTTTTTTAGAGAGGATGTGGTTGAACCCACTAGTGGATCAGCTACTCTGAATTGGGTGTTGAAATGAACCGGATTTGATTAGGGAGCTTAAGGTTAAAGAACCCGTAGGAGACAGTGATCGTAATATGATAGAATTCACCCTGCAATTTGAGAGGAATAAGCTAAAGTCTGATGTAGCAGTATTACAGTGGAGGGAAGAGAATTATAGAGGCATGAGAAAGGAGCTGGTCAAAGTTGATTGGAATGGGACACTAGCAGGGATGATGGCAGAACAGCAATGGCTGGAGTTTCTTAGAGAATCCAGAAGACACAGGATAGATACATTCCAAAAAAGAAGAAGTATTCTAAAGGCAAGATGACAGTACCATGGCTGAGAAAGGAAGCCAAAGCCAACTTAAAAGTGAAAGAGAGGGCATATAATAGACCAAAAGTTAGTGGCAGTTAGAAAATAAGGAAACTTTTAGAGACTAACAGACAGGCAAAGGAAAAACCATAAGGAAGGAAAAGATTAAATATGAAGGTAGGCTAGAAAATAATATCAAAGGGTATACCAAAAGATATGTAAAGAGTAAAAGAGGCAAGAATAGATACCGGATGACTGGAGAGGTAGTAATGGGGGACGAGGAAATAGTGGATGAACAGAATACATATCCTGCACCCATCTTCATTATGGAAGACACTAACATTATGCCGGAGGTTCAGGAGTGTCAGGGGGCAGAAGTGAGTGCAGTTGCTATAACTTGCTGGAAGGTGGTTGAGAAGCTGAAAGGTATGATGTTAGATAAGTCACCTGGACTAGATGGCCTGCACCCTAGGGTTCTGAAAGGGGTAGCTGTAGAGATTGTGGAGGTCTTAGTAGTGATCTTTCAAGAATCACCAGATTCTGGCCTGGTTCTGGAGGACTAGAAAACTGCAGGTGCCACTCCTCTCTTTAAGAAGTGATAGAGGTAGAAGAAAAGAAAATATAGGACAGTTAGCCTGACCTCTGTGGTTGTCAAGATGTTGGAATCAATTAAGGATGAGTCTCTTGCTACTTGGAGGCATATGATAAAATAGGCCAAAGTCAGCATGGTTCCCTTAAGGGAAATCTTGCCCAACCAATCTGTTGGAATTATTTAAGGATAGACAAACAGGATAGACAAAGGAGAATTGGTAGATGTTGTGTACTTGGATTTTCAGAAGGCTTTTGACAAGGTGTCACACATGAGGGCTGCTTAATAAGATAAGAGCACATGATATTACAGGAAATATACTAGAATGGATGGAAGATTGGATGATTGGCAGGAGGCAAAGAGTGGGAATAAAGTGATTAGTGGTGTTCTACGGGAGTCAGTTTTGGGACCGCTTTTTATGTTATATGTCAATGATTTGGGTGACAGAATTGATGGCTTTGTGGCCAAGTTTGCAGGTGATACAAAGAAAGGTGGAGAGGCAGGTAGTGTTGAGGAGGCAGGGAGGCTGCAGAAGGACGTAGACAGATTAGGAGAATTGACAAAGAAGTGGCAGATGAAATACAGTTTCAGGAAATGTGTGGTCATGCACTTTGGTAGAAGAAGTAAAAGAGTGGACTCTTTTCCTAAACAGGGAGAAAATTCAAAAATCCAAGGTGCAAAGCAGCTCAAGAGTCTTCATGCAGGATTCCCTAAAGGTTAGCTAGCAGGTGGAGTTAGTGGTGAGAAAACAAATGCAATGTTAGCATTCATTTTGATAGGACTAGAATATAATAGTGAGGCTTTTTAAGATACTGGTGAGCATTGTGAGCAGTTTTGGGCTCTTTATTTAAGAAAGGATGTGTTGGCATTGGAGAGGGTTCAGAGGAGGTCCACAAGAATGATTCCAAGAATTAAAGTGTTATTGTATGAGAAGCATTTGATGGCTTAATCCCTGTACTCACAAGAATTTAGAAGAATGAGGGGGGAGCTCATTGAAACCCATCTAATGTTGAAAGGCCTAGATAGGGTGGATGTGGAGAGGATGTTTTCTATAATGGGTGAGTCTAGGACCAACAGGCATTGCCTCAGAGTAGAGGAACAACCATTTAGAATGGAGATGCGGAGGATTTTCTTTAGGTAGAGGGTGGTGAATCTGTAGAATTCATTGCCACAGGCAGCTATGGAGGCCAGGTCACTGGGTATGTTTAAGAAGGAAGTTGATAGGTTCTTGATTCATCAGGACATGAAAGGTTATGGAGAGAAGGCAGGAATATGGATCAGCAGCGATGAAATCATGGAGCAGTTTCGCTGGGCTGATGGTCTTATGGCTGGCATCTCTCTCTCTCTCTCTGTGTTGATGTGTGGAGTTGCCATTAATCTCATGTTATGAACTACCCATTATGTGATAATGTGCTGAAATTTTCAGAGCAAAACAAGGCAGCAGAAATCTTTACTGAATTAACTATATGATTTTTCACTCTGCTGAAATCTGCCCATTTAATAAGAACTTACATTTTTGTAGCACTTTTACCAATGTCCCTAAGTTCTTTAGACCCGGTTTGTAATGTAGGGATGATGTGGCGCAAGCAACGTTATAAATAGATGCGTGGGGGTCTGATGTTTTTCTACACCCACAAGGAGCTCTACCACAAGATAGCAGCTTTCATCATCAAGGACCCCCAACACCCAGGCCATGCTCTGTTCTCACTGCTGCAAGTGGGAAGGAGGTGCAGGAGCCTCAGGACCCACAGCACCATGGTTAGGAACAGATATTATCCTCAACCATCAGGCTTCTGAAACGACATGAGTAACTTCACTCACCTCAACTCTAAACTGATTCCACAATCTATGGACTCACTTTCAAGGACGCTTTAGAATTATTTATTTTTTATTTGCATGCTTTTCTTCTTTTGCAGAATGGGCGTTTGTCAGTCTTTGTGTGTAGTTTTTCATTGTTTCTATTGTACTTCTCTGTTCTACTGTGAATGCCCGCAAGAAAAGTGATTCTCAGGGTAGTATATGGAGACATATACATTAAGTACTTTGGTAATAAATATACTTTGAACTTTGAATTTTTGATGTAGCTACAGATTGGGAAATACTTATTGCTTCTTCTCAGTATCAATCCCATCGATAAACTGATTTATTGACAGGTTTAATTTTCTGTATGAAGAATGGTGTTTCTCTCAGTATAGCACGCAGAATCAGAGTTACATTTACTATCACTGGCATAATGTATGTTGTGAAATTTGTTGTTTTGCAGCAGCAATACATTGCAATACATAGTAATAAAAAACTATACATTATAATATACATATAAATTAAGTAAGAAATGCAAAAAGAGAGGAAAAATAGTTAGGTAGTGTTCATGGGTTCATTGTTCACTCAGAAATCTGATGGTGCAGGAGAAGAAGCTGTTCCTGAAATGTTGAGCGTGGGTCTTCAGGCTCCCGTACCTCCTCCCTGACGGTAGCGATGAGACGAGGGCCTGTCCTGGGTGATGGGGGCCCTGAATGGTGGA
This sequence comes from Mobula birostris, assembly GCF_030028105.1. Taxonomy (NCBI): domain Eukaryota; kingdom Metazoa; phylum Chordata; class Chondrichthyes; order Myliobatiformes; family Myliobatidae; genus Mobula; species Mobula birostris. The sequence continues at coordinate 117,117,753 of NC_092370.1, read as the reverse complement.
TGTTGCCTTTTTGAGGCATCGCCTTTTGAAGGTGTCCTGGATGCTGGTGCTCATGATGCAGTTGACTGAGCTTGCGACTTTCTGCAGCTTCTTCTGATCCTGTGCACCTCCATACCAGACAGTGATGCGACCAGCTAGAAAGCTCCCACGGTGCATCTGTAGAAATCTGTGAGTGACCTTCTGTCTTACCAAACTCCTAATGAAATAAAGTGCTGTCATACCTTCTTGTAAATGCATCAATATGTTGGGCCCTGGCTAGATACTCAAAGATGTTGACAGCCAGGAACTTGAAACTATTCACTCAATCAACTGTTGATCTCTTTCATCTGTGTTCCCTTGATCTCCCCTTCCTGAAGTCTACAGTCAACTCCTTGGTCTTCCTGACATTGAGTGCAAGATAATTGTTGCACCACCACTCAACCAGCTTATCTGTCTCACTCCTGTATGCCTCCTCTTGATCCTCTGAAATTCTGCCAACAACAATGTTGTCAGAAAATTATGGTGTTTGAGCTGTGCCTAGCCACACAGTCTTGAGTGTAGAGAGAGGAGAGCAGTAGGCTAAGCACGCATCCTTGAGATGCGCCAGTATTGATCGTCAGGGAGGAGGAGATGTTATTTCCGATCCTTCCTCAAAACCATACTGGAGGGTCAACCCGGATTGTAAAATCCATTGTGGATGAAGTGGTGTGTGATGTTCTGCCCAGGGAAGGTAAAAGCCTTTCATTTCCTAACCCTGGTTTTTGGCCGGTGTACTTTGCTCCATGGATAAGGGCTTGGCTTTGCACCCAGTGCACTCAGGACGGGGATTCACATGAGGTCCAGACACCTCTGGTGACAATGCCTTTTTTTGATGAATGTTTTGAGTTTAGAGTGACAGCTTGGTTTAGAATCATGCCTGGATCCTGATATTGATCATTTATAATGGTTATTTCCAAGAGCTAGAACAGGGAGGACATGGCAGGATGCTGATGTGCACTCTCTCTCTCTCTTTCACCCAAATACACACACACGCACCCAAATACACACACACTCACACTCACACACACAATCACCTAAGCTGGTTTGAGGCAAAGCATATTTCATAGAACCAATGGGCTGATGTGCAGAGTGGAAGGAAGCAGACCATTTTCTTGCAGGCAGTTCCTGAAAGCCATGTCCAAATATCAAGCTGCCGAGGATTCCAGAAACACTGAAAAGCAAAGGATTTACTTCACAAGTACAAAGTTGGGCTGGGACTAGCTGAGCTGTGGATCAGTTGGATTGATTTAGAGTTCAGACTCCGAGCCAGATATAGAGAGCGGAAATTTAGGAGACAAATTGTCTGAATCCGAAATCAGCAGAGGGAAGGAGCCAAAAAATCAGCATCCCCAGCCTTATTGTCCCACACTCCTGGGTCCTTGGCCATAATTGTCCTGTATCTGGAGGTATCTGTGCATGGGTCTTGTACTGCTGATACATTAACCAAGAGCGTCCAAACAAGGTTGTGCGCTTAATTTGCAGTCCCTACAAATATACCACAATGACCAAATTTCAGAGTACACTGTCCACACTGGTGAAATCAAGAAATTTCATTACCTGATCATCTGCTTATAAACAGCCCACCCCAGTATCAACAACAGTATCAACCTGACACATCCATCCTCACACCCTATTGGTGACCTGACCTATCCATTCTCCTGCTGGTCTCACTAATTAGAAAATGTGCCACCTTTTCATTATGTGATTGGTACATCTTTTAGTCAATTTTCTCTTTATTGCATCTTTAATCGCTTTATAAATAATAATTAATAAAAATGGAAAGTCATTTTGTTAATGCTCTGTAGTGCTACACATAAACACTGGAGGAACTCAGTGGGTCAGGCAGCTTCTATGGAGAGGAGAAAGCTGTTGATGTTTCAGGCCGAAAGATCAGGATGAAAGATCTCAGAGCGAAACATCGACTGTTTATTTCTCTTCATAGATGTTGCCTGATCTGCTCAGTTCCTCCACCATTTTACCCTGGATCTCCAGCATCTGCAGAATCTCTTGTGTTGTTAATGCTCTGATATTTCTTCTTGGATGATCGAGGGAGGGGTGAGCCAGCGTTTCCTGTAAATAGTATTTACTGCTTTGCCATACCTTGCCAATTGTAACTATTTTGCTGAGGGCGAGTGTTTTTTATCAGCACCAGGAATGTTCAGTACACTGATAATAAATAATATTTAGTACACTGCCTTACACCTGTGACACATGGTAAGAGCTCTTATTTTTGCACTGACCAGCATTAAGACAGAAAGGGATGTGAACTCAGTAACTGACAAATATCCAAGGAATAAACCAAGACGGGATGTGACTTGGTTTTCCCAGTTGGTGAAAGTGAACACATTGGCTCAAAAGGACATCAGTTGTTTGAATAAAAGAAGCTTCTTCTATTTAGGTAGCTCCGAGCCCAAGTCAGAAAGCACCTTTACAAGAATTGGCAGCTCACTATCAGACAGAGGTGATGCTTGGACATTGTCTGCTCATTGTGCCACGAACACTGGCTGGGGCATCAAAGGAAGCTCCTCTGCACTTTAACAGAATAGTTGTGGGATCTTTTATGTCCAGTTGACACTGCTTATGGTCGGGTCCAGTTTAAAGCAGCAGGCCAGGAAGCATCTGTAGGAAGAAGTACAGTCGACGTTTTGGGCCGAGAACCTTCGTCAGGACTCGGCCAGAAATGTTGACTGTACCTCTTCCTAGAGATGCTGCCTGGCCTGCCGCGTTCACCAGCGACTTTTATCTGAGTTGCTTGAAATTTCAGCAACTGCAGATTTCCTTGTGTGTTCCAGTTTAAAGTTTAGCAAGAAATGACCATGGTCCCATCTGTCCAGTTTGAATCTCCCTTCCCAGTTCAGAGGGCAGGATTGAGGTAACCAAGTGAATTTACTCTTTGTTAGGCATCCATCTCCTTGCCTTTGGCATGCAATGCTCCTGAACTAAAGCATAACAAATGAAAAGACTGGATTATGATTATCTGGACTAAGGGTTCTGCTTTATAGCTGTCTGTGTCATTACAACATCAGTCAGTCTGAAAGCAACCCTCCCTGCCTCCCAGAGAAAGAAAAGAAAACAGAATTTTAGATCAATTTCCATTCATCAACCCAGATATTATTCATTCTTTTATGCTTTCAGTGATCTGTGAAGTTGCCGTCAGTACCAGTAACAAATATTTGGAGTAGGAAATGATTTGTGATGATCGATTTTTAAAAGTCTAAAAGGATTAAATATTCAGCAGATGGATGGGTTAAGTAAAGATTGGAGCCTGTGGATAAAGATAAAACATGTTTGAAAAACAAACTAAGACCACCAAATCGGGATCACCAAATGTCATCTTTCCATTGTGGGATCTGTGTTGTTGTTGGAGAGGTTGCATTTGTGGGTTAACTTCCTTAATCATCTTTAGCAGTTAAGATGAAATGGTCAACACATGCTATTTGAGCTGGTAGACAGTTTTGGACCCACAATAGTAGCTCATTTAGCAATAAGATTCATAGAGAGATATAGCACAGAAACAAGCTCCTCAGCCCACCGAGTCTGCATTGACTGACACTCTCCATTTATACCAATCATACCCTAATTCATTTTATTTTCCCCACATTCCTGAGAACTCCCACTCCAGAATCTGTCGCTCACCAACACCCTGTAGACAATCTATAATTGCCAATTAACCTACTCATTGCTGGGATGCGGGAGGAAACCTGAGCCCCCAGAGGAAACCCACATGGTCACAAACTCCACACGTTCAGGACTGGTTGTCAGGTTTGAACCCGGGTCTCTGGATGTATGAGGCAGCAGCTCTGCAAGATGCATCATTCAGGCTCAGAAAAGAGCCAGCAACCAGGAGCTATTAAAGGGCTATGGAGTCAACACCGAAATGGTCTGGGCTTTTTGTCTCAGAATAAGAGAATAGGGCTCAAGCCTGACTCTGTTAATTTGAACATGATTTAAAGCTGATTTGAGGAGTGCATAGACTGTCTTAGGTGCTGCTTTTTTTTGGTCTGTAATTTAAGGCTCATTTTGCTTTTCCAGGTACATTTAAAAAGATCCATGATTTACAGTATATATATATATATATATATATATATATATAGTATACCGTATATGTTCCTGTAAAATAAATCTCAAATCATTCTACCTGGTCTCCTGTCCTATATTTACCTAATTAAATTCACAGGAAAACAGATACAGTAATCAGTTTTTTAATATATTATTGCCATTTTTGGGGTCTTGCACTGTGTAATTTGGCTGTCTCACTTCTTGCACCTACTAACTTGCAGGAATGTTCAAAGACATTTTCAATCTCTCATTGCTACAGTCAGAGGTTCCCCACCTGCTTCAAAAGGGCAACAATTACACCAGTGCCCAAGAAGAGCAGCGTGAGCTGCCTCAACGACTGTCGTCCAGTAGCACTCACATCTACAGTGATGAAATACTTTGAGAGGTTGGCTATGGCTAGAATCAACTCCCGTCTTAGGAAGGACCTGGACTATTGCAATTTGCCTATCACTACAATAGGTCTACAGCAGATGCTATCCCTTACGCTCTCCATGTGGCCTTGGATCACCTGGACAATACAAATACCTATATCAGGATAAGACCATAAAACCATAAGATATAGGGGCAGAAGTAGGCCATTCAGCCCATCCAGTCTGCTCTGCCATTCAATCAAGGGCTGATCCAATTCTTCCAGTCATCCCCACTCCCCTGCCTTCTCCCCATACCCTTTGATGCCCTGGCTAATCAGGAACCTATCTATCTCTGCCTTAAATACACCCAATGACTTGGCCTCCACAGCCACTTGTGGCAACAAATTCCACAGATTTACCACCCTCTGACTAAAGTAACTTCACCGCATCTCTGTTCTAATTGGACGTCATGCAATCCTGAAGTCATGCCCTCTTGTGCTAGACTCCCCTACCATAGGAAATAACTTTGCCATATCTAATCTCTTAAGGCCTTTTAACATTCGGAATGTTTCTATGAGATCCCCCCTCATTCTCGTGAACTCCAGGGAATACAGCCCAAGAGCTGCCAGACATTCCTCATACGGTAACCTTTTCATTCCTGGAATAATTATTGTGAATCTTCTCTGAACCCTCTCCAATGTCAGTATATCCTTTCTAAAATAAGGAGCCCAAAACTGCACGCAATACTCCAAGTGTGGTCTCACAAGCGTCTTATAGAACTTCAACATCACATCCTTGCTCTTATATTCTATACCTCTAGAAATAAATCCCAACATTGCATTCGCCTTCTTCACCTTTAGGGTATCCTGCACAAGGACTCCCAAGTCCCGTTGCATCTCTGCATTTTGAATTCTCTCCCCATCTAAATAATAGTCTGCCCGTTTATTTCTTCCACCAAAGTGGATGTTGTCTTATCGACTACAGCTCGTCATTTAACACTATCATTCCTACAGTCCTGCCTGAAAAGCTCCAGAACCTGGGTCTCTCTACCTTCCTGTGCAACTGGATCCTTGACTTACTAACCCGAAGACCGCAGTCTGTGCAGATTGGAAATAACATCCACACCTTGCCGACGATCAACACTGGTGCACCTCAGGGATGTGTGCTTAGCCCACTGCTCTACTCTCTCTACACTCATGACGTGTGGCTAGGCATAGCTCAAATACCACCTATAAAATTTCTGACAATACAACCATTGTCGGCAGAAGCTTAGATGGTGATGAGAGGGCGTACAGGAGTGAGATACACCAACTAGTTGGTGTCGGTCGCAGCAACAACCTTGCAATCAACATCAGTAAGATCAAAGCACTGATTGTGGACTTCAGGAAGGGTAAGACAAGGGAACACACGCCGGTCCTTTTAGAGGGATCAGAAGTGATGGTAAGAATTGGAGGAGATGGCAGTTGAATGCGTGGCTGAGGAGTTGGTGCAGGGAGCAGGGTTTTAGATTTTTGGATCATTGGTATCTCTTCTGGGGAAGGTGGGACCTGTACAGATTGGATGGGTTGCACCTGAACTCGAGGGGGAGCAATATCCTTGCAGGTAGGTTTGCTAGCATGGTTCGGGAGGGTTTAAACTAATTTGCGAGGGGGATGGGACCCAGAGCGATAGAGCAGTGAAAGAAGTGCATGGAGTAAAGCCAGATCTAACATACAGAGAGGCTTTGAGGAAAGAGAAGCAGAATAAACGGTGTAAAGACAGTAAGGTAGAAGGGCTGAAATGTGTGTACCTCAATGCAAGAAGCATCAGGAATAAAGGTGATGAACTGAGAGATTGGATACATACATGGAATTATGATGTAGTGGCCATTACAGAGACTTGGCTGGCACCAGGGCAGGAATGGATTTTCAATATTCCTGGATTTCAGTGCTTTAAAAGGGATAGAGAGGGAGGAAAAAGGGGAGGAGGGGTGGCATTACTGGTCAGGGATACTATTACAGCTACAGAAAGGGTGGGTAATGTAGCAGGATCCTCCTTTGAGTCAATATGGGTGGAAGTCAGGAACAGGAAGGGAGCAGTTACTCTACTGGGGGTATTCTAGGCCCCCTGGTAGCAGCAGAGATACAGAGGAGCGGATTGGGAGGCAGATTTTGGAAAGGTGCAAAAATAACAGGGTTGTTATCATGGGTGACTTTAACTTCCCTAATATTGATTGGCACCTGATTAGTTCCAAGGGTTTAGATGGGGCAGAGTCTGTTAAGTGTGTCCAGGATGGATTCCTGTCACAGCATGTGGACAGGCCGACCAGGGGGAATACCATACTAGATCTAGTACTAGGTGATGAACCAGGTCAGGTCACAGATCCCTCAGTGGGTGAGCATCTGGGGGACAGTGACCACCGCTCCCTGGCCTTTAGCATTATCATGGAAAAGGATAGAATCAGAGAGGACAGGAAAATTTTTAATTGGGGAAAGGCAAATTATGAGGCTATAAGGCTAGAACTTGCGGGTGTGAATTGGGATGATGTTTTTGCAGGGAAATGTACTACGGACATGTGGTCGATGTTTAGAGATCTCTTGCGAGATGTAAGGGATAAACTTGTCCCGGTGAGGAAGATAAAGAATGGTAGGGTGAAGGAACCATGGGTGACAAGTGAGGTGGAAAATCTAGTCAGGTGGAAGAAGGCAGCATACATGAGGTTTAGGAAGCAAGGATCAGATGGGTCTATTGAGGAATATAGGGAAGCAAGAAAGGAGCTTAAGAAAGGGCTGAGAAGAGCAAGAAGGGGGCATGAGAAGGCCTTGATGAGTAGGGTAAAGGAAAACCCCAAGGCATTCTTCAATTATGTGAAGAAAAAAAGGATGACAGGAGTGAAGGTAGGACCAATTAGAGATAAAGGTGGGAAGATGTGCCTGGAGGCTGTGGAAGTGAGCGAGGTCCTCAATGAATACTTCTCTTTGGCATTCACCAATGAGAGGGAACTTGATGGTGAGGACAATATGAGTGAGGTTGTTGTTCTGGAGCATGTTGATATTAAGGGAGAGGAGGTGTTGGAGTTCTTAAAATACATTAGGACGGATAAGTCCCCGGGGCCTGACGGGATATTTCCCAGGCTGCTCCACGAGGCGAGAGAAGAGATTGCTGAGCCTCTGGCTAGGATCTTTATGTCCTCATTGTCCACGGGAATGGTACCGGAGGATTGGAGGGAGGCAAATGTTGTCCCCTTGTTCAAAAAAGGTAGTAGGGATAGTCCGGGTAATTATAGACCAGTGAGCCTTACGTCTGTGGTGGGAAAGCTGTTGGAAAAGATTCTTAGAGGTAGGATCTATAGACATTTAGAGAATCATGGTCTGATCAGGGACAGTCAGCATGGCTTTGTGAAGGACAGATCGTGTCTAACAAGCCTGATAGAATTCTTTGAGGAGGTGACTAGGCATATAGATGAGGGTAGTGCAGTGGATGTGATCTATATGGATTTTAGTAAGGCATTTTACAAGGTTCCACACAGTAGGCTTATTCAGAAAGTTGGCATGGGATCCAGGGACGTTTGGCCAGGTGGATTCAGAATTGGCTTGCCTGCAGAAGGCAGAGGGTGGTGGTGGAGGGAGTACATTCAGATTGGAGGATTGTGACTAGTGGTGTCCCACAAGGATCTGTTCTGGGACCTCTACTTTTTGTGATTTTTATTAACGACCTGGATGTGGGGGTAGAAGGGTGGGTTGGCAAGTTTGCAGATGACACAAAGGTTGGTGATGTTGTAGATAGAGTAGAGGATTTTCAAAGATTGCAGAGAGACATTGATAGGATGCAGAAGTGGGCTGAGAAGTGGCAGATGGAGTTCAACCCGGAGAAGTGTGAGGTGATACACTTTGGAAGGACAAACCCCAAGGCAGAGTACAAAGTAAATGGCAGGATACTTGGTAGTGTGGAGGAGCAGAGGGATCTGGGGGTACATGTCCACAGATCCCTGAAAGTTGCCTCACAGGTGGATAGGGTAGTTAAAAAAGCTTATGGGGTGTTAGCTTTCATAAGTCGAGGGATAGAGTTTAAGAGTCGCGATGTAATGATGCAGCTCTATAAAACTCTGGTTAGGCCACACTTGTAGTACTATGTCCAGTTCTGGTCACCTCACTATAGGAAGGATGTGGAAGCATTGGAAAGGGTACAGTGGAGATTTACCAGGATGCTGCCTGGTAGAAAGTATGCATTATGATCAGAGATTAAGGAAGCTAAGGCTTTACTCTTTGGACAGAAGGAGGATGAGAGGAGACATGATAGAGGTGTACAAGATAATAAGAGGAATAGATAGAGTGGACAGCCAGTGCCTCTTCCCCAGGACACCACTGCTCAATACAAGAGGACATGGCTTTAAGGTAAGGGGTGGGAAGTTCAAGGGGGATATTAGAGGAAGGTTTTTTACTCAGAGTGTGGTTGGTGCGTGGAATGCACTGCCTGAGTCAGTGGTGGAGGCAGATACACTGGTGAAGTTTAAGAGACTACTAGACAGGTATATGGAGGAATTTAAGGTGGGGGCTTATATGGGAGGCAGGGTTTGAGGGTTGGCACAACATTGTGGGCCGAAGGGCCTGTACTGTGCTGTACTGTTCTATGTAAGTGATGAGAGTGAGCAATTTCAAGTTCCTGGGTGTCAATATCTCTGAGGACCTAACCTGGACCAAACATATCGATGCAACCATAAAGAAGGCAAGGCAGAGGCTATGTTTCATTAACAGCTTCAGGAGATTTGGCATGTCACCAGAAACACTCCCAAATTTCCCCAGATGTACCATGGAGAGCATTCTATCTGGCTGCATCACCGTCTGGTGCGGGGAGGGGTGGGCTACTGCACTGGATCAAAGTTAGCTGTAGAGAGTTGTAAAATTAGTCAGCTCCATCATCGGCACTAACCTCCGTAGTATCCAGGACATCTTCAAAGAGATGTACCTCAAAAAGGCAGCGTCCATCATTAAGGACCACCATCACCCAGGGCATGCCATCTTCTCATTGTTACCATCAGGTAGGAGATACAGAAGCCAGAAGGCACACATTCAGCGATTCAGGAACAGCTTCTTCCCCTCTGCCACCTGATTCCTAAATGGACATTGAACCCTTCGACACTAACTCACTAACTTTTTATTTCTATTCTTTTGCACTGCTATTTAATTTAACTATGCAATATACTGTAATTCATTTTTTCTCTATTATTATGTATTACATTGTACTGCTGCTGCAAAATTAACACATTTCATGACGTATGCTGGTTATATTAAACCTGCTTCCAATTTCAAACAGTGACTGCATTTCACAAAGTGCATTATTGTCTGCACAGGGATTGAGATTGTTCAGAGTTGCTTTTATCACGGCTGTCACTTGAGCATATTCAGTGTGGCTGCATGTTTATCAATTGGAAATGAGGAATGCCCTGGGGCATGCACTTTGCACTAAATGAGCTTTTTTTTTGTTCCAGTTGTTTTCTTTCTTGTAAACATTGTGTTTAATTAGTTTTTTCCTTGGAAATGCTGCTCATATGACGCTATTCGCCTGTGATGGTACTGCAAGAAAGTTTTCATTGCACCTGTGCATACCTGTTCATGCGATAATAAACAACTTTAGTTTTGATTGTTACATGGTGCAAGCTAGCTCCTCAAATGTATGCTTAATGTTCTTCATCAATTGCTGTCCATGTTGTTTCTCACTCTTCCCCTGCTCCTTTCTAGCTTTCTCTTTCTGTTTTACCATCTCCCTCTCTCTGTTCACCTGAGACTCTCATCTCTTTATGATCTTTCCTTCCTTTACATTATGAATAGCCAAGGAAGAGTATGTTAGTGTGAATTTGCAGGGAATATATGCTAATATATTTTGGCCTCAATGAAACAAAGGCTAGGGTAGAACTGGAGTGCCATAATCATTTCACCATGCTTGACAGACCTGTGCAGAACACAGGCACGACTGTTAATGTTGCTACCTTACATATTTACATATTACTATTTAATTATTTATGGTTTTATTCCTATTTAATTATTTATGGTGCAACTGTAATGCAAACCAATTTCCCTCAGGATCAATAAAGTATGACTATGACTATGAATATGACTATGACTTACACCCCCAGCAAACTGGGTTGGATCCTGACCTTGGGTGCTGCTGCAGGTTTTCCTGTGACTCTGTCGGCTTCTTCCGGATTCTTCTGAAGACTCCCAGTGGGCTGCCTATGCTCCTCTCAATATTCACAGCCTCCTGATTCAAATTAATAACAGGAGTTAATCACTCGAGTGTTCTCCGTTATTCAATGGGTGCATGACCAACTTACTTTATTGTCACCAAACAATTGATACAAGAGCATATAATCATCACAGCGATATTTGATTCTGCGCTTCCCGCTCCCTGGAGTACAAGTCGATAGTAAATATAATAAGAATTTAAATTATAAATCATAAATAGAAAATAGAAAAGGGAAAGTAAGGTAGTGCAAAAAAACCAAGAGGCAGGTCTGGATATTTGGAGGGTACGGCTCAGAGCCGGGTCAGGATCCGTTCAGCAGTCTTATCACAGTTGGAAAGAAGCTGTTCCCAAATCTGGCCGTACGAGTCTTCAAGCTCCTGAGCCTTCTCCCGGAGGGAAGAGGGACAAAAAGTGTGTTGGCTGGGTGGGTCGTGTCCTTGATTATCCTGGCAGCACTGGTCCGACAGCGTGCGGTGTAAAGTGAGTCCATGGACGGAAGATTGGTTTGTGTGATGTGCTGGGCCGTGTTCACGATCTTCTGCAGCTTCTTCCGGCCTTGGACAGGGCAACTTCCATTCCAGGTTGAGATGCACCCTAGACGAATGCTTTCTACGGTGCATCTATAAAAATTAGTGAGGGTTTTAGGGGGCAGGCCAAATTTCTTTAGTTTTCTCAGGAAGTAAAGGCGCTGGTGGGCCTTCTTGGCAATGGACTCCGCTTGGTTGGACCAAGTCAGGTCATTTGTGATATTGACCCCGAGGAACTTAAAGCTTTTGATCTGTTCCACTTGCACACCACTGATGTAAATTGGGTCATGTGGTCCACTACTCCTTCTGAAGTCAACAACCAATTCCTTCGTCTTGCTGACATTGAGCTTGCAATTTGTTGTAAACTCAGTTCTCTCCCCTCTAGCCCTTGGAACCCTTACTCATTAGGAGTCTGTATGAGTATTCAAGACTGTTGTCACTGACCTTGGGGGAAGAAAGATCCAAAGGCTCACAACATTTTGAAACATTCCACTGCAACCCCCCCCCCCCCCGCACCGACCCACCAGCCAAGCCAGACCAATACGTTAGAGCAGCCTGTAGGGAATTGCCTTGTGTCTGCAGGGTAATTAGATTGATTTTCCAATCTTTGTAGAGAATGCATCGAATCACTTGGCTGAGGGAAATGGAAAAAGAGCCAAACACATAGTAAAGGGCATGCTTCACATAGATACCATCAGTGGAGCTGTAACTAATAGGAGACAAAGGCATTCATCTTCAGAACCCTCCTTCATGGCCCACACTCAAAGATTCAGGCCCACACTTAACAATTCAGAAATGGCTTCTTCACCTCCGCCATCAGATTTCTGAACAGTCCATGAACCCGTGAACCACAACCTCATTATTTTTTTGCTGTTTATTTATTTTTTGTAATTTATAGTAATTTTTAGCATTTTATGCCTTTGCACTGGCCCACTGCTGCAAAATAATAAATTTCAGATAATTTAAGTGAGTGATAATAAATCTGATCTGATTCTGAAGTTACCTCTGTCTTAGACTGATCTGCCTTGAATGGAGTATCTGCCCGGGCTGTTAGATCCTAAGGAGGTTGGGCCCAACCAAGAGTTTTGGCAGAAAAATGTTTCTTTTTTTTTGTTGTTATACAACTTGTACTCTGGTTTTTGTCACACTTTTTTTCTCTTGGTTGAATAAACATTAGTAAAGTGGCCATTATTCATATTCTCTGGCATGTTCATCTCAGCACTATAGAGTATAGAGACAGTCTGGATTGCTTCTCATAAACAGAGAACCTGCAATTGCAACACATCTCTGCACACATGGGCAGATACACAAGGGATTTGGAGCTGTAGAAGTGGAGAGCCGGGTTGTTCTACGTCAATGGGATAACTCCAGCTAAAGGAGTGAGTGTCTGAGTGATTGTCTGCTGGTTCAGGTGACTGATGACTTTCAACCTTTCAGCTGTTACTGGTTTGATTCCCTCAGGTGTATTTAGTCCACTTTTGGGGAGCTAAAAATGAACTAAAAATAAAATAAACTTTAAAAAAATGAAATCAAATCCTCAGAAAGAGGTGATGTAGGATTGGAAGATGTAGAATCCTTGTGGGTAGAGTTAAGAAACTGCAAAGTTAAAAAGACCCTGATGGATGTTGTATAAAAGCCCCTGAACAGTAGTCGGGATGTGGGGTATAAATTTCAATGGGAAATAGAAAAGGCATGCAAAAAGGATAATGTTACGATAGTCATGGGGGATTGCTATATGCAGGTAGGTTGGGAAAATCAGGCTGGAGCTGGATCCCAAGAGAGGAAATTTGTAGAAAGCTTATGAGATAGGTTTTTACAGCAGCTTGTGGTTGAACCCAATAAGGGATAGGCATTTCTGACCATGTGTTGTTTAATGAATCAGATTTGACTAGGGAGCTTAATGTAAAGGAGCCCTTTGGAGGCAGTGATCATAAAAAAAGGATCTAGTGCTTTCCCAGCATATATGATGAATAAGCTCTTCTCGGGCTTCCAGCCAGGTACAGGTATCAATCATAACTGAAGTTTCAATGACAAACTTCACCATCTTTATCAGGGACGATGCCCGGGCACGTCTCGTCGAGTGGTATTTTTACCCCCATAATCCGTCCCTCCTGATTGGCTAGTCTTCATCCAATCAGGTTTCCCCTCTCACCCCCTTGTGATCAGAGTATTATAGAATTTACCCTGCAGTTTGTGAGGGAGAAGATAAAGTCAGAAGTATCTGTATTACAGTGGAATAAAGGGAATTACAGAGGCATGAGAGAGGAGCGAGGCAAAATTAGTTGGAAGGTGATACTTCCTCACTTGCAGACCCCAGTCAGTTCAGATTTGCAATAACATTTCATCCACAATTTTGATCAGCACGAGTGCACCACAAGGCTGTGTGCTTAGCCACCAGCTCTACTTGCTTTAACTTATGACTGTGTAGCTAAGCACAGCTCTAATGCTGTATTTAAGTCTGCTGATGACACCACCGTAGTAGGCCGAATCAAAAGGATCAGAGGTGGAGAAGGTCAGGAACCTATATTCCTCAGTGTTATTATTTCTGAAGACCTGTCCTCGGCCCAGCACCTAAGTGTAATCACAAAAAGTGCAGTATCTCTACATCATTAGAAGTTTGCGAAGATTCAGCATGACACCTAAAACTTTGACAAACTTCTATAGGAGTGTGGTGGAGAATATATTGCCTGGCTGCATCACTACCTGATATGGAAACACCAATGCCCTTCAACAGAAAATCCTACAAAAAGTAATGGATATGGACCAATCCATCACAGCTAAAGTCCTCCCCACCAATAAGCACATCTACATGGGTCATTGTTGAAGGAAAGCAGCATCCATCATCAAGGACCCCCACTACCCAGATCATGCTTTCTTCTCTCTGCTGCCATAAGGAAGAAGGTACAGGAGCCTCAGGACTCACGTTCAGGAAAAGATATTACTCCTCAACTACCTGGCTCTTGAACCAGAGAGGTTAACTTCACTTAACTTCAATTGCCCCATCACTAAACTGTTCCCACAACCGATGGACTCACTTTTAAGAACTATTCATCTCATGTTCTTGATATATGTATTGCTTATTTATTTCTTTTTTTTTCTTTCTTTTTGTATTGGCACAGTTTGTTGTCTTTCGCATACTGGTTGTCCATCCTGTTGGTGTGATTTTTCATTGATTCTATTATGGTTATTGGATTTATCGAGTATGCCCACAAGAAATGAATCTCAGGGTTGTATATGGTGACGTATATGTACTTTGATAATAAATTTACTTTGAGCTTTGAAACTAACTTTTGAACTTTGACTCTGGCAGGAATGATGACAGAACAGCAGTGGCTGGAGTTTCTGGAGACAACTTGGAAGGGGCAGGATAGATACACCCCAAGGTGAAGAATTATTCTATAGGGAGGATGAGGCAACTGTGAGTGACAAGGGAAGTCAAAGAGAGCCTAAAGGCAAAAGGGGGGCATAGATTACAGCAAAAAATAGTGGGAAGTTAGAGGATTGGGAAGCTTTTAAAAACCAGCAGAAGGCAACTAAAAAAACCATAAGGAGAGAAAAGATGAAATATGAAGGTAAGCTAGCCAAAAAAATTCAAAGGGGATACAAAAGTTTTCCAGATACATGAAGAGTAAAAGAGAGGTGACAGTAGATATTGGACTGCTGGAAAACGACACTGGAGAGGTAGTAATTGTATACAAAGAAATGGCGGGTGAACCGAATAAGTATTTTGTGTCAGTCTTCACTGTGGAAGACACTTAGCATTATGCCAGAAACTTGAGAGTGTCGGTGGGTAGGAGGGGGTGTAGCTGAGCTGCTATTGCTAAGGAGAAAGAGGTTGGGAAGCTGAAAGGTCTCTAGGGATCTGAAAGAAATTGCTGAAGAGATTGTGGAGGCATTAGTAATGATCTTTCAAGAATCACTAGATTTTGGAATGGTTCTGGAGGACTGGAAAATTGCAAATGTTACTCTTTAAGAAGGGAGAGAGGCAGAAGAAAGGAAATTATAGGCCAGTTAGCCTGATTTAAGTGGTTGGGAAAATGTTGGAGCCAATTATTAGGGATGAGGTTTCAGGGTCCTTGGAGGCACATGATAAAGTAGGCCAAATTCAGCATGGTTTCCATAATTAAAGGGAAATCTTGCTTGACGAATCTGTTGAAATTCTTTGAGGAAATAACAGGCAGGATAGACAGTGGAAAGTCAGTATATGCTGTTTATTTGGATTTTCAGAAGGCCTTTGACAAGGTGCCATACATGAGGCTGCTTAACAAGATAAGAGCCCCTGGTATTGCAGGAAAGGTACTAGCGCGGAAAGAAGATAGGCTGATTGGCAGGAGGCAAAGAGTCGGAATGGAGGGGGCCTATTCTGGTTGGCTGCTGGTCACAAGTGATGTTCCGCAGGGATTCGTACATGGGGCCTCTTCTTTTCACACTATATGTCAACGATTTTGGTGATGCAATTGATGGCTTGCTGACAATGGAAAGATAGGTGGAGGAATAGGTAGTGTCGAGGAAGCAGGGAGTCTGTAGAAGGACTTCGGAGAAAGGACAAAGAAGTGTCAGAAGGAATAAATGTAGGGAAGTGTATGGTCAGGCACTTTTGTAGAGTGATTAACGGCATAGACTATTTTCTAAATGGGGAACAAATTCAAAAGTCAGTGTTGCAAAGGGACAGGAGTCCTCGTGCAGGATTCCATAAAGGTTAACTTCCAGGTTAAGTCAGTGTAGGAGGCAAATGCAATGTTAGCATTCATTTCCAGAGGGCTAGAATATAAGAGCAAGGATACGATACTGAGGCTTTATAAGGAACTGCTCAGACTGCACAGAGTATTGTGAGCAGTTTTGGGCCTCTTACCTGAGCAAAGATGTGCTGGCATTGCAGAGGGCTCAGAGGAGGTTAATGAGAATGGTTCTAGGAATGAAAGGGTTAACACACAAGAGTTTTATGGCTCTGGGCCCGTATTTGCTGGAGTTTAGAAAAATTAGGGGGGGATCTCATTGAAACCTATCAAGTATTGAAAAGCCTAGATAGGATGGGGTTGAGAGGGATCATAAATCAGCCATGATGGAATGTCGGAACAGACTCGATGGGCTGAATGGCCTAATTCTACTATCATGTTTTCTGGTCTTATGGTTTTATGGAGCTGCCATCCCTGGCAAGGTTATCCCTTATTCTCTGTTCCTCACTAACTGCACCAGAGACCCTGATTCAGTCCTTACCTTGGGTGATGTCTGTGTGAGGTTTGAATGTTCTCCCTGTGACCACGTGGATGCTCTGGTTTTCTCCACAAACCACAGATATGCAGATTGGTAGGTTAACCAGTTGCTTTAAATTACCCCTGGTGTGTAAGTGATGTTGGAAGCTTACATCATACACAGTGACTATCTGGTGACCCACTGGCGTTAGGCAAGACTTGTTCACAACCGAACCAGTGTCACTCAGTACCTCAGAGAATGTCAGAGAACTTAACAACCTGAAACTACTGTCTCGAGGTGCGAGATACAGCTGGCAATCTGTACACAGCAAGATCCCACAGTTGCTATTATGACTCAAAGCAGATGGCTGGAGTCTGTGATGTTCACTGAGAGGCCGAAGAGCACCTCTGTGTCATTCCCTGGAATAGTGAAGCAAGCTGATCTCATCTGACGGACCCCCCAACACCCTGCCTCAGCCTTCCCGCCCACATTTCACATTGCAGCGTGTGCGGGGAGGGAGGGAGGGAACTGATTGAACAAAATAGCTTTGGATATAGAGATGAGAGCGCTCCAACTGTGCACAGACAGAGGTGAGGTTTTCCTGCCCTAAGGTGGGTGAAGGATCAGAGAGGTTTTCTCAAAGCAAATCAATAAATTCCTCACAGCTCTGGTAGCATGGGTTCGAACCTGGCCTTGGGCGCTGTTTGTGTGGAGTTTGCATGCTCTCTCTGTGCTGAGTGGTGTTTCGTTAGGGGCTCTGATTCCTTCCCACATCCCAAATGCACATAGTTTAGTAGGTTCGTAACTGCGTTTTATTGTTACCACTTAGCATTTCCAGTTTTCTAGAGCAAAATTCTTGTTCTGAATTTCCATAATCTTCGAATGGACTACCAGTGCCTTTTTCCCAGTGTAGAAATGGCTCATATGAGAGGGTATAATTCCTCTCCATAGATGCTGCCTGACTTGGTGAGTACCTGCAGCATTTTGTGTGTGTTGGGCATAATCTTAAAGTGATTGGCTGAAAGTATAGGAATGCTGCTGGGAGTAGAGCTTTTTTGACTCAGAGGGTGGTGGCCGCATTGAACGTGCTGCCAGGAGTGGTGGTAGAAACAGCTACATTAGGGACATTTAAGAGACTCTTAGGTTTATGGATGAAAGAAGAATCGAGGCTATGCAGGATGGAAGTGTTAGATTGACCTTGGAGAAAGTTACAAGGGCTGAAGGCCCTGTACTGTTGGATCCTCTGCATTCTATGTTCGAGGTTTACTGACCCAGTTTTGAGATTACTATGTAGTATGGTCAACTAATGTGACTCAGAAAGCCAAGTATTTACAAACCCAAACAGAGGGCCAAGCTGCAATCCTTCTGCCATTGAATTATGGTGAAAGATTGCTCATAGATAATGACCTGTAGTGTCCAGATTCATTAAGCACCTTCCCCTCTTACTTTTCAAACTGTTTGTGCATTGAGCCCCATGAGTTATGTTCAGCAGGACATCAGCACTGAGCAAATGACTTGCTGTTTAGCTGATATAATGAATAACAATGTCATTAAACCATTGAGTAGTTTCATGGCAGATTATGATTATGATGCTAGTCCTCTAAACAGCATCTTGAGTAGAGATCACTTGTAGTTTATGGCTGGGCTGATGACGTTAGCCTGTCAGTAGGGTGAGTGTTTCTCTTCCCACCCACTGGACCAGTTTCAGCTTCCATTCCCTGTCTTAACTCAGTCAAGTTTAGTTCGGTTTTCTGATTGGACGTAATTGGATGGGGAAGTTTGAGATTATCACTGAGAGTGTCACGTCAAAATTCGGATGCTTTGTTTTTTATCCAGATTTACAGATCCTGTTATCCAATGTATGACCTATCATTCCTTGATGCCTTTCAAAGCCTGGTTTCACTCCATCTGGCCACTGCATTCACAAGAGCCCTACTGTTAAAAATGGGCTTCCATATTAGAAGGACATTAGAGAGGGAGCTGTAGGATTCCCAATGCATTGTGCAGGATTGGAATACTTGTTGAACTTAACTACGAGAAGCATAGCAGGATCCCACAAATGGCAATGTGATCATTACCAGATGATCTGCTTGGCTGAGGGATAAGTATTGACAGGAGCAGTGGTGGTGGGGTAGCTCCTGGTGTTCTTCCGGGCTGTGCCTCCATCCAGCTTGAGAAAGCAGATGGGTCTTCCATTTATAAAGGTAGAATGTACACAAAGAATCTAGTTTGCTATTCAGTCCCTGCAGTCTGCTCCACCATTCTACATCAGAATTAGAATGAGGCTTATTATCACCGGCATGCGTCAAGAAACTTGTTAACTTAGTGGCAACAGTTCAATGCAACACATGATAATATAGAAAGAAAAAGGAAAAAAAAGATCATCATCATCATCATCCCTGATCTCCTACCTCTACACAATTTTCCTGCTCATTCCAATCTCCCTCAATTTGTTGAACAAGATGAAGTCTATGGACTTCTGTTTTGGATGAACTCAATGATCGAGTGTCTGCAGCTCTCCAACTCCACCCCGCCCCCACAGGATAGAGAATTCCAGAAGTTCACTGCACTCTGACAGACACGACTCAATTCCGTTCTAAATAGCCCACTACTTCTTCCGAAACCGGAACATTTTGTTCCAGCCTCATATCAAGAGAAATAACCCATAAGTACCCTATGGAGTTCGCTAAAGAAGCTGCATGTTTCAATGAGATTGCATCTCACTCTTTATATCAAGAATGTCTCTTCATGTGAGAAACTTTTCATCTGTTTGAGGAGAGGAGATTTGGTTTGTCAACTAAAACACTCAAAAACTTCTACAGATGGACCACAGAGAGCATTCTGACTGGCTGCATCACCGTCTGGTATGGCGGTGGGGCTAACTACTGCACAGGATTGAAGCAAGTTGCAGCAACTTGTAAAATTAGTCAGCTCCAACATGGGTGCTGGTCTCCAGAGTATCCAAGACATCTTGAAGGAGCAGTGCCATAGGAAGGCAGTGTCCATCATTAATGGCCCCAACCACCCAGGACGTGCCCTCTTCTCATTGTTACAGTTGGGAAGAGGATGCAAAAGGCTGAAGGCACACAATCAGTGATTCTCCTGTTCAACTTCTGAATGGATGCTGAACCCATAAACACCACCTCATTACTTTTTTATTTTTGTTTTTTTTTGCACATTATTAACTTAACAATTTAATAGACATATATATAATTACTGTGTAATTCAGTGTTTTCTTCTCTATATTTATTTATCACGTATTACATTGTGCTGCTGCCATAAAGATTTTCACAACATATGCTGGTGATATTAAAAACGCAAACAACAGGAATTCTGCAGATGCTGGAAATTCAAGCAACACACATCAAAGTTGCTGGTGAACACAGCAGGCCAGGCAGCATCTCTAGGAAGAGGTACAGTCGACGTACAGGACTAGTCCTGACGAAGGGTCTCGGCCTGATACGTTGACTGTACCTCTTCCTAGAGATGCTGCCTGGCCTGCTGCGTTCACCAGCAACTTTGATGTGTGTTGCTGGTGATATTAAATGTGATTCTGAATTTTCATCGCACTTTCTTGATAGAAAGTATGATTTTTTTTAGGCAAAGTGACTGAGTTGTACACAATACTTCAGATGCAGCCTAACCAAGTATCACACAAATTATTGACAGATACCTTTACTCTTGTACTCACAACCTCTTGCAATAAAAGCCAACATACCATATGCCTGCCGCACCTGCATCTTGGCCTTTGTGACTCGTGTGTAAAGTAACTAGGACCCTTTGAATATTTCCCAGTCTCTCACCATTTGGAAAAAAAAAACTCTCGGCATTTCTGTTTTTAAAAGGAAAGTGGATAGGCTCACATTTTCCACCTGGTGTTCCATCTGCACTTGCTCTCTCCATAATCCTTTGAAATGTCTTCATGTTTCATTCTGGCTCACGTTCCCACTGAGTCTCAGCAAATGGACAAACATTACATCTGACTGCCTCAGCCAACTTGGCAGTAGCAGGGATCCAAGTGTGGATTACAGTGGCTGCCCCATTGCTGACAGTCTGCCAACCTGAAGAGAACCCTTTAATACCAATTCTGCCTTTTCTATCTGATAACCAATGCTAGACCCTTATTTCTATGCACTATCTTATCAAAGACCTTCTGAAAACCCAAGTACAACACATCCACTAGTTCCTCCTTAACTGCTCAATAAGCTTTAACCTCAAATGTTCCAATAGATCAGTCAAACAGGACTTCTCTTTCCTAGAACCATGTTGATATTGGTCATTCGTGTTATTTTATCAATGTCTTGCTTTCATAAACTTCATTTTAGATTCTAGCAATTACCCACCTACCAATGTAACTTCCATGATCCATGGTTGGATCACTTTTCCTGAGATATATTTGTACCTAATAGTATCCGCTGCAGATCATGTATATATATTTTAAAGACTGGCCATTCTCTGTCTACTATCACATCCTTTATTAGTTTCCTTCAACACCTGCCTACCTGTTCCATACACTTTGTTTTGATTGAAAACCCTGCTTTTAGATTGAATTATATCACTTTTGGATTCAATGTAAAAGTCTGTCCTAAGAGCCCCTTTCCAAAGGATTATTAATTAACCATTCTTGCTGGATCAATAGGGGCTTGATCACTCATCATTTCTTCAATGTAAGACCATAAGAGGTAGGAGCAGAATTAGGCCATTCAGCCCATCGAGTCTGCTCCGCCATTCCATCATGGCTGATCCCAGATCCCACTCATCCCCATACACCTGCCTTCTCACCATATCCTTTGACGCCCTGACAAAACCAGAAACTAACAACTTCCACTTTAAATGTATGCACAGACTTGGCCTCCACTGCAGTCTGTGGCAGAGCATTCCACAGATTTACAATTCTCTGGCTAAAAAATTACTCTTATCTCTGTTCTAAAGGATCACCCCTCAATTTTAAGACTGTGTCCTCTAGTTCTAGGTACCACCAACATAGGAATCACCCTCTCCACATCCACCCTATCCCCAGTCCTTTTACCATTCAGTCGGTTTCAGTGAGATCCCCGCACGTTCTTCTAAATTCCAGTGAGTCCAGACCCAAAGCTGCCAAGTGCTCCTCATAGGTTAACCCCTTCATTCCCAGAATCATCCTTGTGAACCTCCTCTGGATTCTCTTCAATAACGCGTCTTTTCTGAGATATGGGAGCCAAAAGAGTTAACAATATTCCAAGTGCAGCCTGACTAGTGTCTTATAAAGGCTCAGTATTATCTCCTTACTTTTATATTCTATTCCCCTTGAAATAAATGCCAACATTGCATTTGCCTTCCTTACCACACACTCAACCTGTAAATTAACTTTCTGGGAGTCTTGCATGATGACTCCCAAGTCCCTCTGCACCCCTGATGTTTGAACCTTCTCCCCATTTAGATAATAGTCCGCACTACTGTTTCTTTTCCCAAAATGCGTTATCATACATTTCCCACTGTGTTCTACCTGCCACTTTTTTTTTGCTCATTCTT